>NC_137465.1:29867541-30212949 GCF_964235325.1 Thermobia domestica
CTAGAAAAGTTACACGGAATTCTCAGAACTTCTGCTACTAGTCAGGGAGATTTCTAGCTTTCGAAAGCATAGTGTCGTTGTGTAACAGCGTGGATATTTTTTATTTTATTTATTTATTTATTTATTTATTATTATTATTATTATTATTATTATTATTATTATTATTTTGTCATCGCATCCTTGCAGTGTCAAACATGTTATTTCAAAAACAATTTTGTACTACTCCTTTAACCTGTCATTTGGAACAGACAGTAGTTGAAGGAATAATAAAAACAAAAATTTGTGTGGAAAGAAAGTTCTATTAGCATTTGATTCAACAGAGAAAGGAAAGCAGATATTGTAAAATATTTTACAACAGATTATTGAGTATTGAGGTCATAATGAAAGGAAAATTGTTATATTTGAATAAAGAGAGGAAGGACGTAAATATTGTAAAATCTTTTTCAATACTTTTTTTAATTATTATTTTACTCGAGATATCTTCATAGTTTTTTTTTATCAGAATACTTACCAACATATCCTCATTTTATTGTCCTAACAAACCAATATATGTTGATAGTAAAGTAGTTTTGATTGATCAAACTCCTGGGCTTTCAGAATTTCATGCCACGTTCCCCCCCCCCCCCCCCGTTACGAAATCCTGGCTAAACGAACCAATATATGTTCCAGTAAAATAGTTTAGAATGATCGAGCTCCTGGTGTGATGACCACAGTATTTCATGTCACGGATCCTCCCCTTCACGAAATCCTGGCTACGTGCCTGGGTCCGCGGACCACCAATTTGAGAAGACTGATATAGACTATTTCTTATCAAGTTAGGAAGATATCCATCTTTACTTACTGAAGGCTATGTGAATACATTCGTAATTCGGGTTGACATTTGGACACTTATTTGAGCTCAGTAATGAAATAGAGCATGTTGGATATTCAATATTCCATATATTTCAGACTTAAAATACGAGTCATTGCGCTTGAGATTTAGAGATAATACATTGTTAGAAAAAATAATAAATAATTTTATCAGAGTTTTGAACGAGGAGGGAATAGGGGTGAAAAGTAGTTACACTGCATCAAGAAAGTGACAGCAAACGGAAATGCAGGTTGGATCTTATTTTTTGATTATTTCCATCAAGTTTTCCTGCCATCTAGTGGGAGACTAGGGAAGCTTCATCAACTGTGACATTAGTGAAAGTGGTTGAAGGCGAGGATGAAGTCAATTTTACGTTCAATTTTAATATCCGGAGGCATCGAAGGTAAAAGAAATAACGAAGGGACGTTTTCTCTTTCTTTTTTTTTAAAAAAAAATAGGTGATAAAGAATTTCTCTTAAGTTTGTCGATTTATCCACCGTACAAACGAAAATTGTAGTAACAAAATTGCTATTCTAATAACATTGGTATTATATTTCGGAGTTCGTTCAATAGGCAATTTCTCCACCACAAATTTGTGTTTATGTATAATTATGCAGCCTCTATCTCCGCTTATAACTCAATGCATTTTTAAGTAAAATGGGAAATTTTACAATATTATTATTGTGTAGTGAAAAAAAAAATGTCCATTTAAAATCACCCAGATTCAGGCTAAAAAGTCTCTGACAAAATTTATTTTTTAGTTTTTGTACACAAACTTGTATTATATTTAGGGAGTTGAAAACAAGCATTCCTTCAGTTTTTAGGTGCTTAGTTTTTCTGAGCTGTCATTTTGTATAGGCACGCAAGCCTATTTTGCACTTTACAAAGGTTTGTGCTGTAGATTCGTTATTTTTGAAAATATGAATTTCAAACAAACAAAACAACTTTGAAAAGAATGAAATGTACAATGTTTCATGTTCAGTGCATTCTTAGTGCGATCACACACGGGCGGTAAAATGACATTAGTGAAGACAGAAGAAAGAAACTCCAATGTATTTTAATCATAGCTGAAACAATTTTTACACGTTCCGTGTGAGTTTTCTTTCCCACGTATTGGCTCTCACTAAGCACGATGGAACGATATGTACACACCGCAACTGGCCGTTGATGCCGCGTGCGGCCGTGGCTTCGTGTGTTCGGTCCATTCATTAACCGGCAGCTAACAGTTTCAACGCAGCATTTTGCCGACCCGTGTGAGGTTACAGGGTATCTGAACTAATGAGGTCAGCGCTCATGAGCTCTGAATTCATGCTCACTCAGCCTCCCCCTCAAGAAGTGAGAATGAGGTTGAGTGAGCGCGAGTTCTAAATCATGATGTGAGCATGAAGTAGAAATAATCTGGGTGTGAGGTCGAGTGAGCCTGATGTCGAAATGATGTTAGTTTGAGGCAGAGTAAGCGTGTTTTCGAAAGAATGTTGTGGACTTAATGTCGAAGGAATATTGTGAGCATGAGGTCGAGTGAGTGTGAATTCGAGATGATATTCTGATGGTGAAGTTGAGTGAGCATGATGTGTTGTCGAAAAATGTTGTGAGCGTGAGGTTGAATGAGTATGATGTAAAAAGAACGTTATAGCGTGAGGTCGAGTGAATGTGATGTCGAGATGATATTTTGATGATGAAGTTGAGTGAGTGTGATGTCGAAAAATGTTGTGAGCGTGAGGATGAATGAGCGTGATGTCGAAAGGATATTGTGAGCGTGAGGTCGAGTGAGTGTGATGTCAAAAGAACGTTGGCAGTGTGAAGTCGAGTGAGTGTGATGTCGCGATGATATTCTGATGGTGAAGTTGAGCGAGCATGATGTGTTGTCGAAAAATGTTGTGAGCGTGAGGTTGAATGAGTATGATGTAAAAAGAACGTTATAGCGTGAGGTCGAGTGAATGTGATGTCGAGATGATATTTTGATGATGAAGTTGAGTGAGTGTGATGTCGAAAAATGTTGTGAGCGTGAGGATGAATGAGCGTGATGTCGAAAGGATATTGTGAGCGTGAGGTCGAGTGAGTGTGATGTCAAAAGAACGTTGGCAGTGTGAAGTCGAGTGAGTGTGATGTCGATATGATATTCTGATGGTGAAGTTGAGTGAGCATGATGTGTTGTCAAAAAATGTTGTGAGCGTGAGGTTGAATGAGTATGATGTAAAAAGAACGTTGGTAGCGTGAGGTCGAGTGAATGTGATGTCGAGATGATATTTTGATGATGAAGTTGAGTGAGTGTGATGTAGAAAAATGTGGTGAGCGTGAGGATGAATGAGCGTGATGTCGAAAGGATATTGTGAGCGTGAGGTCAAAAGAACGTTGGCAGTGTGAAGTCGAGTGAGTGTGATGTCGAGATGATATTCTGATGGTGAAGTTGAGTGAGCATGATCTGATGTTGAAAAAGGTTGTGAGCGTGAGGTTGAATGGGCAGTATGTCCAAAGGATATTGTGAGCGTGAGGTCGAGTGAGTATGATGTAAAAAGAACGTTGGTAGCGTGAGGTCGAGTGAATGTGATGTCGAGATGATATTCTGATGATGAAGTTGAGTGAGTGTGATGCCGAAAAATATTGTGAGCGTGAGGATGAATGAGCGTGGTGTCGAAAGGATATTGTGAGCGTGAGGTCGAGTGAGTGTGATGTCAAAAGAGCGTTGTTAGTGTGAAATCGAGTGAGTGTGATGTCGAGATTATGTTCTGATGGTGAAGTTGAGTGAGCATGATGTTGAAAAAATGTTATGACCGTGAGGTAGAGAGAGTATGTTGACGAAATTATGTTATGAGTGTGAGGTCGAGTGAGCGTGATATTAGTTTGACGATGTGAGCATAAGGTTAAGAATGCGTAATGTCAAAAAGATGAGAGCTTGAGGTCGAAAAGATGTGAATGTGCGGTCGAAATGATGTGAGCTGTAGTCCACAGTGGGCACCTATGATCACGGTTAAGCCTACTACACTACAAAAATCTTTTCAAACTATATTTGTTGAAAGTTAAAGTTTGAAACACGCAAATAGTCATTTTTTGAAATTAATGAATTTTGGAATAAGTTTTGGCGTTATTTTTTCCCTAGATATAGGCTTCATATCTTATTTTCTAAATAAATAAATAAATGATAATAATAATTTCTGATAGTCTTGTCTTTTTTTTAATTTGCTTCCAAACATTGAAATTTTTCGAAAATGAGCTATGGTCAACCTGAAATTTTTCAAAATGGATACATCTCAAATTTTCACAAAATAATCGTTATTTGCGTAGTAACAATTGGATAAAATTTGATCATCGAGGTCAGCCAAGTCGAAGCAGAAGAGGAGAGGATGAGGGGGGAAAAGACCTAAGTGCGTTGACTGTATGACTCAGTCCCAACGTTGGACAGACCTTCGTGTAGTATGTGTTCGAGTGAATACTTAGTATGAGCCTTTGTTGCATTGCTTACAGTAGTGGATCTCGGCTTGCCCTGTAATATCCTTTGGCCAATAGGAGAGAGGGAATGAGTGAATGAAAACTTGATCCATAACCCACTGATTCACCACCACACCGTAACACACGTCCCACTGGGCCCAAGATCCATTCTGAACCATAATTCACCATGATCCACCATCCGCCATGACCCACTCTAACTCACTACCCATCGAAACCCATCGCCATCAACTCTGACCTATGATCCACGCCCTCCTCTCCATTGACTGAAGAGTTTATACTTATAATAAGACAAGGGTGTGAAATTATCACTAATCTGAGTTCGAATTTCAATGGTTAATCGCTCGAGTACCTCTCTGTTACAATACCAGTGGATCTGACCTTATGATATAAAATGGTAAAATGTTTGTCATAGAACATATTACCATGAATTTCAATTTAATTACCATATATAATTATTTCCTTGTTCATATATCATATATATTTATTCCATTATGTTTCTATTGTATGTTCATTCAAATATTTTCCATTTATTTGTTTTGCTGTTTTCATCAGTGTAAACGTTTTAGGATTTGCTAGATTTACTTATTGTGTTGTAAAGCTTAGACTAGAAATATTGTGGATACAGAATGTTTGTAAAATTTCATATTATTTCCTTGTTAAGTTGCAGATACTTTTCAGTGGAAAATAGAATGAAATTTGAAAGTCTCAATAAAGGTAAAGTAGGTCCACATAAAGGGGAACGACAGTGTAAAATTCGACTGAGTCTCGAAAGCCAAGTGTTAAGTCCTATTGCTATTATTGTAATTACAAATATCAACATCCAAAAGTGCTTGAAGTTCTTCTTTCACTTAGATATACTCATTCAGGAGTAAATAGAAACAAATGAAAAGGAAGAAAAATGGGGGCCTTGAAATAAAACGTAAACACATTAATCAGTGTTCAGAAGATGCTCTCTATAATGCACTGAGCAGAGTGGGTCAGTAGGTCAGAGTAAGTCGGTAAGACAGTGGTTCTGAGTGGGTCAACGTGGGTGGTGGGTCGCAGTATATCACCTCCTGTTGGCCTATGACCCATTGACCCACTCACAAATCTTGACCCACTCCATCTCTGATCAACATACAACCGAACCTAAGGTGGAATAAGAACCATCGTAATGCCCAGTTGAAATGTCGGGAATCGAACCCTATGCGCGCAAGACGTGTATGATCGGAGCATATCAGGAAGATTATTATGTTTTTATTAAGTAGGAAATATTTTGCTCACAGGCCCGTCCAGGGGTGGTCTAGGGGAGGCTCCGCCGAAATTTTTGCTGGCCCCCCTAAAATTTTCACGGTAGGCTTGCAAATGAACTATTATAATATGGTGATTAACTATAATATGGTTGGATCGGGCCCCCCTAACTTCAACCGCCCCCGTACATTTTTAGGCTGGCTACCGGCCTGTGTGCTCAGTTTATTGTGAAATTCTGCTACCTACAAACTTAGTTATAATTTGAGATTTACATTAAATTTGAATTTGGGAGAAATGTGTTGAATTACAAACTAATTGGCTTGTTTTTAGTACATATTGGAGATAGATCCAAAGTAACGGTAGTGAGAAATAATGTGCTGACCACATATCGCCCTATTAAAGATCCCTAGTATGGCTGTAACCCTTTGCGGCTTTAACACAAAGGAATTATACGAAAAGTAACCTTATAAGAATGTAACACTGAGGGTTCTTTCCTGCTAATTTTGAAATCGTAGAGATTCGTAGTGACATCTAGTGTTATTAAGTTAAAAACTTCTGAGCTCTAGATGGTTTAAAAATTAATCACCGGCTCCATTGCAGTTCAAAAAATCTTATGAATTCCCACGATCAGAAGAAACTTGATGGCTGGAGCACCTGCTTTCTCATATACAGCGTTTTCCTGTCACACGAACGGCCACCGGAAGCCAGCAGTAGCAGAGGCGGAAGTGATGTTTAAATCACTGGAGCACACGCCCCTTTCAGTCGTTGCCGTGATTGAGAAAATGGTGAGCAAGAGAGTTTTTCCACCGGTTGAACAAACCAGGAAGCATGACCTTACCATCTGTCGTTAATATGCAACAATGTAAGACTTATTTAAGCAGGAAACGTGGATTTTTCGATCTATTTATAATAACTTCCCTAGTAGATTTCTTTGTGGGAGAAAATATAGTACAAGAAGACGTGTAAATGATTTAATTTGCACAGCAAATGATTATGGGGGAAAAAGTAATGAATGTTTAGTAAATAAATGCAGAATTTTCAATTCTAAATTTTTCTTTTAAATTTAGGGTTTTGAAAGTGAAATAAAATGAAATCTTTCAGGTTTATGTCACACGAGTTCATATATATATATATATATATATATATATATATATATATATATATATATATATATATATATATATATATACAGTAGGAAGTCGAAAATCCGAACTAATTGGGACCACAGGTAGTTCGGATTTTCGAAAATGACCAAGAAAATGCCATTTAGGCTTAAATATACTGTGCGGTATGCTCTTTTATCGATACAGTGGTAATACAGTACATATAGTGATTACAATACCGTACGTAAGGCTACTTACATTTAATGTTTCTGAATAACCTGCTCGTACACTAAATTACACTGTTCTTGTAACTCTCACTTAAAACTTAACCTGTATAGGCCTAAGGGAAAATAAAAATAAAAATATGTATGACAAACAATTACTTGTGAATGAGCTTTTGTAAAAACACTGACTTCACACAAAGAAAATTTAATTAGTGTACTGTCACTAGCTTCTAGGGACTGGGTTCGGATTTTTGACGCGTTCGAATTATCGACTTCCTACTGTATATACATATATATTCCCACGCTAGTCTAGCCAGCTGTTTTAAGTTGGTCACTTGGAAGCGAGTGAGGTTAGACTTATATCAAAGTTGCACCACCCGTGTGTGACGTAACGTTACGTGGTATTATCATGGTTGTCAAGGTGGAACAAGACAAGCCCTGAGGGCTTCTAGCCTCTTTTGCTCGCTAACGCTCGCTCAGCTATGTTTTGTAACGTAAGTAAAACACATTTTATAAATTATATATTACGTAGAAAGGCAAATGAAGATTATTTTTATCTTACTTTAATAAGAAAAGTGTTATGAAAATTTTAAAAAGAAATTTTAAAAAACTTTCCTGGATCGGATTTGAACCCACGCCAAAAACATTTTCATTAATAGGCCGTGCGCCAGCATATTCGGCCATGATGACCAACAGCAGGTAGCGTTTGATTTGTGCTATATGTCTGCTACGAGGCAAGAAATGGATAACTTCAACCAATCAGAACCGTGTATTTAGCTCTTATGGCTAGAGTCGAGACTGATTAAAATACATGCCGGGTTAGCTAAAGGAGATGGAGATGGTGAGAAATGAATGGAATGGTGGAATGAATAAAGTGGGAGAAAACGGGAGAACCCCATGAATACGGTGTTTGTCCACCAGAAAACTCACTTAGCGCGAGATGGGATCGAACCGTAAACCCCATGCACCAGAAGTGAACGCTCTGCTATTGAGCCATCGTGCCCGAAATTTAGGATTTTATATTTTGTTCCCTTATGTATCAGCAAAGTTATGAAAGATGTGAGCTACTATTAACGAGGACTCCGGACCATGAAGTGAACAGACCATTACGCAAGGTCGCTGATTTTTACGTCCAACGTTTTGTACTCATTAGGCCAGGAGTGGCCAACCTTTCTAATTTTGAGAGTTACATTTCACTTCATAATTTACTAGAAGTCTACTGTTCATTAGCCAATTAGAGGATACTCGTTAACAAAATGAAATATTTCAGTTTAAAGTCCCACAATTACGCTCGTTAGGTTAAGGAGACAGATGAATGATGATGGAGGAATTGCTGAACAAGGGCGCCCATCAGGGGGACACGGTGGGGCGCTCTCCTAGTGGAAATTGTACTTCAGAATATCGAAAACCCAATAGAATTTTTACATTAGTTACAGCAAAATTGGAAACTATCTTTGATACGTCGCTTATACTTGCCCCCCTTGGAAACCACAACATGGGCGCCCTTGTTGCTGAAATAAGAACATGAGATGAAACGGGAGTACCCCGAGAAAACCCATGGACACGATGTTGTCCACCACAAACTTATTTGGGCGGCGATCGAACCAGGGATACCACGCTAAGCGCATTACAAAATTGAATATTCAATTTGAAAGTCTACTGTAGTTTCTCAACATGAAAATCAACATGAAACTAAGCTGTATTATGCCTATGTCCGATCATAACTGGAATATGCTGCTGTGATCTGGAATCAATCCATCACAACAGCAATACCGACAAAAACTGGAAAAAGTCGAATCGAAATTTATAAAATACTTAGCATACAAGAGAACTGGGATCTACTCATCTTATGAAAACTATCTTACATTAACCCTTTCCCCTCGAATGCGGCGAGAGCCCCGACATTCGAAATTTTCCTTTCCGCTCGTATGTCGGGGCTACCCCGCACTAATTTTGACGCTTTGATTGCTCGCATGTCGACAGAGCCCCGCTTGTATGATTTAGTCAACAACTTCTGCCATCTTTTGGCCGTCTATTCAACTCCTTACTCGGCCGTTCCTTAGTCGACAACTGCTGTCAGTTTTATGCGTAAATCGGTGAAATGGTGGAGAAAGTTATTTTTCTGGCTATTAGAGGTAACAGTTGTGAATAGTTTCTTATTATTCAACACGCAGAGACAAATGAATCAAAATCCAAGAGTTGCCCATTTTGACTACAGAAAAAAGTTGATTACTCAGCTGGTAGGCAATGTTCGAAATACACAACGCAAGCGAGGGAAGCTGTCGTCTACAGATACGGAAAAAAGACTGAATGGTGCACCACATTTTATATATTCCAATCCAAAGAGCAATTCCAAAGACTGTGCAGTGTGCAGTGATAGAATAGTAAAAGCTGAGAGGAGAGAGTCTGTGTATTTTTGTAATACGTGCTCCAGAAAACCTGGATTGTATCCAGGTGAATGTTTCGAAAAATATCACACACAGCGCAATACAGGTAACACATATGTAAACGGGCAGTTTATGCTTAATTTCTGATGTATTTTTAAATAAAACAAAGGTATTGTCTGTACCTGATTTTTCTCCATAAAATAGAATAAAACGAGGTTAATTGTACAGATTTGATATCGACACTAAATTTTCATGTTCTGACACAAAACTCGTGCTGATAACTGGCCTATCCTGTTACAAAAAAAGGCAAGGACCAACGTATTATTAAAATAACCCATCTGGAGAATATGCTTTTCTTGTAACAAAATATGTATCGAACACAAAGAACTTGACATATGTATGTAATATAAACTACGCTCTAAAAAAATTTATAAGTAAATTTACAAAAAAACGGTGGCAATCTGTTTACCAAGCCTCTGTGTAAATCAATTTACACTTATAAAATAAAATTACTAATATGAAATGGTGTAAAATAACACTTTTTATCAATAACAATATCATCTTTTCTTATAAATTCACTATAAATTTGTAAGAACAAATAAAAACCAGCAAATTTTGTAATTTAATCTAAGGAAATGCATATCAACCTACAAAATGAAGGATAAATGATTTTACATTGATGTTTGGTAATTTAAACTACAGAAGCGTTTTCCAGTCTACATGTTTAAGAAAACTATTGTAAATTTATTTTGTAATATCTATACCAACATTATATAATTGGTCTTATGCCTGCTGTGTTGATGACAGATAAATAAATACATAAATAAATAAATAAATAAAAGATATCATTTCGTCTTCAATTGGATATCTACCAAAATATTTGTGATTTCTTCTAAAAACACCTGTTTGTGTGATTTTTCACATAAACATTTACAAGAAAAGAAGATATAAGCTTAATATACATTTGCAAAAAAAAAAAAAAAAAAAAAAAAAAAAAGTTTTTGCAAAAAGTTAGACTGACGTTAGTGTGTTCGATAAAAATTGTTCAACGTAAAAACAGAACTACTCCCCATCCTTCTTTTTCTTCATACGCAAACTCCTTTTTATCCCTCAATCTCTGAAGACAAGATTCTCACCCTTCAGATTTCCAGATAGTATGAACAGGGTACCAGAAAAAACAAAATAAAAGTTCTTCGTCGCTCGATTGAAGACGAAAAAGAGGTCTTTGGTTGGGGCAAATGAGTTGACGCCTTGTACACACAAACATCAACCAACCAAAAATAAAAAAAGAAAGTGAAGAATTGGAAAATAAGGCTGTCTCCGATGAGGGTGAGAGACCTCCTTCCCATTTTGAGAAACAGATAAAAAGAGAGAAAAAGAAAGAAGAATTGGAAAGAACCAAAATTGACAGCAAAAGGGATTGAGAAAGGAAACTTTGCGTGATCAAAACTTTTTCAACCCCTCCCCCCCTTCCACCGTCCAAAAATTCTAATTTAAACCGCGAAAGGAACTCTCAAGCTGAAAGTGTGTATTGATGTACAAGGTACAAAGGTTGGGGGGTTACAATTCCCTCGAAGTTCAAATTCTCTGAGAGAAAATGACAAGAAAGGTTGTGAAAAGGGAGAAAGGAGGAGAATGAGACGAAAAGAAGCGAAGAAGAGGAAAATGACGAGGTCAGTAGAAAATTACATCGTGTCACAATCTTTGTTCGGTTTCCTTTGGCAAAGGTTACTTTTTAATCCCTGACATCTAGTGGCGGAAAAATTTAATCATCATGTTATTCAAACAGATGAACAAGTGAACAACTATAATCATCTTGTGAAGTAGCGTTTCTTAAAAAATGTACCGCGGAACCCTTGCTCTCTAAAAGCTTATATCGTGCTCTTTTTTCTTTTTTTTCGGGGGGAGGGATCAAAACATCCAATATATTTCAATAAAAAATTTTCTTGTAGGCCTTATATCTTTAGAACTACATGTAGTGTAGTCAAACCCAAACTATCAATTAACTCACTATGATATGCTTACACCGTAAAAAATACGAAAACTCGATTTAGGGGCTGTTCAAAAATTTTGTGGCCCCTGATCCAAAAACCAAATATTGGCCCAAAAGATTCAATATATTTCAACAAAAAAATTCTTGTAGGCCTTATATCTGGAGAAGTACATATAGTGTAGCCAAACCCAAACTATCAATTAATTCATTATGATATGCTTACGTCGTAGAAAATACGAAACTCGATTTAGGGACTGTTCAAAAATTTTGTGGCCCCTGATCCAAAAACCAATTATTGGCCCAAAAGATTCAATATATTTCAACAAAAAAATTCTTGTAGGCCTTATATCTGGAGAGGTACATATAGTGTAGCCAAACCCAAACTATTAATTAACTCACTATATGTTTACTCTGTAAAATTTTTTTTAAAAAATACGAAAACTCGATTTAGGGGCTGTTCAAAAATTTTGTGATCACTGATCCAAAAGATCCAATATATTTCAATCAAAAATATTCTTGTAGGCCTTATATCTTTAGAACTACATATAGTGTGACCAAACACAAAGTATCACTTAACTCAGCATGATATGCTTATTCTGTAGAAAATATGAAAACTCGATTTAGGGGCTGGTCAAAACTAATTATTGGCCAAAATCGCAATCTTTTGGTCCATTTTTTTCCTAAAATTTTTGTTTCTTGTTTTCTTTCTTCAGTTTTCTGCACCTAACGTACATAAATCTAGTAGTTTACTCGAAAACTTGCAACATGAGAACAACTCCCAGTTTTTAGACTAAAAGTACAAGTCATCCTATGAAAATTTACACTAAAAACTAGGACACTATTTAAAATTTTCAGTATAGCCCTAATTATAAACTTGCTTTTTTGCGGAAACATCAAAATTAATTAAATAATAGGCCATCACTCACCCACCAAAAGTGAGTCATACAGAGTACATATTTCACAAAGAATTACCGGATTTTAGAATGTCACATGTATGCAACTACATACTGCCAGTTCAGGCGCACACTCAGAAATTTTTGTTGGGAGGACTCCAATACTGCAAACCATTGTGTCTATGTAGTATTGAACGGGTACTATTCTTAACCCGAAAACTCGATAAGTATTTGAAAACTACTTCCACCTATACTATCAGAAAAATGATAACACTAGATTGTTTTTATAAGAGTATAGATGAAGTGTAAGATCAAATTTTCATCCTACATCAATCATTTCCATGTTAAGCAACTATAGTCTTGTTGAGAAAGTTCACAAATGTATGTTGAGGTAGAAAATTTTGGGGACAGCAGTCTAGACCCGATGTATCCCCCGTGGGACCCCTGAGTACAGGACCAACTAAACGGCGTGACAAACATCTTGGCATTTGAAGGCGGCGCTCGAAGTTCCCTTTAAATACTGCTAACAAATGAGAGGCCAGCGGTATTGCCATATTTATTTTGTACACATCCACGTCTATCCTCTGCCACCTGATCGCGCTGTAGTTTGTCTGTTTAGCCATAGCCACACCTCTTTACCACTTGGCAACGTCGCGCCAGAGCTTGCGTTTTATTCGCTTAGCTGAAATGCCAAGAAGTTTGTCACAGGCTTTAATACCTTCTTAGACGAAGGGCGATTGAAGCGACACGAGTGACATCTGAGCGACGTTAAGGCACACTAAGTGGTGGCGGTTTAAGGGGATCATATAACCGATCTTTCCGATAGTATTTTCAGACTTTTATACAACGCAACAAATCGAAATTTATCCCTATTTGCGAATATTTAATCAAAATAATATTTCTTATTTTTAATAAGGAGTAATTGTCTGTATGGTTTTTCAAGTTATATATCATAGACAGTTACCGCAGAAAAATATTGTTTTTCTCGTTTAACGACAAAATACCTTTTTATGTTAACAGGAGGCTTTATCCATGCTCACTTAATAAAAACAAGCACGAAAAATGTCCTCTGGATTATTTGAAAACTTAATGAAAATATGTTTTTTTTTTCTCCATCCCATTGTAACCCAAAGTTAGCAGCTAGAATGCATTTTCCCAATGGAAACATCTATTTTCCGTTTCCCCATTTACTTGACTCGCTGCACAGTATCTAAGCGTTGTTTTGTTGTTGTAGGGGAAATCCAGGGCAGGTGGCGCATTGGCCAAATTGTTTGACTTGCGCTAAAAGTGTGAAAGATTTTTCACCAACAGATGGGGCAAAACTCATCGGTCATTTTCATCGTCAGATATTGCTCTAATTCCCACCACCTCTGCAGCTACAATTTTCTTCTATATTTTTTTTCATCTCTCTCATTTCTTGCTTTCGTTTTAATGTGAGACAGGACAGATTATAATCGCTTCCATCAATAATGCCATCACTTTAAATCCAATCGTGGGAAGATGGATGACTCTTAAGGGTGGGTATCCACAAAATAAGCTCTGTTCCCGTTGGGACTAATCTCTTTCTCACATTTCAGCATTGCGCTGGAGAGAAAGAGAGATACATAGATACGTACATAATTTTCTATTGTTTTGTCACGTTCGATACGTACAGTAAAACATTCATTTCCTATCTTTTAGGGCTTTGTGTCTATTAACGCACTATGGCTTCACGTTGTATTTTATACGTACTCCCTTCATCTTTACGATATTTTCTCTGGTAAAAATGGCTTGATGGATTTAGTCATAAAAACATTATTGTGCACTTCGATTAATTATGCAGGAATCTAGTTCTTTGTTCTATAATTTTCAGAAAATTTGATTAGACATGTGGTTCAAATGATTCGGAGAGGTACTAATTCAATTATTTTCTTTAAAAAAAAAAGTATTATTTACTATCAGAATACACGTTCTTCGCACGGGAAGAATGTGTTTCATTTTGGACATAAAGTACTAATGAGGGCTGAATTTGGATTTAAATGGCATCGAAAGTGTCAGTGTTCATTTCAGCGAACACGAAAACTATGGATTCGACACTAATATCGGTCATTTTCGATCATTTTTAAATGTCTTCCTCTCCCCCTCCCGTAAGTTGCACCGTCAAAATGAAATGATTGAACTTCAATGTTATGTTTCAAATTTGATCGAGATCGGTCTAGTGTTTCAAAAGTTATCTATCTATCTATCTATCTATCTATCTATCTATCTATCTATCTATCTATCTATCTATCTATCTATCTATCTATCTATCTATCTATCTGTCTGTCTGTCTGTCTGTCTGTCTGTCTCTCTCTCTCTCTCTCTCTCTATATATATATATATATATACATATATATATATATATATATATATATATATATATATATATATATATATATATATATATATATATATATATTAGCTAAGTCTAAAATCAAAGTTAGGTGTGCTGGCTAAATGGTCCATAGCATTAGTCCAGACTTTGTTTATTGCGGGTTCGTATCCCGGTCAGGTGTTATATATTGTCTCCTAATTTAATCAAAGAAACATAACTGGAAATGTACAGTCAGCGACAAAAGTTCTTTCCTTTTGATGAAATTAGTTTCGTAAATAACTTTAGAATGGAACGATAATTTGAGTACACTTTTCAGTAAATTAAAAAGAATGCAATTTTCTGTCCGTTAGAGCCATACCACTGTTGTATGTTCCAGTTCTAGAGCCGTTATTTCCAAAATAAATTCTACTAAACGAAAATAATTTTTGTCGCTGACTGTACAAGTATTTATTAATAAGAAAACTACCAGTATATAGGCCTATGTATAATCGAAACCGTAAGGTTTTCCTTTATTTGGCTTTTGAAACAATTAGTAGAAGTTGTATTCCAATGTATTTTGTTTACTTATTCATCATTAAAATTGAAGATTCTCTTCTTTATAAACATTATCATGTTATAGCAACTTCAGGTTATAGCAATGTAAGAAGTAAATTCAGAAATGTGGAAGTGGAGAAGATCTGGAACCATGAGCCAAGTGCATAGATTAGATCATCGTTCACAAACATCGCTCCGAGAGAGAGAGAGAAAGAGAGATCAATGTTGTGCCACGAACTACGAACTCAATGCACGTTTAAACTGCTACTAACTTCATGAGCCATCTCTTCGGCCAGAGCCATCAAGTCTCCAAATCCATGACCAGTGCCAAGAGGCACTACGATTGTCCTAAGGAGTTAATTTATATAGAAACCCCTTTGATCTCCATTTTTTTTACCTTCCACTTTGTTGTTTTCTATCATTTAAAGACTTTGTTTCACTTTGCTGTCTAGTCAATTAGATCTGACTTTAACTGTAAGTCTTAGAACTGGTTTGTCAGCTTTTTTCCTTCAAATTATTGAGTTACAGAGCATTCCTTGCCTACTAAAAGTTAGGCACTGACATTAGGCATTCCTTACCTACTAAAAGTTATCAACTGACTGAAACGAAAAATTTTATAGTAAAAGAATAGGTAATTTGTACACTGTAAAGATACTTTTGCACTCTATTGGGGAACAATTGTTGCATTTCCAATACATTTTTTTAATATTACATTATGCCTATTTCTTTAAGTTTTTCTCAAACTTTGGCTCCCTTGCTGCAATAAAATATATTAATCGAATTTGTTCAAATTTTGCCAATACATTACGTAAACCAAGTTGCAATTTTTTTTGTGTGCTATTTCGATTCGATTCTCGCATTTTCGATTATTTTCGACCCACCTTACTTGACATGTCTCTTTTAGATTTTGGTGTTTTAGTTATCTATGAGTCATGAAGATGGTTCCTAGCAAAGAGAAGTTTTTGATGTGATTATTTACACTTTTCTCAGTTTAAATTACAAA
Organism: Thermobia domestica; assembly: GCF_964235325.1. Lineage (NCBI taxonomy): Eukaryota > Metazoa > Arthropoda > Insecta > Zygentoma > Lepismatidae > Thermobia > Thermobia domestica. The sequence continues at coordinate 29,883,559 of NC_137465.1, forward strand.
TTAAAATGTATGTTTAATATATATATATATATATATATATATATATATATATATATATATATATATATATATATATATATATATATATAAATTCATTTTTTAGACTTTGTTTTTTGTGTTGGAAACAAGTTGAAATTTGCATTGCAATTTATATTTTGTATCGTATTTTCGGCAGCGTAGGAAATTATTATTATAATTTTGTTATTTTATTCCTTTACATGAAGTAATTAATATGTTTCATGTACGACAAACAAGTAAATTTATAATAATAAAAAACAATCATATTTTTAAAAAGTTTTAACTTTATCATTCTACAGATCGTTTATGCTGGTAGATGTTCTCAATGTGTCCATTAAGTTAATTTTTAGAAATTAAGTTTTTTTTTAAAAAAAAAATAAGTTTTGGATCCGTAATGATTTCAAGAGTTAGGGAATTGGAATGAGGCAGTCCACGAACTGAACGCTTATTTTTACAACAAAAACAAAATAGCTTACTTTTCACACTAATGTCAATTTCCAAATTGTAACCAATTGATACTTGGATCCAGCTCATTTTTCAGCTTTTTAAACGTTTTAAAACCGAACACCAATTTCGTCTCGTTAGAATGCCAGAAAGGAGTACTGCTAAGGGGTAGTGTTTCAACTGGTAATCTAGATTCCGAAAACAAAGCTCGAGTCTTGGATTTTAAGAGTCCACTGAGCTACTTTCTTTACAGATAGAATAAAATGTCAAAGAGAGTATGGTCTCTGTCTTCAATTCTACGGCTAGTTTCCAGTAATTTGGTTTGTAGTCCGTAGTAGATTTTGTTCTTGAGAGCCTAACAGACATTTAAAGGAAAACGTAGGTTTTCCTAGATGATAAGAGATTCATTTTGTTGTAAAGGAAAAAATGATTTCTGTTGCAAAAGATAACCCACTTCGGTTATAAACTATGATCATAGATGCAGCATATTTTGCGATACAATGTTTTGTTTGCATCGCATTTCTAGGGTTTTGTGTTGCAAACTGATGTGCTGTGTGTGTGTGTTTTACAGTTATAGAAATATAGTAACAGTTTTACAGTTATAGTAACTGTGTGTTGTACAGTTATACATTTACAGTTATCAAGTTGAACCTACCAAATTTTTCATTTTATAAGACTGAGAATAAGACCTAATAATAAACATACCTTAAAACGTAGTATGTCAGCCTTTTACAGTGATGACTTAAACAGGTAACACAGTGTAATTATTATGTCTTTTATTTCAGGCATCAGAACAGTGATTGCTCCCATTACAATGACTACTAAAATAACATGATTTCAAAGTTGTACAGTAACATAATTGCTATAATTTTTGTACTTACCACAAATTTTAGTTATCTTTTCAATACAGTGGGCCAATTTAATATTAAATAGAAAATGTCTAAGCAGAGCAAATGAAATAGTTGCCTTCTTGCACTATTTAGAGACATCATAAAACTTAGAAACACACGTATGTTTTAATATACCTAAAAATTTAAGTTTATATTGCTGTTTATTGTATACAATAATATACAACTAGAAAATAATACTTTAAAAAAATCTGTAGATCATAGCTAAGTTTCTTGTTTTCTGTTTTGCTGTAAAAAAAATCTGTAGATTATAAACAATTTTCTTGTTTCCCGTATTGTTATAAACAATTTGAAGATCATAATCAATTTTCTTGTTTTCCGTATTGTTATAAAAAATCTGTAACTCATAACCAATTTTCCTGTTTTTCGTATTGTTATTTAAAAGATCTGTAGACCATAACCAATTTTGTTTTCCGTATTGTTATTTAAAAATCTGTAGATCAAAACCAATTTTGATTTCCGTATTATTTAAAAATCTGTAGATCATAACCAATTTTCCCGTTTTTTGTATTGTTATTTAAAAATATGTAGATCATAACCAATTTTCTTGTTTTTGGTATTTTTATTTAAAAAATCTGTAGATCATAACCATTTTTCTTGTTTTTCGTATTGTTATTTAAACATATGTAGATCATAACCAATTTTCTTGTTTTCCATACATATTGTTATAAAAATGTGTAGATCATAACCAATTTTCTTGTTTTTCGTATTGTTATTTAAAAATCTGTAGATCATAACCAATTTTCTTGTTTTTCGTATTGTTATTTAAAAGATCTGTAGATCATAATCAATTTTCTTGTTTTCTGGATTGTTATAAAATATCTGTAGATCATAACCGAATTTCTTTCTTTCTATATTGTTATATAAAAAAAGTGCAGATCAAAGAGTCATTACCTGGGATTGTGTACTAATGGATAGAGAGTTACTATTTGTTACTATAAAAGAGCGGGAATTGAGGTAAAGCTTTTGAGAATGTAATGTTCGCCACTTATCTTGCTAGTTACAACCCCTGGAAGCAACAAAAAAAAAAGAAAAGAAAAAAGAAAAAGAAAGAAAGAAAGGAAAAAAGAAAAAGAAAAAACTGTGGAATTGCTGCTGTGTCCACACAAATTCTTACGAAATAAATTCAGAAAGATTTCGTGTTAAGTAATAACATCTAACTTTACGAATTTTTAAATAAATTTTAAGAAAAGTTATGTATGAAATACTTTATACTTTCTCTCAAGAGAAAAAAGCTTGACAGAAACTAGCCCTTACCGTTAACCATCGGCACTGACACTAGATATTTACTTTAAAAAGTCTAGTTTTGTTAATCTTATGCACAGTAAAATGTAGTTGGGATTAAGATGGCTAAACTCCAGTACCGGGCGCAAAGAAATAATGCTCTTTTGGTAAAAGTGCAATAAACCTAATTATGGAAAATAAAGCGTACGAAGGATGGTGCGTTTGTCTGAACTTAACTGCTAAGGATTTCAGGAGTAGCGGAGAGGTCACTCTAAGTTCATCGGAGAGCAGTAACTTGAGTTTTAGCTTTTGCGATAAGAGAACGAGAGCGTAGGGTGGTTAGACGTGGCTGCGATAAAGGGTGCACGTTAAGTCATCTTGGTAAAGAATAGCAGGGTAGTTAAGATGGCAGGGATTATGCCTCTTTCTCACTATAATGGCTTCACCCTACCTAAAATCCTCAGAACACAAACTGCTTCCAAGTCAAAGAACAGACTTCAGCTGCTCGTGTTTGGAATAATTTATCGGCAGCCAACTCTACATGTTCAATATTCCTATGTAGGTACCAAAATACCTGAATCTCCAACTGTTTATTGAAAGATCTAGTAAATTCGTTATTCTATTTATTATTATTATTATTATTATTATTATTATTATTATTATTATTATTATTATTATTATTATTATTATTAGTAGTAGTAGTAGTAGTAGTAGTAGTAGTAGTAGTAGTAGTAGTAGTAGTAGTAGTAGTAGTAGTAGTAGTAGTAGTAGTAATAGTAGTCATAGAGAATAAATTAAAGCAGAGAATTCGCGTTATTCTTGAGTTCAAAACCTTTTGGTCGTCGCGAATTGTGTCGAGAAATTTGAAGCTTAAAATATATAAAAAAGACAATCATGCTTCTTGTTCTCTATGGATGCGAAACATTGTCGCTTACTCTGAGAGAAGAACGTAGACTGAAAGTATTTGAGGACAAGATCCTAAGATGAGTATTCGGACCCACGAGCAACGGGAATGGTAAATGGCGGAAACTTCATAACAAGGAACTACATAATTTCTATCGTTTACCAAACATTGTTAAGGTCAACAAATCTAAGAGGCATAGGTGAGCAGGTCATGTAACGAGAGTGGAAGAAAATATTAACGCTTTCAAAGTTTTAACTGAAAATTCAATAAAAAAAAAAAAACATTAGGAAGACCTAGATGCAGATGGGTGGACAATATTAAGAGAGATCTCTCAGAAATAGGAGTACAAAATAAAAACTGGATCCAGTTGGCTAAGGATAGAAGCCAATGGAGAGCTTTTGTGAACGCGGCATTGAATCTCCAGGTTCCATAGGCCATAGAACTAGTTAGTAGTCAATTAAGTTTTCTTTTAATGGGTGCTAAGCGTGGACTTTTACGTTTCTGAATGGGTGCTCAGGCGTCGGGACTAACGTCAAGTATTCTTTTTATTATTCTTAGTAGTATTATTTGATTTATTATTCTTTTCTTAGTAGATCCAATAGAGCAGTGGTTCCCAAATTCTTCAGAGAAGCGAAAAAGACTGTCAAGAGTTGCTGAAACAAGTTGAATTTTCAAGTTAGTTTCAATCTTCAAAGGCTTTGAAAAGAAAGTAGCTAGAAAGTAGCAGGATTTCCTAAACTTTATATTGAACAAAATTCCTAAACATTAAGTTTTCCTTTTGTGAATTTCAAACGTGTTTAGTAACATTGGCCAAAATAAGGAGACAGAAAATTATTAAAATAATAATGATTGCAGTCGAACTTTTAGAACATTTGAGAATAATTTAAGTAAAAAATAGAAAATGATTCAACTGGTTGGTAATTTATGTAAAGCATTTTATATTTTTAAAAACATAAATTAACAACATCAAACACCAAGTTCTTTAAAGAAATAATTATACAAAATTACACCCACAGATTATTATTATCGTTGCATTTTTTATTTAGCTTCATCCTCGATATGCCTTAAACCTAAAGAGTCTAATATAGGTATTTATAAATGACTATTCAACACATATGCATCCCTATCTCAAATTAACCTGGAATCACATGCACTGTAGTTTCTTATTATTCTTGACTGCATGAAAGTGTAATTTCGAAGTTAATTCTAACGCAAAAGTTCAATGGGTGCTCAGCACCCATTAAATACTTCCAGTTGGTGCTTGTGCCCTGGAGCACCCACGTAGTCGACGCCTATGGTAGTAGTACTTGTACTAACTAGTTATTGGCCAAGTTTGCGGCTCATTTGCATATTGCCTGCACATCTCTTCGTCTCAAGTAGGAGACAGTACAACTATTAGTTTGACTTGAATTATAGGTGATTAGTGTAGCTAACAGACACGAGTCATGCGTTTATAATCAGATTTAACCAACGAAACCTCTCACTCTTAAATGGTTTGAAGATTGCGTTTTAACACAGAGAAAAATCCGTTCTCCGGACAGCGGTATGTTGTACAAATATACGGAATCCTCTTGCTTATTATAGAAATCAGTACGGAGCATACGTTATCCGTATGCTACATAGGCACTGCCCTTAGATGTTACATCATGCCGTTGCAGGATGTCTGACATGTAACAGTTTTCCGTATATCACATACATATACCTATGTTACCTTCGTCCGCTATATGTTATATACGTCCATTTGTATGTGAGATCCTGACCGTCTACATTGTTTCATACGGAAAGTACGTATAGATGGAACACTTATACAAAAAGTATTATAAAACATGCGTTTTCAGTTATACGTCTGCTGTACATTAAATCCAAAAACTACATGAATTACGCATGTAACCTATCTTTTTAAGTACGCCACCTACAATCTTTTTTCTCAGTGAACGTTACTTACAGAATGTTCTTGATTTGTAATGAGAAAAGTACAAGAAGCCCTCAATAAGTTTTGCACAGATGGTTGTAATATTGTTGTTATTATTATAGTTGCAATATGATGATAAAATTTTACGTGAACATACTTTGATCCTTTAGCTACGAAATCATGTCACTAAATGTAGCCTCCATCTGCTGTGACACATCTCGTCCAACCTTCTTTTCATGCCTTGAATGCACTTTGTTAAAATTCTGGTGGCTGACTTGTACACCATTATTTCACGTAAGAAATGAGGGCCTTGTCACTGTCGATTTTTTATTCCTGGAAGTTGGCATTCAGATGATCAAACAGGAATAAATCCGAAGAAGCCAAGTTCAGAGTATAGGGAAACTGAGGGACATTCTTTTTACATGGTTTCCCATAAAAAGAAGTCACAGGCCTTAAAGTCAGGAGACCTCGGCGGCCACTTGTAGAAGACATTATCATCATTTCCGGCACGTCCAATCCATCTTCCTACAAACAGCTCATTCAGATGTTCCCGAACCTGTAAATGCCAGTGAGGAGGTGCTCCACCTTGTTAGAAAATACAATTATTTTATGGGGTTACGTAAAGGATTGTGTCTATGTATCCCCCTTGCGTCAAAACCTAGAAGTGAAAGTTGGTATCAGTGCTGCCATCCAGTCTATTTCATCAGATATGTCGAAGAGTGTGTGGTGTGAATAGGAATATCGAATTGATGTTTTGATTCGCCACTCGTGGCGCCCACATTCAACGTCTATGACGTATAGTAAAAACTATTTGAACTTTTCTTTAAATGTGACCAATTTCAGTTAAATATGATTATCGAAGGCGACATAATTCCACTTTGAAGCATGACAGTATTTGGTATGAAATGAAATAATCTTACTATATCTAATTTCTCTACAATGTAAATATGTTATTTTCAAGGCTAATGCGTTTTCTTCAAATAAAACTCTCTAAATTATGTCATATTGTAAGATTTAGCCTAATTCCACCACCTAGTAGCAATAGCTTTGTCAGATCTTGCGTTTTTCACACAACTTTTACACTTTTCTGGCATGTTTTATGTTTTCATTTCACAATTGTTTTCTTTTCTTTTCTTTTTCTTTTTTTCTTTTTTTCTTTTCTTTTCTTTTCTTTTTTTTTGATTAAAAGATTCAACATATTTCAACAAAACTTTTCTTGTAAGCTTTAGGTCTATACCTGGAGAACTACGTATAGTGTACCCAAACCCAAATTATCAGCTAACTCAATATGATGTGCTTATTCCGTAGAAAATACGAAAACTCGATTTTAGGGGCCGTTCAAAAATTTTATGGCCCCTGATCTAAAACTAATTATTGGCCAAGGTCTTAATCTTTTGATCCATTTTTAGGTTTTCTAAACTTCTTTTTTAATAAATAAAAGAAATTATATTTCTGGACACCTGTAAAATGTTTTTATAAATCAGTGCATTTTTTTAAATTAGGAAAATTGATTTGTGGCAAGTGATACGTAGTTATGTAACGTAGTATTCAGAGAAAAATGCAGTATGTTTTATGTTTATTTCATGCTTAACGTGCGTCCCAACCTTATGTTTACAAGGGCGAATTCGAACTCCTGTTAGGCTGTGAAAAATTCTATTTTCTCTCTCCTTAGCCTTTTGCACGACTGGTACTTGTACCACTGGGGGCAAATAAACCTTAGCTTACCCCTTGCGTCAGCGTACGTATGCCTAAGAATAATTCGGTTTTGGGGGCCGTCCACATATTACATAACGCTATTTTTGACCAATTTTTACCCCCTCCCTCCCTTTTGTCACACTTCGTAACACAATGCCGAACCCTCCCCCCTTTGTTACGAAACTCTTTTTGATATATTTTTTTTGGTTAATTTTGCTTATTTCAGTTGTATTACAATAAAAGAAAACTATTTTTAGTGGTAGAACTTTTTATTACAAAATGTTTGTATTCTGAATATATTTGCTGTTTTTTCGCCAACAAATGAAAGTATTAGAAAGAGGTTGTATCACATAATAATATTGTTTAATTAACTAGTCCTAATAATTTGCGTACTGTTGTTTTCCCATGGAGATTGCACCTGTCGATGATTGGCAAGGAGAAAACACTGCCGGAAAATGCAAGTGAAACAGGATCTAAAGAACAGACATCGACTTTTTTTCGGCATCCAGTGTGCTTCGTGTATTTGAAGTTCGCCAGTGTCGACGATGCAAAGAAATTTTCTTCCTCGTTGACCACAGATTCGAAATGGCTGCACACGTGAAGGAGCAGAGACATCTAGTTTGTGAAAAAGTCTTCGAGCATCTTCTTTGGACTTCAGTTTACCCCTTTTAAAATTCTTCTTGTTTTAAATCAGTTCCAGAATGCGAATAAACTCGATTTCTCCAGAAATATTCAAATCCAGAAATGAAAAAAAAATCAGTACGGGATAATTATCAGACGAATTAGGTTTTTAATATCTTATTTTGCTATGCAAATCGCGGATCCTTCCGTTGCGGAAAATATTATTTCACGAAAAAGAGTTTATTTTGTTTCACATGAGAAAGTCCTTAGAAGAACAGGGTGGGTAATGATTCAAATCAAAATTTTTAAATAATATAATCAGAAATAGCGATACGAGTGGGAACGCGAGGGCATTTTCAAGCGGTAGTTACGATCGCTAACAACTAACTCCAGAAAAAGGTGTGCTGTAAACGCAATGTTGTGATAGCCACAAAGCGGAGTTTTATTGTATTGTAATATACGCAGGGTTCATCGCCAGTCATACTTTTATGTCTAGTAGCGCCTTCAAATCCCTTCTGCATGATTTAATTTATATAGGTTATATATTTACAATTTTCTAAAACAATAGAAATATATGTTTATGAAAAAGAAAAGATTTGAATAAAACTACGAGTATTTGTTTAAAAGATTGCATATAAACCTGAGAATAAAAGTAAAAATTTCAGCAGGAAAACATGCGTTACGTTACGAAGACATAAATCCCCCTCCTCCCCTTAGTCACACTTTGTAGCTGAGGGCCGAACTCTCCCCCCCCCCCTTTGCCGCGTTACGTAATATGTGGACGACCCCGTAGCATCTTATTTAGCAACACCATGTTGATCACATCACAGTTTCGAGCGTGCTTTTGCGTTGGTAAACATTGTTCATGTATTTTTGTTAAAAGTTCTGATGCTTTGGGCCCTCATGCAACACGAGGTTATGAAATTGGTTCCGAACCATGATCTGAACTAAAGAGCCTAATATACTAAAAATAATATAAAATTTACATTTTTCTTTTGCTTGTTTTTCATAAGTGAAAGGAAATGCAACTTACCACAATCATAGATAACGTTGTTCTACAACAGAAAATATGAACCTGAAGAATTTTCAGTGTTGTCATCCATAGAAATTACAAACGTTTCCCCCAAAATCTAAGTTAAGGCAGCGACTACAGGAACGAACTCAACTGCATTTGATTACGTATCATGTTGTTTTGGTATCCTGTAAACTACTTTTTTAATAACATTATTGTTTAATTTTAATAACACTATGTTAAAACAAACTATCTTGTTTATTACAAACTAAATACAACTATTATTATTATTATTATTATTATTATTATTATTATTATTATTATTATTATTATTATTATAGTAGTAGTAGTAGTAGTTGTTGTTGTTATGGTACTACAAATAAAAATATGCCTACTGTCTTTGTGCATAGTACTAATTTTATGTGGTGTAAGTTTTTTTGAATTCTGAGCAGTGTGTATGAATAAATTTTAGATTACAATTCTGAAAAATGTGTACCAAAAATTTTCATTGTGCAAGTGTCTTGTTAAGTTGAGAAATTATCACGGGAATTTTAAATAAAATATTGACATTAACAGTATCCCGACTTGGAGCTTGAGAAATCTGGCAAGTCTACATAATAAGTTCGTATTGAACTTATCAGCGTATTCACTTAATTTAAAACCATTGTAAGCAATATTTCCATCAGATACTTCAAATGGCCAACAAATTAAAATAGCCGAAGTCTCCTATAATATAGAGTCTTAATAATGATTACCATACAAAGAAAAAGAGAATAACACAATAATAAAACACAAATACACCTGAAGATAAATTAGTGACGTAATTCGGCGATCTTGATGAACGACATGGGCGCCACCTCGTAGGGAGATTTTGTTTTTATTTTAACTAGCTTATTTTTTTCCCACACGAAGCCCCACCGAGTGGCTTGGTGTTCAATTTCAAGAGTGTCAAACAGTCTTATTCCCAAGGTCAAGAACTTTTTTGATTTACGGGGCCTGCTATGAGTACTGTCAATTAGATGTCATGGAGATTAATGAGGTTTATTACATAGCGGTGCACGACCCCGGTTTTACACCGTCTTCGCGCGCTCTATAGTTAATTTACCGCACGTTGAGATTCTGGAATAACCTCAGAGGAAAGGGGGAGACCGAAAATCTCTTGGGACAAGTCTTGCGGAAAGAAATGGAGGGGAAGGGGCAGAAACAGATGAAACATAACAAGCAAAATCGTGTGATGTGTACATGTGTGTGTGTGTGTGTGTGTGATTTGTGTTGTGTATATTGATTAGAAGCAGAGAAGAGTACGTTACACATAAAAAAGAATATGCGATGTACTTACTCTTGGAATAATTTAACAGAAAAGCCCAACCCTCTTTCTTCCGCAAATTTTGCATGAATGCTTACCTACGATGGCTCAGTTCAGCAACGAGGAAATGTATTTTCAGATCAGGAGAAATGGTCAGACTGAGTTTTATGTACAGGGTGGACCATTTCTCTTGAAATGCACTTGGAAGGCACGGTGGTTCAATGGTAGAGCTCTTACCTCTGGTGCCTGAGGTCCTTGGTTCGACCCCCGACCAAATAAGTTTGTGGTTGACAAAACCGTGTCCATGGGTTTTCTCGCGGAACTTCCGTTTCCTCCCACTTTCTCAATCCATCAATTCTTCCATTATCATTCACTTGCCTTAATCATCGTCTCCCTTAGCCTAAAGGGGATAAACGTGGGACGTTAAACCGAAATATCATGTCATACAAACGAAACTCCTTTACCTGGTGTGTACGTGTCACTGCTACTTGTTATGTTTACAAAAATGTTGATTTTCTCGAAAACTACACATGAGAATTTACATTCATTCATATAATTTTGTTCAGCTCAATGTGATTTATAGATTGATTTATGGCTCATCTACTTAGTGATGGAATGGATCACGAACTTCGCGATCCGTGACTCGGAAGACCCAGAGCCAGTCAAACCCATTACTCAAGGAACTGTTTGGTTTCCTAATCTGTTAGAGTCAAAGGGACTTTCTGGATCTCCAGGTCTATCTGAGTCACCGGGACTTCTGGGTCTCCGGATCTGTGCAGGTCACCGCCAGGACTGTCTGGATCTCAGTGTCTATCTGAGTCAAAGGAACTGTCTGGGTCTCTGGGTCTTTCGGGGTCACCATTACTGTAGAGGTCTCCGGGACTGTCTGAGTCAACGGGTCTGTCTGGGTGTCCGGGTCTGTCCAGGTCACCAGTACTGTCTGGGATTCGGGTCTCTCCGAGTCACCGGAACTTTCTCGGTGTCCAGGTCTGTCAGGGTAACAGGGACTGTCTGGGTTTCCGAGTCTATCCGGGTCATCGGAACTGTCTCTGTCTTCAGGTCTATCCGAGTCATTGGGTCTGCCTGGGTCTCAGAATATGTCAGAGTCGCCGGGACTGTCTTGGTCTCTGATCTATCCGAGTCACCGGAACTGCTTGACCCTCCAGGTCTATCCGAGTCACCGAGACTGTCTGGATCTCCGGGTTTGTCAGAGTCATCGGGTCTGTCTTGGTCTCTGATCTATTCAAGTCACCGGAACTGTTTGTGTCTTCCGGTCTCACTATATCTTCCCTATTCATCGAGACTGTCTGAGTTTCCGGGTCTGTCCGGGTCTGAGAAGCAAGACTCAGACTTGGATGACCCAAGTCGTGACAAAAGTGAAGTGATCCATGACCCATTCCACCATAACTTTGTAAGCGTTAATAGCATTGCATTAATAACATTGTAGAATTTTCGACTTCTTTCATTGCAAGAATTTGAAATACATCACAATTCTGACGTTATAAAGGCCGGACATATTTTATCTGGCTTGTAACAAAAAACTTGGAAGGAGTTATTATCATCACAAAGTGGGATTTCTAAGATCGAACTCTTAGTACATCCGTCTGTCCGTTATTCCGCACAATGACTTGAGCGAAAGCGAATTTTTGAATTCTGTTTTTCTGCGATATACAAGTAAAAATTATTATCTCGGCCGAATTCATTAATGGATTCAATCCGTTATCATCTTCACGGCTAATAATAAGTACATATATCCCATACAGAAATAATGTGTTTTGCGCGATCCCCTTTACTGCTCTGAACGGAACTTACTAGTTCATTTAACATCAATTTGTAGACACTGTTTGAATTACTTCCTACATTATGAATATTCTTCATTGTCTGCAAGCTTTCACTATTTTTGTCAGTGGTAGGAGCTCAGCAATGACCATAGGTGTCCAAACTCGCGAGCTCGGCATTCACGCTCAATCGGGCTAGGGCTTAAAAATTAAGTGCGAGCCCGAGCCCTAATGAAATTAGTGAGCGCCAGTCCACGTAAGTGCAAGCCCAGTTGAGAGAAGTGAACGTGAGCCCGAGTTAGCGTGAGCGCAGGCGAGAGAAGTGATTGCGAGCCCGAGTAGCACGAGTCCAGTTGAGACAGGTGAGCGGGAATCCGAGTGAGTGCGAGCTCAGTTGAGAGAAGTGAGCGTGACCCTGAGCGAGCACGAGCCCAGTTAAGATTAGTTAGTGTGAGCCCAAGTGAGCGCTAGCCCAGTTGAGAGAAGTGAGCGCGATCATAGTTGAGACAGGTGAGCGCAAGCCGGAGTGAGTGCGAGCTCAGTTAAGAGAAGTGAGCGTGAGCCCGAGCGAGCCCAGCTCAGTGCAAAATAGCCATCTATGAAGGAAACCCGTATTTATCTAAATCAGAAATGCTTGGGGACGCTGATAGATTTCAGGTTGGAGATAGAACTAGTTTTTGTCCACAGAAATTAATGAAAATGAAACATAGTTTCGAAGAGAGTAAGTAGAAGCAGACTCGTATCCACGATGGGCCAGAGGGGTCGGCCCACCCTAAAATTGTCACGGTACATTTGCAAATGAACTATAATATGGTTGAATCGGGCCCCCCTTAACTTCTATCGGCCCCTCCTACATTTTTGGGCTGGCTACGGGCCTGAGTAAAAGCTGCTATCAAAAGAGTTGATTTAAGATACCTAGCAAATATAGTAGACTAATGTTACAGAAACTGCAGGCTCTGATTTGTTCAACACAAAAGAGTCCTGGCAGATCTACAAAATACTGTCTCAGTAATTTCGAAGGCATATTTGAAATGCTCATAGTCTATAAGCTCACTTGTAGACAAATAGGTAAGTGGAACAGTCAAAAGGTTATATTTCATTAATTGGAGAACAGAATTTGAAATGCGTTAATGAAAAATATTTTGATTTTTTTTTTTTTTTTTTTTTTGCAGTTAACTTGTCAACCATTATTCAATATTTCATCAATTTATTTATTTATTTAATTATGTATTTATTTACAAGTAGTACAGGGTGTATCAAAAATAAACTTTACAACTTTGAAAACTCATATTGATTGATTCATTTATCTTACAGACATGGTTTAAGTATCATTTTGTAACAAAATACATCAAGTTTTGACTCACGTAGTGCAATAGTTCAGAAACAAGCCACCGCAAGCGCTAGCGGTAGTTACAGCAAAGATGGCTAACTTTACTGGTCCCGAGCGTGCTAGCTATGTATTTTGGTTTGAAGAATCCAAGTCTGCAACGCTGTGCAACATAATTTTCGTACAAAGTATGGTAAAGATCCTGCCAGTAGGCCTACTATTTATCAGTGCCATAAGAATTTTATTGAAGCTAAAATGTCTCTTTTTTTGTAGGACTGTTCACAAAGATTTGTCTCAATTGCTCTAAAATGTCTTTAGAAGTACGGGGTTGTCCTGAAGATTTGTTGTGTCTTACCGAACATCCATGGGAGGAATAGTTTTATGGAAAATGTTTCAAAAGTATATTTGACTTTCTTCCTCGCCGTAACCCCTTCCTCTCACTATCCATATTTGAATGGAAATGTAATAATAAAATTCAGCTCGACCTAAATGCTAATCAACTTGAAAAATTCATTTCAAACGTTGCAACTGTTATTCTATTCAAGAAAAAAAAAAGTTCCCCATACTTTAGGTGAAATGAAATAAAAAATAATTCAGGTTAATGTCCCACAATTTCGCCCTTTAGGCTAAGGGAGACGATGATTAGGGCAAGTGAATTGTGATGAGAGAATTGGTGGAATGAGAAAGTGGGAGGAAACGGAAGTACCCCGAGAAAACCCATGGACCGAATGTTGTCCACCACAAACTTACTTAGCAAGGGATCGAACCAGGGACCCCACGCATCAGAGGTAAGCGCTTTACCACTTTTTATTAAAGTTAACTGATTCACCGAACGTGCCTTATTATGTTGTTTTAACTACTTATTACTAGGTTTCTACTTATTTTACTCGCTTTTTACTCGTTTAACTCGCTTTTTCAATCACTTAGAACGACAGGGACACGAACACAGAAACATCGAGCGAGGACAGTTTAAATGCCATGGCTCTCCCACCGGGAATCGAACCCGGGACCTCGTACACCAAAGGCGCATGTGCTAGCCACTAGATCAGCAGGGAGGGCTCCACTGAATCACCGTGCCCCCTTCTCATACTTTAGATAATATTATTTTAATCAACATTTAATGATAATGATATGGGCCAACTCAAATACTACATTCAAAAAAACATTTCCAGATATTCATTTTCTCTCTCATTTTAGTCATTTTATAAATACAAAGTGGGAAATTAAAATACAGGGTGAGTCAAAAGTCCTTGGACACCTGCATAAGTTTGAAAATCGACGGGAAAAGTAAAAAGTGATGATGGGAACAGAGGTTTGATGAGGGGCAACAACGTTTGGAGTCTATGTCATTCATGGCCGTCATCTTGAAATCCGCCATTTTGTATTATGGTCATTTTTTTAAATGGGAAGGGGAGTGCGTGGCTCATCCAATAACACTAGCTTGAGCCCAGGAATTTAGTGGTGTAATTTGTTTTGTTTTTTTTTTCTATCCTGTACAGTTTAGAAGTTATTAATGTTCAAAGGTGGGAAATTACCTTGATACTGACCTAGTTCTCTCTTTGTTCCAGGTGATCCAAAATGGGTCTGACACGTGAACAGAAGATCGAAATCATCCTTATATCAGGGGAACGCAACTACCGAACAATAGCAGCTGACTACAACAGATGGCACCCAGACAAAGAACCGGTATCGCACAGCACGGTGGCTCACGTAATCACCAAATTCCGGGAGACGGGCTCTGTTCAAAATAGGGCACGTAGTGGGCGACCAAAGACTGCCACCAAAGCCAATCCTCCGTTGTCCGGATATTGCACGCCAATAAGTGGCATCCTTAAAAGCTGCACATGCAACATAAACTGAACGAGGATGACCTTGATCGCCTGTTGGAGTTCTGTATGTGGGCTACTGAACAACAAGAACTGGGTCCTACGTTTGCCAAGAGCATACTGTTCGGCGACGAGGCGTATTTCACTTTGAACGGGGAGGTTAATCGACATAATTGTCGACAATGGTGTGACACAAATCCGAACTGGGTTGACCCGAGTCGAGGACATAGTCCAGCGAAGGTGATGGTGTGATGTGCCATATGATGTGTGTGGCATATGGGACACCCACATCATTGGACCATTTTTCATTTACAACACCTTAACTGCACCACAGTATCTGATGCTGCTGCAGGACCTTCTTTTCCCTGCCACACTGAACGCTGATGGCATTTTTTCATCTTATTTTCAGCACGATGGAGCCCCTCCACACTATGGACTTGGTGTCCGTGAATGGTTGGATGAACAACTGCCAGGGAAGTGGATTGGTCGCCGTGGTCCCGTGGAGTGGCCGCCCAGATCCCCTGACTTAACGCCCCTTGATTTTTATCTATGGGGACATCTTAAGCAGATAGTGTATGCTGAGACAATCCGTGATTTGAGACACCTGGAGGAACGCATCTAACAAGCCTGTGACCAAATTTCAGGAGACATTCTTCTCCGTGTGCAGTCAGAGTGGTTGCGGCGACTACAGTTGTGCATAGCACGGGATGGACAATACGTAGAACATGTGTTGTAGCATTCAGTATCAAGGTAATTTCCCACCTTTGAACATTAATAACTTCTAAACTGTACAAGATAGAATAAAACAAATTACACCACTAAATTCCTGAGCTCAAGCTAGTGTTATTGGATTGTCATACACCCCCTTCCCATTTAAAAAAAATGACTTGAATCCAAAATGGCGGATTTCAAGATGGCGGCCATGAATGACATACACTCCAAAAGTTGCGGCCCCTCATCAAACCTCTGTTTCCATAATCACTTTTTACTTTTCCCGTCGATTTTCAAACTTATATGCAGGTGTCCAAGGACTTTTGACTCACCCTGTATTACCGAAATTTTCTCCTCCCATCTTAGAAACGGAATTATCTAAAAAGTTGAGGCTCATGTCTACTTATTTTTAATAATGGGTTTATATACCTAAGTCTAATATAACATGAAAGTTTCGTGAAAAAAATCTTATTTTTGCTTTTGGCATACATTTTAAACACTTCATCTTTCTTAAGATATGCATTTTCATGAAAGTAACATGATAACAACACCCAACAAAAGAACTTTTTTGAACAAATAAGTAAATATCATTCGAGCTTTGAGTTAAATATAATGTGTGATTTTATATTAGAGTAAATTAAGGATAGTTTGCGCACAACCGAATAAACCTGCATATAATAATGTGGCAGTACCAATCTTAGATTTTATTTTCAAGTTAAATCTGATTATCAATTTTTAGTTTATGAAATAAGAAAATATGGAAATGAGTTTACTTATAAACAATTGTATCTGAAGAATTAGATCTCGATGTAACTATTATACAATCATGTCTGTGAATTTGTCTTATGCGCTTATGACAGCTTTACTTACACAATTAAACTCATTACGAAAACCTGGCACAGACATAGTTCTTTCTTTCTAAATTCCAAAATTTGTCTGGAACTTCTGGAACCTGGACTCGCAATACTTTTATTACTGCACATGGCTTTACGTCACGTCCACGAGCTTTTAGATTATCAAGCTCAGCAAAGATCCTGATATAAAAGATTCGGTAATTTCAAGAAAGGGGAGTTCCGACAGATCTGTGAGTTCATGCAGTTTAGGTAGTTCATGGAGTTGGTTCAGCATCTCTGTCCATCATCATCATGGACATAACGAAAAGTTTTCTACTCCTTTCAAGTTTAACACCGCCGAAACAGTGAGTGTTCGACATAACCACTATATGACTTTATTGACTAGAAATGGACTACTAGTCATCAATACTCTTGTCTCCGAGGTAGTGCTGTCAACGGGTCAGGTCGGGTCGGGTTGAAGACCGACCCGATCCGACCCGTGACTCGAATTGACTGACCGACCCGACCCGTGATCCAACCCGAGCTGACCCGAGCTTACTCGACTGACCTGATCCGAAAACCCGACCCGAGTTGACCCGACCCGACCCGTTTGAGAGTACTACGGTCACGACACTGGGTGAACGCCAAAATGCACTCCCATTGGGAATGAAACCCGGACCACGTGTACCGAAGTCTTACACGTAAATCACTAGCTAGATCAAGCGGGGGATTTGTATATGCATCTTAGGGAATGTTTGGCACTTTTGAGGTTTGGTTATTTCTTTTTATAACTGATACCAATGTCCGACGTGGCATAAATTTATTTATTTTTCTTGCTTTAGTTCGATGTGACGAAATTTTTCTTCAAGATCAGTGTTCTCACTTGCTCGGAAGGTGTCTTCCTGTCTCGCCTATTCCTGTTCTGCTTACTAACCTCAAAGGAATATTTATCAAGATTTCTTCGTTATCAAGATTGTAGGCGAAACAGGAATTCCTGTTTTGCCTATTCCTGTTTTGCCTATTGTTAAGATGAAGGGATACTTTTGAGTCTGGGATTTTTCTTGGGAATTTTATTTCTAATGTATGTGAATTCAGTTATTCCGTAACATAATTTAATATTAACGAAACTTTATCAATAGTCGCGATTTTGAAAACAACTATAATATGAACAACAAATGGAGGAAGTAGATGTACTTTCACTTTTAACAAAAATTATCTTAGCTAGTCGAAAAAATATCGGGTTCTGATTGGCGTTTCATTGGAGAGAGAACAAATCAGAATCTCAGAATACGTCTAGCTTTGAACCGAAACTTTTAATGAGGCACCGGGAATATAACTATTTGCTAGTCTTGTGTTGAACTTTGTGTGTCATATAATAGAGTAGAATAGTATAGTATATTTTTTTACTTTCACTAAATAATGAATATTGCAATATACAGCGTCAATAATATACAAAATTCAGATTACTATAATTTACACTTTTCTTCAAATTCATTAATATTACAAATAACATTATTAACGATGCTATTTGGTGATCACCAAAACAAGATCAAAAGCAAGATTACTATACACTTCGTCTTGCATATCCAATCTTTATCTTGTTCTTGTATCGATGTTCTTGGGCTTGGTGAATGAAATGAAATATTCAGTTTAAGGTCCCTCGATTCTGCACCGAGGCTAAGGGAGATGGTGACCATGAGAAATGAATGAAATAGCGGAATCAAGAAAGTGGGAGGAAACAGGAGAACCCCGGGAAAACCCACCACACGGCGTTTCTCCACCACAAAACCCACTTAGCACAAGCTGGAATCGAACCATGGACACCACGCACCAGAGATGAATTCTCTACCACTGAGCCACCGCTGCCCCGCTTGGGCTTGGTCGTCCATATCCAATCTTTCTTTTGGCCTTGCTTAAACAACTTCTAGTTTTGTTCTAAATCCAGACTCTATATTGGTGTAGATATTAATATTACAGTCGATTGGTAAAATCAATCTTCCACATTTAAAAATTAAAGTACACCCAAGTACAAAAATAAGCACTTACCATAAAAACACTAGCTGCAAGTGTTCATAATAGATTTATGGTTTCTATAAAATCAATTGAAAATTGCTATTTTTAATTAGGCAGCTGGTGAAAAACAGCAGCTTTCGACTCCAGCCGAGTTTAAGCTCGACCTAAACTCAGTTGACCAAAGTGAACTGACTCGACTGGCCCGACCCGAGCTGACCCGATTGACCCGAGCCGACAACCCGATCCCAATAACCAGACCCGAGCTGACCCAATTGGCCCGACCCAACCCGACCCGTTTGAGAGCACTACAAGCGTTGATCTTAGGTGATGGACTGGATTCAATCCCAAGTCGTAGTTCTGAGTTCATGGTAATAGTGGATCCTGTCCTTCATAATCCCGGTGTTGCATAACGATGCTTACACAGAAACTCGAATGGAGTTGAGTAATCATTCCAGTTTTGCATTCCACGTTTATGCTCTTTAAGTTAAAGGAGATAGGTGAATAAGGGGTGTGAATGAAGGTATAATTGATAAAATGGTAATGTAGAGGGAAACGGGAGAACCCAGAGTACTCGTGTCACCAAGGATCGAACCAGGGACCCCTTGCATTAGAGGTGAACCCTCTTCCACTGTGCCAACATGCCTCCCTCCCTCCACAAGTAAGCATTTAAAAGACAAATACTCATTGTTTCTCAGCTTCTAAATACGTGGAATCTCTGATTCTAATTTCTAAGCTATCCCTTGACTACTAACTTCTACTTTCTCACAGAATGAAATTACTGAGAAACAAACAGGCTATATTTAGCCATTCTGAAAAAATGAAATCTTTGAGTTTTATGTCCCACAGTTATGCCTATGGGCTAGAGGAGACGGTGATGATGAGAGATGAATGAAATGATGGAATGATAAAAGTGGGAGGAAACGGGAGAAACCGAGAAAACCCAAGTACGTGGTGTTTGTCCACCACAAAGCCCACTTGGCGCGAGGTGGAATCGAACCTGCGACCCCACGCACCACAGGTGAACGTTCTACCACTAAGCCACCGTGGCCCTAACCATTTTGTAATGGCTAGCCAGACCTCTCTCGGCAAATGTTATAAAATTTTCCCTCGGGCAGAACACTCATACACAAACATATATATTCACAATGTTCTATTGATCTGTCTTCAATATGTAAATATTGTTAGTTTATTCTTTATGTTATGTCTAATATAGAATATTGTAAATCATTGTTGATAGAATTAGAGTTTCTATTCTTGTGCTCATTGTTAGCGTTACTAAGAGCCTGAAAATTCAGTGCAGCGCCCAATGATCTTTGAATAACACGTATACAGACACAGCTCTAAAAAGAAAATATGACAGACTGGAAGAAAACTTCTTTCCTTGCCAAATTTGAGCAATCATTTCCTTATATTGACGACGCACCCTTGACAATCAGCTGCGAGCGAAGATGTACCGAATACCAAAGCTATGACAGCAACGGCAACTTAATATATACATATCGTTTCGATGAGGAAGTTGTAAGACCGTCCTTCATATATACAGTAACTGGGTTTGCTGTTTTCTGGTTCTCGCTTGAAGACATGAAGTTTAAGGGAATCCTTCCGTACGTTAGTGTGAGAACCGATCTTCGTACATTTCGTGAGCTACATAAAGACCCTTCAATGCAGAGGATAGAATCTGATATGTCTTCCACCTCTTTGAGCGACACACTGAGTGGCTCCTGTTGGAATTTGAAGATAGAAAATAATGAAGGAGAAGAACAGAGATTTGACATTTTTGAGTTTTGTAAGCTTGTGTTTGCAGGGATTCATACACACAATTCCATTACTACTATTGGCTCAGATGATCATATTAACGAACTATCAGAAAATGAATTGTTGAGTGACATCCCAGAATCTGAATTTGATGGAATAATCTTCAATTCCAGTACAGAGAGTTTAAGTTCACGCCAGAAAAGAAGACCATGGTGGAAAAGACTGTTGTGTTGCTGTAGTGGTGGTTGTCGTTAAGGAAACGCTTGCTATAAGATGAGAGCCGTCCAGGAGAACTAGAGACGCCTCAAATTGGGGAGACTTTTTGGCAAATTTTAACTACGCTGACAACAATAATAATAGGAACCCCTACATCAAAGATCAGATTGCACTGTTAATAATTTTGGAAGATGAAAAACGAAGAAAATTATGAATATAGCTGCCGTGCCTTGGCTCATACAAAGGACTTTAGGTAAAATGGAAAATATTTGCAGAACTTTTCGGCTTCTTGTACAATACTAATAACAGCTCAGTATGCACAAGAACTTGACTAGGAAGTTAACTTAATGAGATAGGATTCAACAGTTCTCTTTGAAATTATTGAATCAACAGAATATCCGCTGCTGAATGACATACAACTTTCTTTACGAATGAGGCTACCGCATGTGGAACATATGTATTTTGTTAAGTTTTAATTGTATAGCAGCTTTTCTGTATAATATTGTTGTGTAAAGAAGTATTACGACTTCTATCATTGTTCGATGTATTTAAGGGAGACTTTGTAAATCCATAAACAGATGGTTCAATTATGAGATGTAAACACATGTGGATGCCCTTGCAATGAAGGAAGTTATTAATTTTGGAAAAGAAAGCGGAATTTCGAAGAAGAATCTCAAAGAGAGCGAATACGACGAGAACTGGTTGAAAATACGAGAATCATTACAGGGTTGACAAGAGTGAAGATGGAAAAGCATACTAAGAAATAATTTAAAAGAAGTACCAAAGCAAGAAATTAATAATTGTTTTCCGTAACTGCAATCATGTTAGATGGAATAATCTGCGATAAATTTATCATTTTTATTTTGGATTTTAAAAAGTATTAAAAAATCATACGTTGCGTTAACCTGACTTATTATTCATAATGCTTTTGAAATTATAAAAACAATTGGCAAATAATTTATCAATCCATTGTATAACAGTTGTTCCCTACCTAGGGTTCTCAACTTTTTTAGGAGCCGCGGTGGCTCAGTGGTACAGAGTTCACTTCTGGTGTATGTTGTCGTTGGTTCGATCTCAGATAACGCCAAGTGGACTTTGTGGTGGATAAAAATCGTGTGAGTGGGTTTCTCGAAGTTCTGCCGTTTCCTCCAATTTTCTTCATTCTGCCATTTCATTCATTTCTAGTCATCACTGTCTCCTTTAGCCTAGCGGGCATACGCGTGGGACGTAACACTTAAAGAATACATTTCAATCTTTGTTTACAATATTAACAAGATGTCAGTAGAATTTGATTAAAAGTTTTAGTGGTGAATAACAGACAAATGTTTTGATATACAGCCAGCCCTCACTTAATGTAAATAGATCGTTCAAGGACTTTGCGCACTTCGAAATTTACGTTGTTTTTTTTTTTTTTACCATAGCCATTTTCGTAAACAAGTATTTAAAAAATCAACAAATTACGCCAAATTAGCAGTAGTTCCTGTCTCACTCACTAGATGGCTCACAAAATAGAATTTAGTAATTTAATATTATTTCTTATTTCAGATGTAAGCGTCATTCGTAAGCTTTACTTACATTGGAAACTTCTTACTAGTGGTGGGCACAAAAACCGGTTCCGTTGAAAATTTCAAAACCGGTTCCGTTTATTTTCAAAATTTCTTCTATTTCTGATCAGAATAGTGTTTCGTTGTTCTCCGGAAGCCGAATCCGTTTCGACAGAAGTAGTTTTGTGTTTTTCAAAAGTTTTCACCGAAACCAGTTTCGGTCAAAAACCGAAACTGTTTTTGGAGAACTGAAATGTCGGTTTTTCAGGTTTCGGTTTTTCTAGAAACCGGTTTTGCCCATCCCTACTTCTTACGTAACTATGAATTTGCATATGTTGAGTTGACGTAAGTTATGCTGCTGAAGGAAATTCTTCTGCTGCTTGCACAAGGGAGCGTTTCAGGGACGAAATATGTGTTACCTCGAGCACATCTTGGCCTCCAATTTGGATCACAGATCATAGTCCAAGAGGTTGAGACGAGGGCTCCCATCCGGTCCTTCGACCACCGTGATAAAGTTGCTAACATGGGTCGACTTATGAATTTTGTTGGAAAACTCAGTGAATATCTATTGGCAAAGGAGATGTGACTGAGAGGTTGAACGATATCACATGAGACTGATGTTTCAGAGGATGCGTTTTCACTCAGCTTCACAAAAGTGGAGCTTTATGACTCCGTGATATTATACCTCCAGGAACACTATCTCCATGCCAGAATGAACTCTGAGAACTACCATAGCTGTTATGATGATAGTACACTGGCTCATTTTGGACGTTCATCAACTCCTCAATGGTAAATGTATTTTTGTCCGTAGTGTGAATCACCTGTGAACTAAGATGTGCTTTCATGATCCTATTCCGGCATAGCTACAGAGTTGTGAAATGTCCTTTATGCGTTTGTAGATCCAGACTCGTAGATTCTCACGCAGCGTCTGTGACATGCACCATGAACGCAATCTCGTTTCTTTCGCCATGACACTTTTGATTCCGTACCGGAAATTATTGCAGTCGAGTATGCATATACGTTGGCCAGTGGAGTTCTTACAGCACGTGTACTACCCTAATTTGCATGATCTATGACTGTGGATGTTGGCAGTTCCATCTCTATAGTAAAGGTGACAAACACATCGATAAACTTGATTCGCTGCAGGAGGATGAATGTCTTAAATGTAGTCTTAAATGCCTTATGCAACCCCACAACAGTTAACCTATTCTCATTTTTACCCCACTGCATCTAAAACAAACAAAGGGAGTTCATAAATATTGTAATTACAAATCTTCATACTCTATAGTATATACTATCCCCACCTAACACGAGTCCTGACAGCTTTTAGTTGGCTATTTGTGTTCGTGTTAAAGAGCATGGGTGGATAAATAGTGAAATGGCCCCAGATGAATCTTGGAACGACAAGTGGCTGGTAAGTAGGTACCCCCAGATATATTAATCCCTTACGTTTCAAACTTCAACTCTCATTGGTTTATGAGAAATGGCGCAAAACCGGAAAAGTAAGATTAATTTTTTTCTCAAGAGTGGCTCGATCGATTTTGTTCAAACTTGGATGTATGTATAGGTGTCCAAAGACTTTGTCTGAAAAAATTAACAGCTCCCACCGACCATTTTCCTCCCTCAAAAAATTCTATTCAATATTTTGAGCCCCTTTTGATCTATAATGGTGTGTGAGCACAATTATGAAAAAATAAATTTTAGATGTCGCTTTAACCTTACAATCACATATATTTTTCCAAAATTGTATCACGGGTAGGCCATGGTCAAAATTAGCCAAAACCAACCACACTGCACCTATAAGTTAACAAATGCAAAAAGAACAGCTATTGATGTAGCTTTAGCATATTTGCTTCGTGAATAAATGAGAAATCACACCTGAAGTGCCAAATTCACTGAGGCCCCATTTGGTGGCCTGTGGCGCCCCCATCCCTAATTTGATATGTAGTGAATCAGTTGATATTTAACAATTTATTAGAGAATGAACACCCTTGTTACTTTAAAGCAAACACGAAACAATGCATCTTTGTCATTGTGTAAATTTGTCGCGAAAAAAGGAATACTGACAGCAAGGAGCGTCTGTTGCGATTTTTTTGGGGGGAGGAGAGATACATAAGAATTGTACGTTTTATATTATTGAATTAATAGTTAATGGATTAGAACATAGACCCTGTAAAACTTATATTGCGGACAAAGGATATGAAGTATCTATTTAAAGACACAATTGTCCACTGCAGAAGTAAATGATACCAGATTTATTACAATAATTTGTTGAGCAGCTGAAGCTACGCATGGAATGCTGAAAGAAAAGTATCGTCTGTTGAATGAAAAATTTGACAATGGGATGTAGTTTGTATCGGCCCGTATTATAGAATTCTCCATACATGTGACACCAGATGATAACCACTCCGTAATCACAGCAATCATGAAATCTACGAGAACTTCAAGAAACGAAAACACCTTTGCAGCCTTTGTTGAACAGAAGAAATTGCGAACAAGAGAACTTCCGTTTACATTTATTTCTTCACATGATCTTGAGGATTTTCCTCCAATTACCAAAAATATTTGAAAGGATTGTTTTGGGCATCCTTGCAATATAAACGAGCAATATGTTATTTGGCTGAAATGTTGGATGAAAGAGGTGACATTAATATGCAGTATGTTAAAGATAACGACGAGATATTGAAAACGACAGTGTATTCAAGACCTACGTAAAGCAACACATACAAATGCTTTATCTAAAACCAAATACACAAGGGTACAAAAGGGTCATTAGGTATTATTGCGACTGTGCAAATGGATTGCGAACAGATAACTCTTGCTCCTATGTTGCAGCCATTATTCATTACCTTACTTATGGAAGATATTTGTCGATGATCCCAAAACCAGCAGAAATATTGAGCAAAATATTCAGTCAAGACAACATTTACGTGGTCATAAAGAAACAGTGACAAGGACTACGTACTACAATGTTCCTTTCATCCTTATTTGTTTCACACATTAAAATACTTGTACAGCTACCAGCAAAAGTATCTCTCCCTCTAAGTATTCTAATTCCGTTACTTGGGGTCCAGATAATTTGGAGTTTCTAAAACGCCTGGCAGATGCAACCCAACTTACACGTAACTTTTCTCCGCATTGACAGCAGTTGGTAGCTCAACATACGAACATAACGTTTGTGTGCAATATTTTCCTTTCAGTATTTGTACATTTCACTTTTTACACGAAACTGCATGCAGTCGACACATATTGGTATTAGAATGATAATACTGGTATTAGTACTTAGTATGGATTATCAATATTTGTAACAGAAAATCATGTATTTTCTGATACTGGCACAGGAACCACATTCTGATAGTTTAGCATATACCCCACAAAAATACCAACTCAGCAACAGAAAAAAAAAATCCCCGTAAACTGATTTGCCTTGGTTGCTCTTTATGTCCAAGAATATCATCCCAAACGTAATCAGTGGAATATTTACAGTGTTTGGGGCTTTCAGGCTGAAGCCCGCCCTAATTGCATGATTTCTTTTTTAAAATCTAATATTAGAACTTCCTATGCGTATAAGCTTCAACCCCCCCCCCCAAAAAGTCTAGTGATTTCTAAAGAAAAACTAACCTTTTTTGAGTGAAGTCCCTCTCAAACTAATTTTCTGGATCCGCCACTGTTCATAATTTATTTTCCAACAAGAAATCCATTCCAGCATATACCTAAATAGGAAATTTACCTAAAATTAGAAGGCGAGGTGCTAGCAGTAGTCATTTCCTATTTAAGGGATTACTTTGGACCGGTACAAAGTAACCCCAATTAGAGGCTGAAACCGTCTTCTCCCAGTTTTATTTTTTTAAGACTTTAAAACGTTTCACACTTCAATTTCAACTATTGCTTCAAAGTCCCATTATACGCAGTAGTATTCTATGAAACTGACTTAACTTTGACAGAAATTCTTGTAATATCTTTCAAATTTTGTTGGCCTTTACAGTGGCTGATTTTCATACCTCTACAAGAACAAGCTTTCCAAAACTAATGGAGAGGTTTGAGAAAAGCCTTTGTGTCTCATCCTAAACGAAGGGAAAATCCCAACCTACACCTCCTTGCGGGAGAAAGAGGGTAACGTCTTACGCCTCTAACGTAGGTGAGGACCGACTGACTCCCGGGATAATGAATCAGCTTTTACCAAGTGCCAACAGCCTTTTCAGAGGGCGGATGAGCGGGTGGAGGTCAGGGCACCTTCTTGTCCTTAGGAGGGGAAACTGTCTTAAAAGGCGAATGAACCACTAGGTACTCAGCGGCACAGAGATGTGGAAAGGGAATGGGAGTACTATCACATTATCTTTTACCCAGGAGGGACGAAAGATGAGAATAAATAAATATGATGGTTCTTCCTGAGGTAAAACATTACGGAGGTAAAATAATCCCCTTTACAAACTCACAAATAACGAACTCACATAATTAGGGTGGAATTTTCTGACTGGTACTAAATTATGTACAACTCTAGTTTAGACAATAAACTAACTGAAATACGCATTAGTTGTTATTATTATTATTATTATTATTTTAAAGCACGACCTTCGTATGAATTTCTACCGAACGTTTGAAAAAAGTATTGACTCACTTTGCACTATTCACGCAAAACGTGAAATATATTGTTCAGAGAACAGTTTCTATCGACACATGAATTTAACTAACGATCCAATTTGTAAAGCTGTCCAATTCTTCGTTCGTTACAACTTGCTATCCCCTTAACTCCTCCCCATATCTTGTCCGCGCTAAGACTCCTACCGCGCGATCTCTCCTGATTTTACCCTATACCTCTATTTGGTTCCAAATGCACTGTATTTAATAAGTTCTAATCTAACATTACCTTCATTTTACCATCGCCCACTTCCACTTTAAGTGAATGTGTCTTGTTTCATTTTAGTGTCAGTATCATCTATTGTTAAAAGAAAACTTTTTTATTCGTACAGGGTGTTTCAAAAGTCAGTAATAGCCTTGTTGGCAACAGCAACGCCATTTCAGATTTTTCTTGGTGTTGGGGAAGGGTGCAAGGTTTTCCACTGACATAAAAATTTTATGTTTTCATAAGTATATTAATATACAATAGATCAAAATATTTGTACTTCTCGAATTCAGGTGGCTCAGTTGTAGAACTTATCTCAGGTGCATATGGTCCCTGATTCGGTCCCCGGTGAAGTAAGTTTGTGTTAGACAACATCGTGTCCATGAGTTTTCTCGGGGTACTCCCGTTTCCTCCCACTTTCTCACTCTACCAATACTACCATCATCACACTCACTTGCCTTAATTATCGTCTCCCTTAGACTAAAGGGCATAATCGTGGGACGTTAAACTGAAAGATAGGTAGGTAATTGCAATTGCCCCCCTGGAAACATGCCCTCCCCAAATGACCTTTCTGGCTGATAGAAGTACTTATATGTGCGTCATGCTTGAGAATTTATGCGTTAGGAGAACACAAATTACGATAAATATTATCAGATATTATCTGCTGTTAACAATGCAGTTTTTTTTTTTTTTAATATAGTATATAGTGCATAGAATCCTATATAAATGAACCATCTGTTACAGCAGAATAAAAACCGTCGAATAATATTGGCAACGAACGTTAAATATTTTAGTACCATAAAATTTCGTTTTTTCTAGATTTTCTCGAAAATTGCGCATCAGAAATTATCCTCAAACATGCTGTTTTGTTAATCTCAAAATATGATCTGTTGATTGATATACGAAATAAGTTTCATCTTTAGAGAATATTATAGTTAAACAAAAGTTAACGCTTGAGAGTTAACGATATATTTCGACTATACTAGCAAAATACCCGTTCTTTACACGAGAAGAATACGTTTTATGTTGGACATAAAGAGGTGAATTTGGATTTAAACGGCATCGGAAGTGTCACTATTAATCTCAGCGACCCCGAAAACTATGAATTCTATCCTAATATCGGTCATTTTCAATTGTATATATATATATATATATATATATATATATATATATATATATCCCCGTCCCTCTCCCCTACGTTCTGCCGTCAAAGTGAAATGATAAAAACACTCCCAGACCCGAATCACATCTATGTTGAAAATTTGATCGACATCAGTCTGGTGATTCAAGAGTTATTTAGTCACAAACATTGTCATTGTCATTTCTGTATATCTATCTATCTATCTATCTAGATAGATAGATAGATAGATCATTAACCGTACGATGTTCTTTGGTCTTGCTAATGTCATAATGAAAAGCTTACTAAGAATGTGCTTCAACATCGGGTTCGTCTCAATAGATGACGTGACTCGTGTAAAGCATCAATTTATATGTTTATAAAAAGTTTTTTCCTCGAAAAACTACGCATAAGGATTACATTCATACTATTTTGTTAAGCACAATGAGGTCTATTGATTAGTTTATTTCCTATTTTTGAATCAAAAGAAACCAATATATTCCATTCAATGAAAAATTGTCTTGTATGTCTTTTATCTGAAGAACTACATGAGTGAAGATAAACCCAAGCTATCACTTAACTCAATATGATATACTTATTCCGTAACACAAAAAAGAAATAAAAACTAAAACTCGATTTATTGGCCGTCCAAAAATTTTGTGGTTCCTGATCCAGAAACTAATTGCTGGCCAAGATCGCAATCCTTTGGATCATTCCTAAAATTCTTTTTGGACATTTTTTTCATTATACGATGATAACTTGGTAGAATTTCTGATAATATTTAATTAATTAGTTTTAGGTTTCGCGTCTCACAATTCTATCCTTTATACTAACGAAGACGATCATAACTTAATGATGATAATGAAATTAAGAGTCTTCATCCCGACGAAATTAAAATTCTGCTAATTTTAAAGTAATTATCTGATATCTTCGAATAGATAAAAGATAATCGAAATGTGGAACAAGAACGCCCTAGACAATATTATTTTACATGAGAAACCGTTATCATGACTCAGTTATCTGCTTTCGATTTCGAGCCATTTTGAAAATCGGCATTTATTTTCGAGCTTCTAAACAGCTGAAAACGGAAAGCCACTAGGTGACTTGTGATAACGGTACCTCACGCAAAATAATATTGTCTAGCTGATTGCGCCACTGTCTGTGGTCAATATTTCGCGTTCCTCCTTCTCAACCTTTAATACATGTATAGACAATAGATTATATAAGCAAATAATAATAAACGCTAGTTTACTTTTCATGTTAATAGCTTCTTGCAGCAAGCAACTTAAATTGTTCCATTTTGAATAAATGCTTGGTTCTATTTTATTTTATTTTTATTTTATTTTTATTTTCTTGTATTATGTAGACATCTTTTGACTGATATGTCCCTTGTCCCACCAATGACCGACCACCACTCTTCTCCAGCAACCGATGAAGAATTTCATTACAAGTTCTTTCGATAATTTATTGCCGCTTGCTGTCCATACGAACGAAGCCTTCTTTTGGCCAAAAGAGTTTCTCGCCAGTGAAAGATTACTCGAAGTGCCCCCTGGTCCTGATATCCCACGCATGCCACTCTCTCCTTCCCCCCTTTCCCCCGCATTACTCAGCCTCGTTCAGGTTCGCCATCTTTCCTCTCCTTGTCTCTTCTCCCCTTTTTTTGTCCCTTTCTACCAACCGAGAAAACTTCCCCTTACAGTATTTTCTGAACCAATATCTCAGGGGAACTCATCAACGCCACCTACCTGACATTTTGTAAAAGCGCTCTGCTCATCTGTTCATGGAAATTAATTCTATCTATAGCAAACTTTGCTCCCAAAGACAAAAGTATTAATCTTTAGCTCTTTCAGCTCCGTTGGTTTCGCCTCCCTTCTTTTTCCAAACACACACATATCATGCCAAGTATGTTGAAACTCATTAAAACAACTACTGAATATATATATACACTAATCAATAAGTATATATACGGTACATCTGTCTCTTTCTTTCGTCATCATAAATCCTTGATCTTCCGTACATTACACTAAAGTGTCACTGACTTGCAGTTAGCAATAAATAATAAATAAAATCAATAAATTACTATTTAACAATGACCGTGCTTTAGTATCCTTCAATTCATTATCTAGGAACATTGAGGAGCATTAAATAGTCCGGCATGGGCGATCTACGTACAGAATACCCCAGACTTAGTTCTCAAGCTGTATAGCTATTACTAACATTTTGCACGAGACAAGATTTGGAGCTGTCTTGTCTCGTAAATGTGAAGTGAAACTGCTTTTTCGTTTCTAAACATATATTTGTTTCTATTAGAAGAGTTCTGTCTCGTCTCATAAATTTGAAATGAAAGTGATTTCTCGTCTCTAAAAATATATCTGTTCCTATTGGAAGAGATCTGTCTCGTCTCGTATTTCGTCACGGAAATTCTGTCTCGTCTCATAAATTTGAAATGAAAATGATTTCTCGTCTCTAAAAATATATCTGTTCCTATTGGAAGAGTTCTGTCTCGTCTAGTATTTCGTTACAAAAATTCTATGTCGTCTCATAAATTTGAAATGAAAGTGGTTTCTCGTCTCGAGTGGTTTCTCGTATCGGCTCTATTGGAAGAATTCTGTCTTGTCTCGTATTTTTGTCACGAATATTCTGTCTCGTCTCATAAATTTGAAGTGATAGTGATTTCTCGTCTCTAAAAATATATTTGTTTCTATTGGAAGAGTTCTGTCTCGTCTCGTATTTCGTCACGAAAATTCTGTCTCGTCTCATAAATTTGAAATGAAAATGATTTCTCGTCTCTAAAAATATATCTGTTCCTATTGGAAGAGTTCTGTCTCGTCTCGTATTTCGTTACAAAAATTATATGTCGTCTCGAGTGGTTTCTCGTCTCGGCTCTATTGCAAGAATTCTGTCTTGTCTCGTATTTTTGTCACGAAAATTCTGTCTCGTCTCATAAATTTGAAGTGATAGTGATTTCTCGTCTCTAAAAATATATTTGTTTCTATTGGAAGAGTTCTGTCTCGTCTCGTATTTCGTCACTCAAATTTCATCTCGTCTCGTTTCGTGAGCAATACTAGTTAATAGTGTTTCTGCAGTAGAGTACATAGAATTACATCAAGTATTCAGAATGGGCTGGGGGAAAGCGGAGTTCAAGTACAAAACTTAATATAGTTTCGGCACACTCGCGATTTCCATATACATATCTTAATCTATGTAAAGATAAGAGAGAATAGGATACTTCTAGCCAACATCCTTCATAGGGGGAACAATTGGTTGGACACATCTTGCGAAGAAATTGTCTTCTTCATACCCCCATAGAAGGAAAGATGGAAGGAAAGCGAGGATTAGGAAGAAGAACACAAGTGATCGATGATTTGAAGAATGCGAGAAAATTTTGGGAGTTAAAATAGGAAGCTGAAGATCGAAAAACGCGGAAAAAATATTTCCAGGCGTAAATTTAAAATGGAAAATAAAACTCTCATGAGTTCTAAGACTGCCGAAAGGCAAAATACTTAATAATAATAGTAATCTTAATCTAGTAAATGTTTAATTTACCATAGTATCTTGTTGAAGGGGAACTGGTTAATATCCGGAGCCCCACCTTCAAGTACATTGCTGCTGTTCTATCATACACTATGAAATAAATTTAAGTTAAATAAAATAAGGGGAAAAGGAAGATATTTTAAGTACGAGATATATACTCGATCTTTGACCAATTTCAGACTCACTAATAGATGTAATTTTTAACTCACAGAAACCAGGAACGCATTTAATGTTTCATGAAAATGAAATAATTTTGCGAAATTTACTCACTGTAGACAGTAGAACTTCAAAACAATACAGTAAAGTCATACAACTTCGATCCCTCAAAATATATATTAGTCAAGCTATTAACTTAGTTTGCCCATCCCCCATGGTTCTTGGCGTTTCTACCCGTAAATTCTCATGACATATCTCCCCCACAAAAGAAGGCATCACTTTGAAACTTTGCAATCGATCTGACCTTCAATACTCCAACACTACCACCTGGACACAATTTTGGTTAAAATATCATTTATCAGCTCCTTCCTGGTTATATAGTAAACGTACGCGCCTTCGCCACCGGAGACTCGAATTCGATTCCCAGTGACAATTTTTATACCACGATAAGCTCTAGATCCACATCTCATATAGCCTTGGTGGTGAAAGAGACACTAAGCTCCAAAATAAATCAACCAATTTGTTTTCTTTCTTTTATAAGAAATCATAATTTTTAACTACACAGAGAAAAAGCCGTTTTCCGGACAGCGGTATATTGTACAAATATACGGTATCCTCTTGCTTACTGTAGAAATCAGTACGGAACATACGTTATCCGTATGCTACATAGGCACTGCCCTTAGATGTTACATCATGCCGTTGCAGGATGTCTGACATCTAACAGTTTTCCGTATATCACATGCATATACTTATGTTACCTTCGTCACCTATATGTTATATACGTCCATTTGTATTTGGGATCCTCACCACCTACACGGAAAGTACATATAGATGGAACATTTATACAGAAAGTATTATAAAATATGCGTTTTCAGTTATACGTCTGCTGTACGTTAAGTCCAAAAACTACAGGAATTACTCATGTAACCTATCTTTTTAAGTACGTCACCTACATTTTTATTTCTCAGTGTACATTTCTTTTAAATTCTTAAGTATGTAATTTATTCCAACTAATTCTTTCTCGAGTCCACGATTTGTAACGCACAATCTGTTTATCTCATCCTCTTAAGCGTACACGTGTACGAACTCTTTTAGTGCTTCTAGAGGCAGTTCGACGTACACGTATACGTTCCATGTAGTTGTGATGAAATCATGCATATTCCCCCGTCTGTTGTTTTCCCACATGAACGAAAACGCATGTCAGTCAAGAATAAACTGCAATGTCTTTCCAACTTTTGGTGTTTCTTCTCATTAAAGGAAATTATGTTTAATTTTGACATTATGCGAAAATTGCAGTTTTGGTGTTTTAAAATTATCGCCTCACGTAGCGGCTGATGCGTATTTAACTCCTGGCTCGAGGGGTAAAGCAGTCCTTCAATTGCACATACTTTATCTAGATTATTCCATGAATGTAATTCAAAATTAAAGGGATGGTAATGTTTGCAGTCTTACTGTATGCATACATAACAATAATTATGTCAAGTCAACAGGCTTATTTTTTCTGTTTCAAAGAACAGAAAAAAATGTCAAAATAATAAGATGGCAAAATTAACATTCTTCTTTACGTATGTGCAGCAAGAACTATGCCAAATTAAGGATGTGTCCAAGTTAACATCATTACTATACGTACGAACAATAGGAATTATGCTACATTAATGAGCTGGCCGAGTTAACCGTCTTTCTTAAAGTATACACACTGAAAAATAGTTTTATTTCCTGATCAAGATCACATCCCTCCTTTTGCCTCAAATATATGTAGAAGGAACTAAACAAAGTTATGTTTATTGTAATAGAAAGAAGTGTTTAAAATGTTGCTGGCGGAGGGATGGATAACTTATCTGTTGCTACATCCACCGCATTTTCCTTGCTTGTTGATGATGGTTTCCAGTCTGCTGCGAAATTTATGTTGCATGTCCCCCACTCCAATCCCTTCGATAGGCATCGTCACCAACACGGAATACTCTTGGGAGGAGAAGATGAGGGAAAAATCTTACAATAACATTGGTGGCACAATGTTGTGGGAGGGGAGATTGTAACCAACATACGAGAAGCCCCATGCTGGGCGCCACACGAGTAAGCCCAAAGGTCATGACATTTCCGGGAACATTTTTTCCCTCTACTGCACAACACTCCTGACATTCTCTTCATAAATTTCGCTCATCTAGTTCCTATCTTCATTTTGGTTCATCGTTTCGGCTCTTTCTTTTATTGAGGGCGAGATACTTTCTTTTTTCATTATTTATTGGGGTAGCTTGAACATAGGCTGTGGTCCAAGTTGACAGATATGACTAAAGCTTTTGACTCAGTGTGGAGACAGTTGGCTTTAGGTCATGCCAATTTTTCCTTCCATTTTTTGTTAGCTTTTTATGTTTTAAACCATAGTATGAGGAAGTGATTTTGGGGAGAGTGATTTTGTATCTATGTGTGTGAGGGAAATTTAACTCTCTCTGGGAGGCGTAGGGTGAAATATGAGAAGGCCGATTTATATTGTATGTATTTTCTTCCGATGTCGGAAATACCATGAGTTGAACTCTTTGAATGTCAAACTCTGATTAACCAACAAGACAATCGCGTATTCTAATGGTTGCGTGCTTTCAATCCGCTGATGAATTTCGTTGCTCGAGAAGAGCAAGGTTCCGTTTCATTCCCAAAGGATTCCCTCTGGCTTTCTAGCTAAACAGAATTGTTGCCTCTTATGCACTCAATGTTATTGTGGGTGAGTGTCAACTCTTTATGGTAGAAGCAGTTCATCAGCGCTGCTTTTATGTTAATATCACTAAAAATATTACCACCAATAACAGGTCATTTGACATAACTTAAGACCTTTACGCGTTACGGTCACCTAATATATTCATTTTGATATAAAATTACGTTCTTTAAGCTCGTCCACTAATTGTAATCTTCTTCTCTTCCCTCTTTCAACTTCTACCATACTTTCAATCACGTTCTTAATAATTAAATTTCTTAAAGATTGTACTAATAATTTTCTAGTAGTATTGTTCCTTTCTCGCCAACTTTTGCTAGTACTTGTTCAGTTTCTTCCCCAGCTTACTCTTTCCAGCTTTTTCCATACTTACATTTCAATCGTTTCCTATTGTTTCCATTGATCTTCCGTTATATTATCTTATCTCTTGTGTTTAAAGGTTATCTATCTTTATCGTGATCTTCTTTAGGATTCTCTTGTTCGTGATGTATGATGGTAAACAACAGCTATACTTTAGCCTAGATTGGGACTCGGTATTTTTTGATTGTAAATAACATCTAAGCTTTAGCCTCGATTAAAAAATATTTTTGTGTGTGATCTTTGACCTATGCTCTAGCCTTGATTGGAACCTAGGACATTTTGTTCGTAATTTATGACCTATGATTAGTATCGATTTGAACTCGAAAGTTTTTCGTGATATATGACCGTCTATTATTTTAGTCTAGATTGGAACTCGGTATTTTTTGATTGTGATGTATGACCGAAAACAACAATTATGCTTTAGCCTAAATTAAAACTTGGGATTTTTGTTCGTGATCTACGCCCTATAGTGCTGCTCGTGCTGTAGCCTTAATTGGAACTTGGGATATTCTTTTTACGGTCTATGACCAATGCTCAAGCTTTAATTCGAAATCAGGCGTCTTTGATTTGCGATATATGATCATAAACAACATCTATAAATACGTTAGTCTAGATTGAAACTCGGGACTTCTTGTTTGTAACGTATGATCATAATGAAAAATTATAATTTAGCCTAGATCGGAAGTCGGAATACTTTGTTTGTGAT
This sequence comes from Thermobia domestica, assembly GCF_964235325.1. Classification (NCBI taxonomy): domain Eukaryota; kingdom Metazoa; phylum Arthropoda; class Insecta; order Zygentoma; family Lepismatidae; genus Thermobia; species Thermobia domestica. The sequence goes on from NC_137465.1 coordinate 29,919,026, forward strand.
CTATGATCCATGTCCAGTTTCGGTTAGAACTTATCATTTTTTGTAATGTATAACTATGAAGAACATATACAGTATGGCGCTAAATTCGCTGTATAAAACCAGAGGGGTGATTCCTGAGAACAAACAAACAAAACATTCTAATAAACACAGGCCGAAAATCGCGTTGTTTACGTGTCATAAGCTGCGAAAGCGTGGGAAAACAAACTTTAGAGTTAAATATTGCACAAACTACTGAGTGTAGACGTGATGCGGCATGATATCATCAAAGAATCCTAACCTGCTCTATCCAAATTTGCAGTTTTCAGGTTTGTGCAATGGCGACGCAAGGGATTCCCCGATGGATGTTAGGGATTCCCAGACATTTTATGTTATAAACTGAGTTGACAACAGTATGTAAAAGATTTTTCACTACCTGGAAATAATGCCACGTGGCGGGTCAATACAAATACACGCAGATAAAAGATAGCGGATAAGGTAATTATCACTGTGCGTGGTTGCATACCTCCTCAAAAAGTACTAATAAAGACGTTGAGCAAGATTTCACTGGAAACGTCACGTCGCCACAATGTAAAAATACGCACAACACAAGCCGATGGGTAACAGAAAATGAAGAAATTGAGATTACTAATCTGCTCATATTAAAGACATCCGAAATAAAATAAAATAAAATAATAAAAAATAAATTCTTTTCATGACGATCTGTTGTTATTAATTGAGAAAAAGAAAGTACTCTAGTCTCATTTGTGTGATGTAGTGATCGAAATAAATGTGCTCAAACAGTTATGTCAAACAGTTAACAATTATAATTATTATTATTATTATTATTATTATTATTATTATTATTATTACGCGTTCTTTGTTTGTCTCTTAATAGTAGTTCTTGTTCAATTCCTGTAGTATTAAAGGTAGACGCGTTCTCAAAAGTGTTGCGATATCATTAATATGAACACATTAACAATTGGAATTTCTTTATGTTCTGTTACCTGTCGGCTTGTGTTGTACGTATTTTTACATTGTAGCGACGTGACGTTTCCAGTGAAATCTTGCACAAGGTCTTTAATAGTACTTTTTAAGGAGGTATGCAACCACACACAGTGATTATTACCTTATCCACCATCTTATATCTACGTGTGTATATTGACCTGCCACGTGGTATTATTTCCAGGTAGTGAGACGTCTTTTACATACCGCAAATGCGGGCTACTTGGACCCAATTTTGCAACAAATTCGTTCTTTCGGCCTATTTTCATCCACGGAAACTCGAAAGTTATTGTCATAACCCATATTAAGTGGAACTACAGGCTTTATTGCACATATCGAGGACAGTTTTAGTTACATATATTGAAAACAAAGCACAGGCGATTATTGTAAAAAATGGGTCCAAGTAAGACTCGCGTTCGGGCTACTTGAACCCACCCCCATATTTTCCTACAGAAAACCATTGAAATCTGCTCTGAGACTAAGTAGGACGTAGGTGTTCCAAGAACAACACTCTTTATTTACTGCAAACCACAAAGAGAACATGTTAAGAGGTACTATCAAATATAATGATTGTAATAGCTGTTTACGTTTTCTTCTGCAGCTGCACGAGCCCTATTTATATTAACAGTGAATCTAGTCGTTGACTGGAGGTGCATTTTCTAAAATAACTTCACTCAATCTCGAGTGGGAAGATTGTCTTAGAAAGCAATGACAGTTCTCCCATGCATGGCTAAATAGGACTTCACAATAAATCTGAAATCAAGTTAATTAACGAGGAATCCGAAATCAGAAACTTTATAAGGATGACTAGCGAAGGCTAATTCTTCTTCTTCAGTGAACACTTTCAGATGGCCCGAATTCTGCCTTGACCTATTCTTTAATATTCTTTCTATGGTGGAACGACTTATCTTGAAGTGAGCTTCTGTTTCTTTTCGCGACATTTTCCCCGACTAAATTGCTGGTAAACATTATTCAAGCTGTTATGAAAAATCAGCATATTTTCGACCTGCAGGCAATCTTTTATATTGATGTACCATTTTGTACCGGTATCCTTAAGGAAACGATGAAAAGTCCTTACTTGTGTGACACGTGACAACAGACCTTTATTTTTCATTGATAAAGATAACAAAGGATGGGGTGGGATAAAGATAACAAAAGATGAGGGACAAAATATCCATGTTTTCCAGGTCATATGTACACACTTCATATACTGTATAATCTAATTACGCACACATCTTATTGTATATGAGAAAGTTTACCATGTCAGTTTCATGAACCTATATGTAACTACTTATGTGCTTACTTAGCATTGGTTCCACTTCCTTGCAAGTAGTATTCACACATAAAAGTTTGGCGCTCAATAAATACACTCTTTTCGTCAACGACCTTTCTCACCAATGCTGCTCAATCGTAGCCTACCACAGAACTAGTTTCAATGTGTGTACGCCTGCATTATGATCCCATCTAACGGATCTAACTCTGAACTCACTCATTATTGCACTGCATATGGAACTTTAAACGAGTTTTTGGTATGGGTCCAAGTAGCCCCTTAAGGGTCCAAGTAGCCCGCAATTACGGTACTCTTGTCAACTCAGTTTACGTCATAAAATGTCCGGGAATCCCTAACGTCCTTCGGGGAATCCCTTGCGCCATTGCATAAACCTGAAAACTGCAAATTTGGATAGAGCAGGTTAGGATTCTTTGATGATATCATGCCGCATCACGTCTACGCTCAGTAGTTTGTGCAATATTTAACTCTAAAGTTTGTTTTCCCACGCTTTCGGCAGCCTATAACACGCAAACAATGCGATTTTCGCCCTATGTTTATTAGAATGTTTTGTTTGTTTTGCTCTCACGAATCACCTCTCTGCTTTTGTGAAACGAATTTAGCGCCATACTGTATACTTTAGCAGAAATTGTAAAACGGGAATTATTGTTTGTAATATATGACAACAAACAACATGTATGCTTTAGCCGCCATTCATACTTGTGATTGTTTGATGTTTGTGATATATAACCAAAACAACATCTGTACTTTAGCCTAGTTTGTAAGTCGGGATTTTTTGTTTGTGATATATGACAATAAAAAAAAATGTATGTTTTAGTCTCCATTGAAACTCGAATTTTTTGTTGTTTGTGATATATAATCAAAAAAGAATATCTGTACTTTAGCCTAGATTGTAAGTCGGGATTTATTGTTTATGACATATGACAATAAACAACATGTATACTTTAGCCTCCATTAATACTCGAGATTTTTGTTGTTTGTGGAGTAGTGAATGTTTAATTTACTAGAACATTATATCGTCGAGAATTCTTTCTGCTATTTCGTTTTACTTTTGATGAAACCATACCGGCAGTGACTACCAAAGACTACATTTTCTTCCTTATCCTCATAACTATATGCAAATTAAAGCCATTTCTTACACGAAACGTAATCTTCCAGGCAATAATGCCATTTATCAGATAGGCACTCTTGAGAGAGAGAGAGAAACAAAAGAGGAAAAAATATATCTTTATATTCTCCCATCCTCCATCTTACCCCTGAAGAGAAAGAAACTATATGAAAGGGCTTCCTAATGGAAGAAATAAAGAAAAAAAAATTCGAGGCAAGACGGAATAATTTTCTTTTCGTTAAGCATAATGGCTGAAGGGATGTTCCAGCAATTAGATTTTTTAAGCTAAATTTTTATCCATATTTTTCTGTCCTTTTTCCCGGGTCTATGTCTTTCTTTCTTTCTCTCATGTAACTTAAAATTAAAATTAAACTGCTACTTTATTATATAAGAAGCTTGGTTTCTTAATTTTAGCTTATCTCTCTGCTATAAAAGAGTTGTTACAAAAGGGAGAGGAAGTAATTTTATTCCTCAACGTGAATCACTGTAGTTACGTCATTATTTTTTAATTGTTTAGACTTTAGACTTGGATAGAATTTATGTTTCAGTAGAAAGATATTACATATTTCAAAGATTCGTGTCAGTGATCTATGAAAGTTTGTCTCGCAAGTAGATTTGTTAAGGAGTTTGCCTGATAATTTTTAGTACCATGGTAGAATATACCGTATTTACTTGAATATAAACGTCCCCTTTTTCAATGTAGGGCTACAATTCGAGTTTTTCAATTAATTTGATTTTATTTCATTTGTAAGGAATATGCTAAGTGAACTTTATAAGGTTGTAATAATAATATATTCATTCCAAACATTACTGCACACGATAACTTCAAACAACAAAAATCTTGAGTTTCAATGCAGGCTAAAACATAGGCCTACATACTGTATGCATCACATACAATAAATCCTGACTTATAATCTAGGTTTTAAAGTGCAAATGTTCTTTATCCTTATACATCACAAACAACAAAAAATCTCAAGTATTGATGGAGGCTAAATTTACATATTTATTATCACACATCATAAAAAATAAATCGTGGCTTACAATCTACGAGGGGCGTCCAATAAATTATCTACCTAGACGGGAAGGAATGCAGATGGGCTCACCTGGTCATCACTGTTTTAAGATGTAGTCTCCATAGAGGTCTATGCACCGTCGCCACTTTACAGGCAGCGAAGAAATCCCAGAGAAAAAATAGTCTTTGTTATGGCCTACAGACCATTGGGAAACAGCCTATTGGATCTCGTTGGTGGACCTGGATGAACTTCTGCTTGCTCTCAGAGTCCCAATGGTGGATCCAGGTTTCGTCCCCTGTCACTAGTTGAACCAGGGATTTGTCTTGGTCCTCCTCAAAAAAAATTAAGTCTTGGGACAGCTGCATCCGGCAAACATTCGCTTCGCGGTGTAATAAAAACATTCTTCTCATGGCTACTGCGTTACTCCGACTGAACTCTAATTGCACACCAGGGTTCCCCATAGTAGCCTTGGCGTACATGTCAGGCACCATTATGTTTCACCCCTTCCTTCCTGTCTAGGTAGATTACTTATTGGACGCCCCTCGTAGGCTAAAGTACATTACATTACAACCAACAAAATATCTCAAGTGTCGATGGAGATTAAATCATACATTTTGTTTATTGCTATATATGACAATAAACATTAAATCTCGACTTACAATCTAGGCTAAAGTATAACTGTTCTTCATGCTTATATATCACAAACAACAAAAAATCTCGAATATCAATAGAGGCTAAAGCATATATGTTGGTTACTGTCATGTATTAGAAAACAATAAATCATGATTTATGATCTAGGCTAAAGTATAGATCTTTTTTATGCTTATACACCACAAACAATATAAAAAGCTTGAGTATCAATGGAGGCTAAAGTGTTGTTTATTGTTATGTATCACAAACAATAAATCCTGAGTTACAATCTAGGCTAACTGTATAGATGCCTAGATTGTATAGATGCCTAAATGTATAGATGCTAAATGTATAGATGCATGCTTATACATCACAAACAACGACAGTTAATTTTTGAATTTTTATTTTATTTTTTTTTTTTTGCATTAAGTAGGTAGAGTGATTAGAGAAAAGTCTCCTAAGCTGTATCATTTTTAGGAAATGCCCTATATTTTCTAAGTGTAATAGAAATTAAAAAGACGTAGGAGCTTACATCATTAAGTATTGTCTTAGGTAGTGTGTGAACTTGTTGAAAAAGCAATACTACTTATAGTATTTAAAGTATTTAATGAAGCTAGGAAGTATGTTAAATGGGACACTTTAAGGAACCGTTCTCTAAATTCAACCCCTTCCAGGCAAATAATTTTTGAAATAACATCATTTTCTACAAAGAAGACCAAAGTACTATTGATTTATTGTCAGTGGTATTACGTTTACATCTAAGTAAGAGTCATAAATCTTTTTAACTATTTTCGAACAGTAGATACTATTTAATGAGTCTAGCAGATATTTTCCTTTCAATGCATTAGCATTATCAAAGGCTGTATAAGTTTAAATACAAATACATATACGATTAATCGAAGATAATAGAAAGGTATTCACATTTACGGAGAAGGAATCTGCGATTTAAAAACTTGGTACATAATAATAATAATAATAATAATAATAATAATAATAATAATAATAATAATAATAATAATAATAATAATAATAATAATAATACAATAAAAAGAATTGTTATAGAATACGATTAATTGTGACGGGTGAAATAGCCTATTTGAAAACATCTACATTAAATAGGCATATAGTCTACGATATGAGTTTGAATTTCAACATAAAAAGACAGAATTAAAACAAAGAAAGAAGTAGAACACTATCATGACTGCACTGTAAATTATTTGGCCTATAACCAGCAACTAAACACTTCATCACAGTAGAAAACCTTCTGTTGGTTGCTTACACCTGAACATTTGGTGTGCGGTCAACACCTGCAAAGAAGACATTGGATTATAACATCTTTATCATATTTATTATCAGCCTTTTTCAACCCACTCTCTGAGGCCTAATTCTTGATAAGAGTCTTTGATGATTAAAGTCTAGTATTACACATTCACATAGAATAATTTCAATTTTTCGCACATATTCAATTGAATATTACACTAATGTAGCTCGCTGTGCATTGATGAAGCGAACGATTCTCCCTCTCACGAATTTTAATCCCAAACTATACAATAATCTATAAAAACCTGAATGTTTTAATAAATACTCTGGAAAATAAGTTCCATAAAATTGGGAGAAGGTGTTCCCTTATTTTTGAACCGTTTCAACTGTAAGCAATTAGGACAATTCGAAACTATTTTTAAAAAAATCATATTCCACAAAATTGTATTTTTATATATATAGGGTCGGATCCAGGATTTTCTGAGGGGGTGCACCAATAACTACCAGTACATTTGAATTGAAATGGAATTTTTTAAATATCTTTAGGCATCTGTGGTGTGAATGAGGAAATGCCCTGAATGCCCTGAAAATGCTAAGTGTCTGTTCTCGGTGAGTCCTTTTCTTTCAACTTTTAGAAAATTGACTTAAATTTTCGATTTTGCAAAACTTCCCTTTGTTTTAAGCCAAAACGGAAACATGACAGCAGACATTGTCTGAAAGTATTGCTATTTCACTGCTAGCTTCTCACTTTAGGTAGTGTATATTTGCAACGAAGGGGGTACATGTGCATCTTTGCATCCCCTAAATCCGGGTGTTCTAAAAATGGCACTCACGGACCGCAAAGTACTATTACCAAAAATAAAGCAAGAAATATATACCTAATTGTTTACTTTTCGGGTCCTCGTCTAGAGACCCGAATTGCACTATGTGTCAAACGTGGCAGATAAAGAACCATACAGTAGCTCTACCAACTCATCAAATAGTTACCGTACATCAATTCTTTCTAGATGTCAGTTAAAGTCGATATAGATTGACACCTAGCATCACTTATTAATGTAACATTCGATTGTAACTACTTGATGGATTCATACAATTATGCTAATGGTTTCAAGTTAATCTGCGACGTTCCCACAAAGTGAAATTTTGATTCCCCATAGCATCTGAAAGAGGTCATTTTCACCTTATTTTGATATGTTTAACAGTGATCTGTGGTCCGTGGGTGCCATTTTTGGAACATCTGTGGGAGTCTCCCTCTCGTTTTCAATTAATTTTAAATTCAAGTAGTGGAAGTAATTGTGAAGCCTCAATAAGTAGGCTATAAGCTATATTGGATGATAATCCATACAGCATTAGAGAATAAATTCATATTCCACAAAAAACTGAACACTTTTAAAAATAAATTTATCGTGGAATATATTTTTGTAATTATGAGATGGGTTGGATTTGGCACATTTTCATTCTTGCTAGATTTTAGCTCTAAACTATGAAGATATAACCAATGTCAGAAAAAGTACAGGCTGAGGGTATTAACCCCGTGTCCAAACGAAGCAAGTGCAAACTCGAAGCATGCTCCAATTTGTTCTAACTGCAATTGAGGTTTAATATTTTCAGGTACAATCCTAGGTTCCAGTTACTTACGTCATTGAGCTTCGTTACACAATAGATAATTGTTTTGTAATATAATAATTTTATTGTGAAAATTGATTAAAATAATGGATGGAAGTGTAAAATACTGATGAACCTCGGTCCAAGTTTACAAGGGACAAGTATGCGAAGATGTAGAAATACGAGTGGCTGAGCGTAACAGAATCAATATCTGACTTGTATTTTTTTTTTTAAGATTATCTTTAGTTTTGAGAGATATTGAAAAATATTTTTCTTAATAAATAGGCAGATTAGTAATTCTAACATTAACATATCAAACTGTTATAAATATTATATAAATAAAACTAATGCATGCAACATTCTCTGAATAATGAATGAGTGCAATGGAATTTAAAAATACTGTATGAAATATTTAAATAATCTCTTTAATATTGTTTTTGCCATATTTACAATTTATTTAAATATTACAGGCAGTGTACATAGCTTAATTATATTAATTAGGCTATCGGTACTCCAGTAATTTAGATGTGAATTATAGACATAAATATAAGATTGTATAGATTAAGAATAGGGGACAAATGTATGTAAAGTTAAAGTCATATTTTTTCATAGAAATAGTAACTTCGTCTTGTAAATTATTCATTGTAGCTTTGGAAAATTCAAGATTACTAATAGAACTCCAACTGACCAAAGCATTATAAGATATATATATACTGCTTTGGTCAGTTGGAGTAACTTCATGTAAAAGTGTTATTTCTGCATTTTTTCAGAAATTCTTCTTAGTTCTTATCAACGGTATAAACTTCATGAAACAATTAATAGGCAAATCTTCCTGTCCAGCTGAAGAATATTAGAGCAACTATATAATAAACATACTGTTTCATGAAATTGTTTAATGATTTAAGATTTTTCTTCTCTTAGCAGTTTTTTTAATGCTAAGTATTCTTTGACGCAGGGATTTGTTTCATAACTCAGTGATAAGGTTGAGGGTCGACAAAGTGAAGGCAAGCGAATACCACACAGGGGCAAAGTGCCAAAGGCGCAACTACAATTCTTAGCGCAGTTACTTTGCTTAGCGTATCAGTAAAATTCACTCAGGGTATTGGATTGCGTATACAGTATCTAGGACTTTTTCTTTTAGGGGGGGGGGTTATAAGGTAATAACTCTTACACCTGTATTATTGCTACTTTTAATTAAATGTTTCAGGCCTGTAAAAATGTTTCTCATACATTTTTTTGGAAGTGCCATGATGTCTTCTCATAAATTCTGCAAGTCTTGGATCGTGTATTCTTCGTTTCACCACTCCTTTCTCTATTATACCTTTAAGTTAATACGTGTATACTTTTGGTCCAGTTTAAGAGTATGGGGACAGTATTTCGAAGATTATGACTCAGGTCTCTTGAACACACAAAAAAAGAGTAACATCTAAGGAATTTATTTAGTTCCACTTATAACACCATACCTTTAACTAAAGCAATATGACAGAAACAACATTATTAATGTAAAAATTATTACAATGAAGTCTATCGTATGGGACGTAGTTACATAGAATATACATTCTCTTCAGTTTGCATTTTCCAAAACATTTTGAAGTAACACTCGCTGTAAAAAAAAAAAAAAAAAAAAAAAAAAGTTTTCTTAGTACCTTCTGTGATCTAATCTGTTGTAACTTGCCTGCTTTCGCTTGCTTTGAATTTCCTAAATTATTTTACAGTCACAATGTTGAAAACAGCACTACACCAGCACCTTCTGGGTCCTAACTAACCCTCAGTGCTACTAGTCCCCTGGTGGGTCGTGAAGCATTCCTTACCCAGGATACCCAGTAACAATTGAAAGTCGTTAGTAAATTGGTAGTTTTGCAGGTAAAAGGAGTACTGTATATAGCCATTACCTATATGCCGTTTTGAGTTGAGTTGATTTTGAGTTTAACGTCCCTTTCAGAAGCGGGGCTATATGAGACGTGGACCTACTGATTAACGTGGAATCCGAACTACATGAGCTCTGAATCCGAATCACTTGGGTATCGGCCGATCTTTTGGTAATGTACAAACAGAAGACGCGAAAGGATCAAATATTTTACATGTGTCGATCGAGTACACTCTCCAAAAAGAGAACATTACATATATAGCAGGCATGATGAAAAACAAACCTTCATAGTCACGATGTTGTGAACCATATATTCCTAACATAACAGGTATTTATATTTTCAATCTAGAAAATTCCCACGAAACATTGACGCATTAGGTTGTTTATTGTTTGGATAAGCGCAATTCCTTCTTCTTTCGTTGTAAATGCTGGATGTTCTACCACGATGAGGTACTGCAAATTTGCGTAAAACTTGATTTATTTATTTTCATTTCCTATTGAATTCCCTCCTCTCTGACTTAAAGAAAGACAAAAGAACAACGAATTTTTGAAAAGAGTTGTTGAATCGTGCTGATTTGTCATCGATTAGCTACAACTTATTCTCATATTTTTGCAGTGCTTTATAAAAGTGATATCAAAATAGCTGAAAAGCCTTTTATCACAAAGAAAATCCTAAACTAGTGATCATGGGTAAAACTCCTGCAATTGGGATTGATTTAGGCACTACCTACTCTTGCGTTGGCGTTTGGCAGCGAGGGAAAGTGGAAATCATCGCCAATGAACAAGGAAATCGAACGACGCCTAGCTATGTTGCGTTTACGGAAAACGAAAGACTTATTGGAGATGCAGCCAAAAATCAGGTACATATACTGTACTAGAAGCGTGTAAAATAAGAGATTGATTCAGCGATATATTTGGACCAAATATATGGTGTTGGTTTAATTTTGGCACTCTACATATTGGATAATTTTCAAGTAAAATTCAATACTTAGCATGAAAAAACATATTTATAAGGAACACATTTCTGCTGGCGACATAATTAAATACAAAGTAATATAGCTAGTTGTATTTTAGGTTGGGCCGCGGGGGCTCAGTGGTAGAGCGTTCACCTGTGGTGCATGGGATCTCGGGTTCAAACCCTGCTCTCGTCAAGTGAACTTTGTGGTGGACAAACACCGTGTGCGTGGGTTTCCTCGGGGTTCTCCCATTTTCTCCATTCCACCATTTCATTCATTACTCATCATCACCGTCTCCTTTAGCCTAGCCGGCATATCCGTGGGACGTAAAACTCAAAAATTTCATTTCATTTTCATTTTTGTATTTTAGGTTTACAAATGAAGAGTTACTAGTGTGAAACCATGGCAAGTGCTTTGGAAACTCATATCACTATCAAAACCCTCTTGTCGCTTCACTAGCTTACGATAATACTCACCGCCACTGACGCGCCTGTTCCCTTCGAACGCACCCCTGCGAGGGCCTACTAGCTTCTCCCTACCCTGACTCGGTTAGATAGCATTACTGGTTTTTAGTAGCCACCTAGCATAGGTTGGTTTGTGCTTTTGCACTGTAAATTAATGGACACCGGACACCGTATTTATACGCAAATCTTAAAAGAATTATAAGTTTTCAACAATTATTTCGATTGGTGTGCCAAGAGTAAACCGCACGACATTTATTATGTTATTCGTATTGATTGTCCACTGTCAAAGGCAGGAGTCCTACATTTACCATACTCTGTCAAATACTACTTCGCTCATTTTTCGACTGATTGATAGCTACTTTAGTGCTGTCCCAGTTTAGGTAAATATATAATTGTAAATTTTAAGAAAGAAATGTGTTATGTTATTTGGCAGACCAACGTGTAAGTACTCGAGATATAACTGATTCTTATCTCTCACATGTATAATACTCCGAGAGTCACCACCACAAGGGGGGGGGGATCCTGTTGGATTTAAAAGGTCGAGAGCAAATTATTATTGGACTTTGTCGAATGTTACTAGTGAATGGTCTCTGGCTTGGTCACAGGTTCTGAAAACCGTGAGATTTTTGGCAATATGGCCGCCAAGGTCAAAGGTCACCGAAAAATTACTGTATATTAGACATCTCTAAATATATTTAAAACTGAGTTTTTGCAAAATAGACTTCTACAAAAGTTGTTCAGAATTAAATTTCCAGCAAATTCATTATTTTTATCTTTTTGTCTAGTAGCGTGATCAAAAATTTAGGGGAGCACTATTTCCTAAACTATCTTACAAATATCTGGACCATACAATTATCCATATGATAAAGAGGTAAGTACGCAAGGCAGTTCAGGCAAGAAAGTTGGAGCATGTGCCTCTTTTTTTCACCCCACGACGCGACCTTTATCGCAAAACTACGCTCAAAGTTAGATGTTAATATATAAGGTAAATTTATACGCTACATTTTATTTCATTTACTTTTACAGCATTTAGTTAAATGTAAGTCACTGTAATTTATCAGAGGTTTTATTTCATTTAGTAGAAGGAATCGTACTGTATTTAGTAAAGACAGAATTAATTAGTTCTTTTTGTATGTAACCTACATTTGTTTATGTCTTCGGTATCTGATTTCTGAATATAAATCCTGTTTACTTACAAGAAAATAATTTTATTCTGCAAAGTTACTTAAATTACATTCTCGTTTATTACCATGTTAAGTTTGATGTTATATATACTGATATTTTTTTGCTATTTTTCTAATTGTATGAATTGTTTTCTCTTCAATTACTTCAAATACTAATTGCGCTGAACGTACAAACAAAGACCTTATTTCCATTTTTCCTTTACAAGGTACAGCACTAACTTGGAATATAATTACAATCGATAAAAAAAATAAAGTAAAATTGGGGTGTTATTTAATTTAAGAATATATACATTTTTACACGAATAGGTGCACATAGGTGTGGTTTAAAAATAGACGTGACTCGATAACATCAAAATTATGTGAACGGATTTTTATATTCACTGCTTTCACAACTGCAGAATTGACAAGATAATGGTGTTAATGCGACACTTAGAAGATGTGTTTCTTGCGCATTTTTTGTAAGCGCACGGAATGGGAAGTCGGTAGGAAGAGTTTCAAGTGTTATTTCTGGGATCCATTCACTATCATTATCTGAAATGAAATGACATTTTTGAGTTTTACGTCCCACGGTTATGCCGGTTAGGCTAAAGGAGACGGTGATGGTGAGAGATGAATGAAATGGTGGAATAAAGAAAGTGGGAGGAAACGGGAGAACCCCGAGAAAACCTACGCACACGGTGTTGTCTCATTATCTGTGTAGCCATACTGTGATGGGTTCAGTTCTGGGGCCTCATAAAGTATGTGGCATTGAAAATAAACTCTACTTGTAAGTGCTACTTTTAGCACTGAAAGTAAGCTTTTCTGATGTGAAGATGTATCGAAGATGAAGTTGACCGTAGTTTGGAGAAATCCAGACGCTTCATGTGATGATACAGGTCAATTTTATATTTATCCATCGATTATAGTTTACTTGACATCATCTGCGCTAGAAAGGTTTCTGCAGTTATCATACTTTCTGACAATTCTTCTTTGCCGAATTCAAACAGATACTATGCCATGTTCTTTGAAGTGGTGACACCAGAATACTTAGTCCAACTTTGCTTGTAGTGTCACATCCAGTTAGAGAGTGAGCTGCCAGCAAGACATCAATCACGGGACTCCGCAAGCATTCAGCAAGAATACGGATGGGGACATATCGTGAAGTGATCGCAGCCTCACATAATACCCATAATTCTACTAATCCACGACTTCTAAAGTCTTTCTGGTAATAATACAAGGCACAAATGAAGGCAACAGTATCAAAGGATACAAGAATTAGGCACGTAATGCTCGAGTTGGAGACTGCATGCCTAATATGATCCTCTCATCAGCTTCTTCTAGCTTGCATTGGAAATCAGGAACATCGCTTATTTTCTATCTTAATATGCAAATGCTTCTTCCCCACAAACTTCTAACCCACTAACATACATATTCATCCCTCGCAATTCATGACTGTGTTTCATCAAATACCGAAAAACATTTGCAGTCTGTGCTTGTTTTCGGAAGATGCCCAGAATGCATGCATATCTTTTGGCGATGAGATTTTTGCGCCATTGATGTTAATTTCAATTGGTTGACTCTGATGTCTTCTACGGCGTTCGTGCCATTTTACACTACCCTCTTTATACACATTGAATAAGATATCTATTCTGCTTGATCCTTGTGCCATCGGTAGAACATCATCAACGACTTTCCAGCCGACACAGCAACAACACGGACATGTAGCATGAAGTCAAATGCAGCTAAAGCTGCTAAAGAAGACGCAGAGAGGGAGAGAGAGAGAGCTGAAGTAGCTATTCCAGGCAATTCTTTTTTCTCTTCCTGAATCCTTTCAGATTTGTTTGATTTGGACAGAAAACCGTCCTTTGTTCGTAAGAACAACGAAGTTGAAGTTATTTCGTAGCACAATAAGAGATCAAGTGGGTATCCTCTCTCTCTCTGCCTATGTTAATAATACTCATACTGTCAGATGTTTCCCTTGTGATGTCAAAGGACCTCGCACTTTTCTTATGGAAAGTGGCTTTCGGCTAATGTTGTTGAAACTTCGCTGGTCGATAGTTCTTAACATGTGGATCAAAAGTCTCAATGGGCACAAAGACCGAAATCCACTCCTTCCCCCCCAAAAAAACCGCCTCCAAGTAGCTGGGGGGGGGATTGAACTGATTTCAGCATGTAAAACAATTTGTTGTTTTAATCACTCAACAAGGACCCCAAACAACCACATGTTAGATTATCAAACTACCCCACTTGACACCGCTCTTTGCCCCCCACATATCCCCCCCGCGAATTACCTTACGGATGTTCCATATTACTATAGTTTATAGTTGCGCGTATGTGTTGAAATACCTACAATTTTGGTCTCACCGACGATATAATGGGTTTCACGTATCGCTGATTACAAATCTGAGGTGAGAGTTCTAGAATTCAAGATGGAGGATCAATATGGTGGATCAAAAACACGAAACTCCTGAATGTAGCCACAAATAGCTGTTTACTAGGGTATTTTGGGTCGTTGGTTACGAATCTGAGGTCAAAATTCTTGAATTCAAGATTGCAGATCCAATATGGTGGATAAAAACGTCGAAGCCACAAATCGTAGTAGACTAGAGTGCTTTTAGATCGCTGTTTAAATACGCAACATTCCTTGATACTTCAGCCACCATGTAGAATTATTCTGCTCCCTTGCCCTTTACCAAAACCCACCACAGATATCTTAATGCTGAACGGTGTTAAACTAATTTATCAATTATCTGTTCATTATTTTCATCATTTCGGTTTGCAGCATCTAATGTGGTACTTAGCAATGAGTCGTCGGGATATCTAATATTCTGTAAATGTCGTGCATGGCCTAAATACCACAAGACACTTGCAACGTGCGCACATGCACCTAATGTACGAGCACCGCTTTGACATGTACAGTAGTAACCTTGAATAACATTTTGATCATAATCCTGGTCATCTTCATCATTGGCTACATATGCTATGAAAACTTGATGCTTAGTTGCATTGCGGAACCTTTAGTTGAGACGTATGCGCAGGAATCCCGGTTCAGTTACGTTTTCGTGAAGCTAGAATTGCTCATCATTATCTCGTATTAGTTTATCTTGGACGTAAGAGGATGAGAGATCTACTTGATCTGTGCCTACAGTCAAATCTCGTAAGTAGTTTAAGTTAAGTACAGGGAAATCAATTAGGCCTTGATCATTCAGCGGTACCCATTGACCGTTCCTTCTAATAAGATTATCTACCTCCACTCTTGCTTTAACAACGTTCGGCATGATTGACCTATTTCTCATTTCTTTAGCTAATTCAATGGTTGCATCTTGCATGAAAATAACGGGATGGTATCTGTTCAAAATAGCTCCAGCTATGCGATAGAAACTATTCAGTTTCTTTGCATGTTGCAGATAAAACGTTTGTGCTGGAAACTTAAAAACAGATCTTAGATGCCCGTTCCTTGCCTCGACTATCCATCGACTTTTAGTAACTAGTCGAGAAGTATTCGCATCTTCTGTTGATAGTTGTCTTTCACGTGGTAGTAGGAGTGCGGGCATTCTATGATCAATTCCTAAATATTCCAGTAAAGGAATTGCATCGCGGTATCCTCTGTCTACTAACACAATGTCACCATTTTGGAACCAGTTTGCTAAAGCACCTGCATCTTTTTTAAATTCTTCGCGAAGTATTTCTGCATCATTATTGTGCGGGTCAGCCAAATATGGCCCAAAAATAGATAGAATAAACCATCTGGTGATACTATAAGAGTAGGTTTTAATAGATGGCGTTGTTTATAAAGAGAGTATGACTGTCGCAATACCCGAAAGTTCGAACTTTTGTGAATGTAGCCAATGATGAAATGACCAGGATTATGATCAAAACGTTATTCAAAGTTACTACTGTACATGTCAAAGCGGTGCTCGTACATTAGGTACATGTGCGCAAGTTGCAAATGTCTTGTGGTATTTAGGCCATGCACGACATTTACAGAATATTAGATATCCCGATGACTCATTGCTAAGTACCACATTAGATGCTGCAAACTGAAATGATGAAAATAATGAACAGATAATTGATGAATTATTTTAACACCGTTCAGCATTAAGATATCTGTGGTGGGTTTTGGTAAAGGGCAAGGGTGCAGAATAATTCTACATGGTGGCTGAAGTATCAAGGAATGTTGCGTACTTAAACAGCGATCTAAAAACACTCTAGTCTACTTCAATTTGTGGCTTCGACGTTTTTATCCATCATATTGGATCTGCAATCTTGAATTCAAGAATTCTGACCTCAGATTCGTAACCAACGACCCAAAATACCCTAGTAAACAGCTATTTGTGGCTACATTCAGGAGTTTCGTGTTTTTGATCCGCCATATTGATCCTCCATCTTGAATTCTAGAACTCTCACCTCAGATTTGTAATCAGCGATACGTGAAACCCATTATATCGTCGGTGAGACCAAAACTGTAGGTATTTCAACACATACGTGCAACTATAAACTACAGTAATATGGAACATCCGTAAGGTAATTCGCGGGGGGGGGATATGTGGGGGGCAAAGAGCGGTGTCAAGTGGGGTAGTTTGATAATCTAACATGTGGTTGTTTGGGGTCCTTGTTGAGTGATTAAAACAACAAATTGTTTTACATGCTGAAATCAGTTCAATCCCCCCCCCCAGCTACTTGGAGGCGGTTTTTTTGGGGGGAAGGAGTGGATTTCGGTCTTTGTGCCCATTGAGACTTTTGATCCACATGTTAAGAACTATCGACCAGCGAAGTTTCAACAACATTAGCCGAAAGCCACTTTCCATAAGAAAAGTGCGAGGTCCTTTCTTGTTTTCTAGTTGGGTCTTCGATTTTTTATTCACTCCAGAGAACTGAATAACTTACTGTCTTTTTTAATAAATCTATCGCCGCGAAATTTAAGGTATTCTCTATCGCCAATGCTCATGCAAGTCAGATTGAAGTTCTCTTAAGTTTCCGTATAATTTTTTCCAGTTACTAAATTGTGCAAACTACAGTTGAAGCGCTTGGAGGATAAAGGTGGTATGTAACAAATTGAATATGATGGGAAAATTGACTTTCACAACTTTGTCCATTAACATACCACCTTCATCGTTTCTAAATATCTGCACTAGGACGAGGACTTACCAAATAATGTGTTAGGTAGCATGAGTAGCATATAACACGTGCATGAACAGCCAGAATGCAACATTTCGAAAAATGTAACATAACACCTTTATCCTCCAAGCGCTTCAATTATTTAAATCAAACGGGTTCTGTCTAGTGCTGTCGAATTTTTGTGAAGTTTGCGGTTTTCGGTTTTTAAGAAAACCGGTTTTCTAAAAGCCGCAAATGCGGTTTGGAAACCGAAACCGCAAAAGCGGTTTTCAAACCCTAACAGCAAATGCGATTTTCAAAACCGAAACCGCAAATACGGTTTTCAAAACCGACATTTCGGTTTTATGAAATTTCACTTTTTCAAAAACCGGTTTTCGGTTTTTTCAAAATCGATTTCGACAGCACTAGTTCTGTCTTTCACAGATAACTTCACTTTTTTTCACAGAATCGACATCTGATTGCAGGACACTTAATCAGAATTCGTGATGAAGCGTGTATTTTCCTGGAACCCGCACATCCTACGGTGGAAGTGTTTCATGTTGTTCTTTTCATGTTGAATTAGATCGCATTGGGCAACAGATTCCTTCCGTCTTGTGATCCCAATGATTCCTCTTGGACCGTTTGCGGGTTTGCTGTACAGTTCCTCCAATGCCTGGTCCATTGCAACTCCACTAAAGTTTTGATGTGTTTGTTGGACAACAAAGTGTTCTCTCATGAACTCCTGGTGGATGCTTTTAAGTGTTTATTGAAGTTTCAAACAGTCTTCCAAATGAGCTGAGGCCCATTTAGAATAATAATTTTTTTCGAACGCAAAGAACAGTAGAAGGGCCCGTCGGAGAGCAGATACATGAAGCTCACAATTGCCCTCTCTGTCACCTCGAATCATATCTCTTAAGACTGGAAACAACACTGATGAATGTATTCCAATAACAGAACATTTTTGACTTCTTGCATCCGTCTTCCACAAAGGAATTGGAATAATCGATCATGGGTTGCATAATGTTGGAAAATGGAAACTTCAATATGCGAACGTATAGCTGCATCTCGGTCCTCAACTTCGCATGCCTTTTGAAGACACTTCACTGACTGAGCGATATCCATTTGTTTCCTGGGATCTGATTTAAGAAAGAATTGTTGCCACTGTAAAATTTGAATTGCTTCTGCGAATAGAAATAGACCTCGAACTCCACGAGACTAGTGAGTACCACTGAGCACGCTCTCAATCATTTTTGTCCCAAATATTTCTGCCTCTGTTAGCACTTCTTTTGCTCCACTTTCACTCAGATAACAATGTAGCTGATGATAACTTCATACACTGAGAAATTACAGTGACTTACATTTAACTAAATACCGTAAAAGCAAATGAAATAAAATGTAACGTTTAGGTTTACGTTATACATATATCAGCATTTACCTTTGCGCGTATTTTCACGATAAAGTAGGTTTTAGGCAAGGGCGTCGCTTCGTGGGGGGTGGAAAAAGAAGGTACATGCCCCGGCATTCTCACATGAAATACGTACTTACCTCTTTATCATATGGATATTTATATGGTCCAGATATTTGTAAGATAGTTTTGGAAATAGCAGTTGTAGCCGTGCGAGGTCGCCCTGATCTGTCTTTCTGCACATCACATACTGTTCCAAAAATATAGCATGTAGACGTGTAAATGTACCGTTGAAGGTGGAAGAATCCCATATTCACGTCTCAGCAACATTCTCAAACTTTCACGGACACTTATCAACTTACTTCCGCTTTTTAAAGCTCAAACGTTCGTCCGCCGCATTGATGCACTCTCTTCACATTAAAGAATTGCGCAACTAACCGACGATTCTGCTGCCACCTGTTGAGAAAACATAACACTACTTCTTCCCTGAACTTTAATCGTGTAAGTTGTAAAATAATTTTGTGTAACAGTTCAAGGTGTGTACACATTTTTTGACTCACCGTATATATTTAGAAATAAGCATGAATATCCAATAATCCAATGCTTTCTCTCTCCTTGCTATTTGAAATTTGGCATCCCTTTAAGAAATCCATCCTGAAAGTTCATTATGCTCCATTATGCTCCAAAGACATGAATTAGGAGCAATCTTAGGCTCATCTCATAGACTAGATTTGTACTTTTACATTTGTTGATATTAACAAAGAGCATTACGTAATCTTTTGCATTCAGGCACTGCATAGGCCTAAATATGATTACACACAACATATGGCCAGAATTACAGTCCAAATTTCTGTGAAAAATAATCACGAGAAAGTAACACATTCCAGATTTCTATATGTATATATCGTATAAATGGGATGCTTATCAGTCAAGAGCAAATTGGTAGAGCATTACCAAATTTTTACAATGGTTTTGTACTAAATAAACTATGTTATGATCTCAACCGTCATAATCAATTCACTTGGCCTCCTGCCTTATAAAGTATTCAAGGTACACTTCATTTTTTTTCTGTTTGAAGCTACTTACAAACTTTCAAATTAATAATGTTGTTTAGGATGATTCTTTGTATGTAACCTATTTAGCAGGAAGTTTCTTGTAACAATTTTTATTCCCCAAAGATCACATACGTCAGTCTTAGTCATGAAATAATGAGGTTAACTAGTAAATTTTGCCATAGCGAAAAAGTCATATTCCAATGATATTTTTAGCAAATCTTGATTATAAATACACAATGGATTTACTTCCCATAACAGGTTACTTCAGTCCTAATAATTCGGGAACTAAAGGTCTCCACGGGTTCAAATTTAAAATGTTCGTAGACCTTAACAAGCTTAATATACGTGTGAAGTGCGTGGAGTTTTTTTTGTTTGTTTGTTTGTTTTTGTTTCATTAGTTATTGGCATCAAACCTAGAATTTGGACTCAAGGAAGTTAGGGCGATCGGATATATTTTATCGATTGTGGTTTTGTGAATTCCTCATTTTACTGAGTCCAGATCCAAGTTGGGTGGTCGAAAACTCGGGAGTAGAGGTATGCTTACCATAATATAAAGGTAACCAAGAAAGTTCTATCGCGTTTTGTGAAGATCAGTGTTCAATTGGCCCTTACACCGTGAGTTGAATGCGAATAGAGATAAAGCGAAGGTCAGTTGTTGGTGCGGGTATATCCAACATACTACCTGGTTGTGGCAGTTCAGTCACACCTTGAAGATATTGCAGGCCTTCGGTGAGGGTGTCGTGGACAATGCAGCGGTGGTTTAAGAATTTAAAGGACATTCACGAAATGTACAAAATGAAGATCTTCAGGCAGCTATTGGGGTGAACAGTGGCCACACATGTGAGGATCTGGAGTTAGAATTCAGTATGAGTGGAGAAACCATTCGGCAGCAGCTCCATCAACTTGGTAGATGGGTCCCAGATGGTTTACTCCGAGCCAGAAGGCAACGCGAGCAGACACTTGTGTTTCTTTGCTGTCTCATCTGAGGAAGGAGCCATTTGTGGACAGGATATTCACATGTGATGAGAAGCAGATCTTGTACGAAACTCCACAGCACCGTCATCATTGGTTAGCATCCCATGAACCGGTTCCAAAACAGCTGAAACCAGCATTGCACCAGAAGGTCCTCCTGTGTGTTTGGTGGACTGCTCGCGGCTTCGAGCATCAGGAACTGCTACCAGCTGATCAGAGTATCAATGTAACTGTGTACTGTCAGCAGTTGAGCCGCGTTCAAAAAAACTCAAAACTCTGGAGCCAGTACTTCTGAATCGCAAAGGGGTCCTCCTATTACATGACAACGCTAATCCCCACGTGGCTAGGGTGACCTGGAACACCATTCTACGCCTTAGATGAGAAACACTATTGCACCCACCACACTCCCCGGACATTGCACTGTCCGATTATCATCTGTTCCGTTCCCTGGAAAATCATCTTAGAGGACGCCAGTTCAAATCCCTAATAGAAATGAAATCTTTGAGTTTTACGTCCCACGGTTATGCCGGTTAGGCTAAAGGAGACGGTGATGATGAGTAATGAATGAAATGGTGGAATGAAGACAGTGGGAGGAAACGGGAGAACCCCGAGAAAACCCACACACACGGTGTTTGTTCACCACAAAATTCACTTGGCAGGGGCTGGGACCCCTATCACCAGAGGTGAACGCTCTACCACTGAGCCACCGCAGCCCCCAAATCCCTAATAGAGGTGCAAAATGCATTTGATACCTTCTTCCTTTCACGGCCCACCAAGTTCTATCACGATGGAATCCATGGCCTTTCAGAACGTTGGCAGATTGTCGTCGATGCTGATGGGGACTATTTTGATATTCCAGGTACATCTTGACATATCGATGTTCGAAAGTGGTGGGTGAAAAAAAAAACATAACTTTCTTGATTACCTTATATTTCATATACATAATAACCTACTACCATTCCGAATTTGGTCAAGATAGGATCAGTTTTATTGATAGCATACCATGTATAGTATCCTTTTATTAAATCCAACACTAATTTTAATGGCTAATAACTCAACAACCACAAGCCTGTATACCATAATATTTCATACAAAGGTAAATGAATAAGTTTCTGCAATCATTTTTATTATTATTTATTATTACATTAGTATAATGTTTTTATCTATATCATTTCTCAACATAGTATTCCTGCTTTTCATTTTACCTGGTCCACCGTTGCACAAGCTTTGGAATACCCTCTGAAAAAAAAAATGACTGTGCATCAAGCCACAAATGCACCGTTTTCTTCACTAATTGATCGGAGCTGAATCGACGGTCTCTGAGAGGATATTTAAGTGGACCAAACAAATGGTAATCCGAAGGGGAGAGGTCGGGACTCTATGCAGAATGCTGCAACACCTCGAAACACAGCGTCTGCAGAGTTTGAGCGGTGTTGGCGGCGGTATCTGGACGCGCATTATCATGCAACACAAGAACGGTTAAGACAATCGACCTCTGCGTTTATTACGAATTGCAGGCTTCAACTTGCATAACAGCATATCGTTGCACCTTTTAATGTTTATTGCTGACCCCTTTCTAGATAATATTCCAGCGCTGCCCTTATGAGTCCCAAAAAACTATGAACATCACTATCCCTGCAGAAAGTTGACTCTTGAGTTTCTTCTTGATGGGAGATCCGGGCTGCTTCCATTTCATGTTTTGGTGTTTGTTCTCTGGTTCGAAGTGACAAATTCACGTAAGTGATGATTCGCCTGAGAAGCGCTTCACCTTCGTTAGCGTAACAGTCCAGTAGATAGCGGCAGTTTCCCACACGGTTTCGCTTGTGCTCTTTATCGAGTTCTTTCGGATCTCATTTCGCACAGACTTTGTGAAAATTGAGCCTGTTATGCATGATGTCATATGCAGAACCACGTCTAATCTTCATATAGGTTGCCACTTCATCAACAGCCTTTCGTCTGCTATTCAGAATTGTTATTAAGTCAAAGTTAGGTTAGATTCTTCAAAATATTTATTAGTTGGCCTATTAAACGTACTCTGCACCTTTACCTTAATATAATTGCAGAATCATTTTCCAAATAACTGTATACTAATACTATTAGGCAAACTGATACATATACCCAACAATAAATACAAGTATCTCCATTTCACTAATTCATTAATTACCTGCATTACCTGCAAATTATATTTGTTTTTCCAATATCTTAGTATTTTCAACTACAGAACAAACATAGTCATTACCCATCATTATTTCACATAACTCACATAAGATACTGGGATTCCAATCACTACATCATAATTCATACTATCACATAAACTAAATGTTTACACAGTATATCCCCTAGCAACCTACTAATATGTGTATGTGCCATTATTTGAAAACCTTCTCAGCCCGTGGCCTCATTCCATACGTACTAACAAGAATCAAGGCACAGACTCATTCAAATATGTCATCAGTTGTTGCTGTTGCTGGACGCTCGGCTCTTTCCTCATCCTTCACGCTCGTTCGACCACTTTTGAGCTGTTCAGTCCACTGGTAAACACTTCGCTAAGGCAACATATTGTGTTTGTTGTGTAAGTCTTCTATGAATTTCCGCTCCGGGTTCACCTTCAGACCACAAGAGACGGATGAAAAAACGCTCTCCTTCTTTGGTGTACACAGAGAGTGGCACGACCATCTTTATTTACTTCGCAACCGTGCAAAGCAGACTGATGTGATAACGCTGCAACGTACCACAGGCGAAGCCAATGGTGACACCTAGCGTCTGGTAAGCACACAATGCCGTAGAGCCAACCTGAAAAGAAATAGAAAAAGATTGCAGTTACTTATTGACTTACTCTCTTGTGTGAACCAAACTCGCAAAGTTCTATCACCATACAAAGTTTGATCAAAATCGAATGAGTTTCGTCAATCGCGTAAGAACTATTTTGTATCCATATATTTTTTAAAAAAACAATAATCAAGTAAAAGATGATAAGTGAACTGAGATTGATCTGAAAATGGAACTGAAGTTATATATCGACTATTTTTAGATTTAAGAACATCAAACCAAAAAATACCACAGGAAAGTAATTACTCGAATAGAGTGTTGTTAAAACGACTAATATTGGACAAGGGAGACTGAGATAAGAAATAGTTTCCGTTATTAGACAATTGTATGCAGACAAAAATCAAAACTTGGACCATTTAATGTGTCTTATCAACGTTAAGATCATACTAATACATAAGTAACCAAGTAATTCTATGGCCTATGGGACCCGGAGGTTCAATGCCGCGCTCATAAAAGCTCACCATTGACTTCTGTCTTTAGCCAACTGGATCCAGTTTCTACTTTGTATTCTGGGAGATCCATCTTAATATTGCCCTCCCGTCTGCGGCTAATCTATTTAATGGACGTTTTCCGATTGTATTTCCAGTCAAAGCTTTGAAAGCGTTTCTACTTTCTTCCATTCTGACTACATGACCTGCCCACCTGAGCCTTCTAGACTTGACGACCCAAATAATGTTTGGTAAACTAATACATAATACATAACAAGGTTTTAAAATATAAATGACTATTGGTGAATGAGGTCATTGAACGTTAGATTTAATTTTTTTTTTTTTTTTTTTTTTTTTTTACTTTTAGGTTGCGATGAATCCAAAAAATACAGTGTTTGATGCAAAGAGGCTAATTGGAAGGCGTTTCGATGATCCGAAAGTCCAAGCAGATATAAAGAATTGGCCATTTAAAGTGATCAACGACGGAGGGAAGCCCAAAATTCAGGTGGAATTCAAAGGCAAGATGAAGACATTTAACCCGGAAGAAATAAGCTCGATGGTCCTCACCAAAATGAAAGAGACCGCCGAAACATATCTGGGCGGCAAAGTGAAAGATGCCGTAATCACCGTGCCGGCTTATTTTAATGATTCTCAGCGACAAGCGACAAAAGATGCTGGGACAATTGCTGGTTTAAATGTTCTCAGAATTATTAATGAACCGACAGCTGCTGCGCTAGCATATGGTCTGGACAAGAACTTGACGGGAGAGAAGAATGTTCTCATTTTTGATTTGGGTGGTGGAACTTTTGATGTCTCTGTCTTAACTATTGACGAAGGCTCGCTGTTTGAAGTGAAAGCAACTGCAGGTGATACACACCTAGGAGGAGAGGATTTCGATAACCGCCTTATGAATCATTTCATCGACGAATTCAAAAGAAAAAACAAAAAAGACTTGCGAAGTAGTCCCCGGGCCATTCGAAGACTTCAGACAGCATGCGAACGTGCGAAACGCACGTTATCGAGTAGCACAGAGGCTAGTATTGAAATTGATGCTCTGTACGAAGGAGTTGATTTTTATTCAAAAATATCACGAGCACGTTTCGAGGAGTTATGCATGGATCTTTTCCGCGCAACGTTGGGTCCAGTTGAAAAGGCACTATCTGATGCTAAACTGGACAAATCAAGCATCCACGATATTGTATTGGTCGGAGGATCCACTCGAATCCCCAAGATTCAGAATATGCTTCAGAATTATTTTAATGGTAAGACGTTAAATTTGTCTATTAATCCAGATGAAGCTGTTGCATACGGAGCCGCAGTACAAGCTGCCATTTTGAGTGGTGACCAGAGCAGTGAGATTCAAGATGTTCTTTTGGTCGATGTTACACCTTTGTCACTTGGAGTTGAGACTGCTGGAGGCGTTATGACAAAACTTGTTGAACGTAATACCAGAATTCCCTGCAAGAAAACGGAGTCATTCACTACTTACAAAGACAACCAATCGGCTGTTACCGTTCAAGTCTATGAAGGCGAAAGGGCTATGACAAAAGATAACAATCTCCTTGGGACATTTAATCTAACAGGCATTCCTCCAGCGAAGCGTGGTGTACCTGAAATCGAGGTGACCTTCGATCTTGATGCTAACGGTATCTTAAATGCAACAGCGAAGGACGTTAGTACAGGTAAATCTAAGAATATAGTCATAAAGAATGACAAAGGAAGATTGTCCAAAGAGGACATTGAAAGAATGGTAAAAGAGGCTGAGAAGTACAAAGCAGAGGACGAAGACCAGCGCCAACGTGTTGCGTCCCGTAACCAACTGGAAAGCTATGCATACAACATCAAACAAGCACTTGATGATGCTAATAACAAGCTGAGTCGGTCGGAAAAGACACAACTGAGGACTAAATCGGAAGAAACATTTCGCTGGCTTGAAAACAACAATTCGGCTTCTAAGCATGAGCATGAAACTCGCCTACAAGAACTCCAACAATCATGTGCTCCCTTACTCAACAAGATTTATCGTCAAGCGTCAGGGGATTACCGCTCGCAGTCTCGTGGCAAATGAAGTTACTGAATCGCTGATAACAAAATTATTTGTATTAAATTTGTATTACGATTTCGTCTGTGTTTATAATTAAAACAAACGAATTCACATTTACATGTTATTCTTTAAAAAGCTAATTATAAAAGAAACTAAAGTTCCATGACTTTTTCAGTGATAATTTGACCTTTGCATGAGTTGAAACTTATTGTTTTAAAGTATTTTCTTCAGACAAGATGTAAATGTTATAATGGAGCATTGAAAAGAAAACTAACTTTACTGTAAGATTCGTAGTTGTTATGATAATTTGTAGAAATTCCAGACCTAATCAGTTTGCATAACCGTTCAATTTGTGGCAAATTAAGACACATTTCTTGAAAAGTTTGCTTTTTAACAATTCAAGAATTAAGGTAAAAGAAATGAATTTATATGCTAAAAAAAAGTTAGCTACTGTAGTAATTTAGAAGATTGTTTTTAAAAATTACTTGTAGTATTTGAATATGTTGCAATATAATAAATATGAAAATTACGCATAAATTTGCCTTTAATTTACTTAATCAAGACAATTTTACGTTTGAAAAGAATTGCTAATCGAATTTTATTATAACGTAAATATAAACTAGTAATTACTTTAATACTTTATACGAGTAAAAGAAAATTTTACATTTTTTTAAAAAGAAAATTACAATTCAGTGGAAGCATAAGTTAAACCCTTTTACTTGCTGCAAAGTATGGAGAAGTTAAAAGCATAAAGTGACCGGGACAAATCCCGTACACGACAAACTTTCTACACGCAAAAGTGTACAATCTCCCCAATCGATATAGTTCCCACTTGAATGGTTAAAAGCCAGACTGAGCTATGTTTGCCAATGCTATATTCTCGCATGCTCAACACCTGTGAACAGTGTGTGTACTATGTAAAATAGGGATAAGTGGGAAATCTCCCTCTGAAAATAGCAGATATCACCTGTAACGAATGAAAATATGTGCTTGTGTGCGTACTGTGTGTGGGTGTATAATATGACATATTACCTGTGATGCAATGTCCTTCTCAATAACGAAGCTGGAATACAGAGCAAGACACGAGGAATGTCGACATATGGAGTAGTGCTGCATCACGACAATGCTTCTGCCCAGAAGTTTGGTGTTGCATAGCTGCATATTCATACAGCTGGATTTGAAGTTTGGCTCATCCCCCTATTCGCCCGATCTAGCTCCAACCGACTTTCTACATTTGAAGAAACATCTCCGTGGGTAGAGTTTTCGGAATGATAAAACGTTATGCATGTTGAGAATGCATAGGAGCAAGAGGACATCTACCAACAGGACATAGAAACTTTGAGAGCGGTGATGGATAGAATGCATTCAAATAACAGGAGACTGTGTTAAAAATAACAATATTTTCATTTGTTTCCACCTGAGAAAGGGTGGAAAATGTCCTAAATTACTTAGATTAGTATCGAATCCATGGTTTTTGGGGTCGCTAAGGTGACTGGTGATTGTCCCGATGACATTTAAACAGAAACTTAATCAAGAATGTGTATGTCAGCTGATCTGGGGATTGACAGAAGCAACGCTAAAGACGTTGCTCATTTCTATTTATTTTACTTCTGTATTTTTGAAAGACTGACACTAATTCACTCATCAACAAGTCGCAGAAACTAAATGCAGTTGTTAAGCTCATGATTAAGTATCCTAACCCAAGGGCTTTGTAGATCTGAATATTAAATTTCGTGGCTTTCTGTCTTTCGCACAGTGGTGTTCATTGGAAAACTGGTTATTTCGAGGTCTAATCAATCAATTTGGTGTTTCTCCATGTGGTCTACTGCCATTAACTTTACCTTGGACTATTAGAACCTTTCCTGGTTGTCATTCTTTTGTCACATGATGTGAGGAAAGAACTGTAGGATTCAGACGTCCACAAGAGCATTGAGGCGAATTTCTATCTCAGTTCTTTATTTGTTTTTCTGGCTGTCTTGGTGTACTTTAATAACATCCTCTAATACCACACTGCGCAAACACTCAAATACTATCTGTCTTCTTAGACATAACTGTCTAAGTTCCACACTGAGAAAAATCCATTATCCGGACAGCAGTATATTGCACAATAATAAGGAATCCATATGTTTACAACAGAAATCTGTACGGAGCATACGTTACCCATATGCTACATACTTACGGCATTTTTCCAGCTTAGATATTACATCATGCCGTTGTAGGATGCCTAACATCTAACAGTCTTCCGTATATTACATACCTATATGTATTTTACGTACGTCAGCTATATGTTAGATACGTCCATCTATCTATAAGTGAGATCTAGGGTCTATACAGGCTTTTCTTTCATACGTATAGATGGGATATACGGAAAGTATAAAACATACGTTTTCAGTTCAGTTCAGTGTTTCTTCCAGACATATTTTTTTGGGGGGCACTGCCCCCCGGAGGAGACCAAAATAATACGTCTTTAATATAATAATAAATAGAATAATACAAGCAGTGATCCCCCGGAAGTGTATAAGGATCCCCCCGGAAGAGTGTTTCCCCTCCCGGAACATATTTTCTGAAAGAACGACTGGTTCAGTTAACATACGTTTTTACGCACACCACATATGTTTTCTTTCTCTGTGCACCACCATAAGGGAAGATCGAAAATAAAGGCCATTGTACAGTTTTTGCTCTGTGTTGAGAGCTACAGTTTGCGTTTTCTATATTTTGCGTAGTTTCTCCATAACGACGCGTCCTAAGGGCCTTTTTATTTCTGTCCCACAGTCACCCCTCGCCCGTTTCATCTACTATTGAGATAAGCCAGGTAGGAGAGCAGGTGGACTCTTTGATATTTCCCAATTGCAAATTTAACTGATCATTTTCCCTTCTGTTAATGATCATTAATTTTATCTTCTCCCAATTAATTTTAAACAAAGATTTCGCTTTCATCTTGTGTTCATTTTTATTCTAATCTGCATACTCTTAACCATTAGAGAGTTCCTTCGTGGCTAAGTGGTTAGCGTACACTCCTTTTGTGTGGGAGACCCGATTTCCGCCTTTTGCGATCCCCGACGAGAGCTCATGTGGTTCGGATTCCACGTTAATCAGTAAGTCCCGTCTCATATAGCTTCCCTGCTGAAAGGAACGTTAAACTCAAAATCAACTGAACTCCCAACCATTAGAGTAGTATCATCTGCAAAACGCAGGTCACTAAATGTTTCAATTCACATTACCGAAAAATGGCTATGTATGACTAGTATAACTTCGATCATGTTTCTTTTTTTTTTTTTTTTTTTTTTAATGGAGGACTTTTGGCAGAAACATATAGCTAGACATTAAATTTATTTTATGTTGCAATGAATCCTGTTAATGATGCATTTTGTAAAAGAATGACCTGGTTAATATAAAAGCAGGCAGACATTTTGAGCAAATTATTTACTGTAAGCCTGAAAAACTGTTTTTCGTTTATCTAATGACGAGAATCCATACTCACCTAAGTACACATATGCAGCATACAAAGAGATATAAACGAAACGAGGAGGAAGGGGTCGTGAGGAGGAGTGGTAATATATTTGTCCCTATAATAATGGACATAACACGATTTATTATCTCTCACTGTTTCATTTTGGTATTTACATTTGAAATATTCCCCCCTCCCCCTCGTGATGCTTTGGTATGAGGACTGTCCTGTGCGGAGGAGCAGCGTAGTTATCCCCCTCCCTATCCCAATGTATAGGGTGCTATCATTCCAGCGCAACATTCCACTTTGAAAATCATCCTACGCATAACCAATCAAGGGAAGAAGTATTGATTGGATATAGTGTATATACAAGCCAAAGAGCAACAATCACCATTTATCTTGTTTCTCAACAATGGGAGGGGAAAATCCATTGTTGATTGCTTTCACACATAATGAGAACATTCTACTGAGAGAAATTCGTGTATTCAAATGCATACACTCTCACATATCATATCTATATGTGTACGTTTCCAAATTATAGCAAATAATCTGCTATATATATATATATATATAAAGATCTATGTATGTACGTATGTGGAAACACTTTAGTTACAAAAAAAAAAATAATAATAACCGAATACAATGATGAGAATTTCAATTGAGCAGAACCATTACAGTATGCTAAATGTGATTGTTTCGACCATTTGCATTTGCAAGACCGAGATACAATTGTACGTAATTATTTGTATTTATATCTTAGTTATTATATTCATTAAATTCTATTGTCATAAATTACATGCTTTTGTTTTTTTCCTTTTTTTTAAAAAAAAAAGTGAAAAATTAAAATTCTATCCGTACGATGCCGAGCAGAGTCCATTATGTTAATTGTTTTCGGATATTAAAAAAGCAAATCGTATTCATTTAGGCTGTATGAAGTTTTCGATTATCTGCTTTACGGATTATTGCCATATCTATAGAAGGGGAAAAAAGACTGTGTATATCATAGTAAAAAGAAAACAATATACTGGACTTTTTTTTGTATATGTATAGAAAAAAAGAAGTGCCAGAAAAGTTATATTTATGGTACATTACTCTAAAATCCTCTTTTTCATTCTGGCTGATAGCTCATAAATGAACTCTTGATGTATTATTATTATTATTATTATTATTATTATTATTATTATTATTATTATTATTATTATTATTATTATTATTATTATTATTATTATTATTATTATTATTATTATCATTGTTATTATTATTATTATTATTATTATTATTATTATTATTGTCGTTGTTGTTGTTGTATCGCTAAAAATTGTAAAATTAGCTTATTTCAAGAA
The DNA here is from genome assembly GCF_964235325.1 of Thermobia domestica. NCBI lineage: Eukaryota > Metazoa > Arthropoda > Insecta > Zygentoma > Lepismatidae > Thermobia > Thermobia domestica. Next base: position 29,949,982 of record NC_137465.1, read on the forward strand.
AGTTCATAATCGCTTATGGTTTGAAATTCAGCTTAAATCCTATTTTACTTCCTGTAGTGCAATGCAGAGATGGAGTGGTTCAGTAGGTCGTGATTCAAGTATATAGGTTAAGATTTGTGAGTGGATCAATAGGACGTGACCCACTGTAACCCACAACCCATCATGCCCCACAGACTCACTCTGTTCAGTCCATTGTAGACAGCATGTTCTGAACACTGGTAACTTTGTCTACGTTTTACTTTCAGGGCCTCCAATGTTCTTCCTTTATCATTGGTTTCTATTCACTTAAATGAGATGAGTATATCTAAATTAAAAAAAAAAAAAAAACTTCGGACTTTTGGATATTGATATTTGTAATTGTAATACAGTAAAACCTGTCAACTTGGCCACCTCTCTAAGTTGGCCACCTGCTCATCTTGGCCTGGACCGTCTTGAACCTGCATTTTCCCATAAGACATTCGTTACGTATTACTCTGTAAGTTGGCTACCTGTCTATCTTGAAAGTTAGCCGCATTGAAACAATGTTTACTCCATAATGATACTGATGAATTTACCTGCGTATCTTGGCCATGCAAAATACCGTTTTCTTAGTTTTCTTATAACTCTTTCGTATTCCCATATGAGAGGCAGGTGTTCTGTACTTATCACTGGAGCCAAAGAAGCATGGATTCCCACGATTTGTTCTTGGAGATCAATAGCCAGAACATTGCCCTATAAAGGGACAGTGAAGGAAGATATGAATAAGAAAAAACACGTACAGGAATTCAGGAAATGGTTGTACGTATTTGTTTATACTGTCTTTTTTTTTTTTTTAACTATTAGCTATATCGGCTCCTTCATCAATGGGGAGCTAGTAAAATTCTCGAGGTTAAAGCTAATTGACTTTATTCACTTTTACACATGTGAACTCCCTTTCATAACATTTTCGGCAGGAAACTCTTATTTTCCTAAAATAGAAATATAAGTGAGTAAATTTTAGCTAGGTAAGTGACATGACTAGCATTTACAACACGTAAACATGCACTCACTTTTTTGCAGTCTCGAAATAACTGGATTTGCTAGTATCCCTTTCTTAAATTTAATAACAAATTTATACTTTTTCTACACTCACTTTCCTTTACTAACACACTCCCAACACGTTCAGATTAAATCGCTACATCAAATCAACAACATAATACATGAAAATGAAGAACTTCGTAGTTCAAAAAAATCAAAGACCACTTTTTTTTACAACCGTATAACCAGGGTGCCCATCCCCCCCAAAGCTGATGGCGCACTCCCCCCCAAAACCAATAGTATGGTTACCACTAGCTTACAATTATGTGAAACTACTTTATAATTTTCCACAGACAACATAGGCAAGTTTCAAATCTAAATTTGAAAGTGATTCCTTGGGTGTTTGTAAATGTTGTTCACCAGAACTTGGCGCTCATTTTTGTGATTTCACTTCTTTTTAAGGCCGCTCATACTTTTTTTTTTTTTTTTTACAGGAATGATTTTGTTGGATTAAATTATTACTGGTCGTGGTGGTGACATTAACCTACCCTTGATGTCCTTTATAGAGTAATATTTTTTTTTCTTTGCTCACTCGACAAAGCAAATTTGTCTATAATATCGCTGTTGGGAATGCATTCTAAAATGTCTCTTTCGGAAGAAAGGACAAGCATGTCGGAGAGCCATACATCTCCCATGCTGCTTCTTAGTCTATTTTTTACAATCTTTACTTTACTCATAATCCCCTCTGCTGAGCAACTCGTTGCTGGTAATGACAGAAGTATCTGGTACAATATTATTAGGTATGGAAAACCAGACATATTCAATAAACACCTGTAAGGCCTAATGAATCCTTTCTTCACCCACTGATCCAGGCTGATCCAGATATATCCACAAAGCGATAAACCGACCAGCCCATCCTTTCATATAGCAACTTGCGCGGTACTTCATTCATCGAGTTTCTAAGCAGGGGGTAGGGGATTCATTCTCGAGATTAAAAAAAAAAAAAATCGCATCGTGTTCCAATGTTATTCTGACGACAGCAAAATTACTTATTCGACATTAGAGTAAAATTCTTCCCCAATTTTTTTTATTCCCCCCATTTTTTTTCTTGATTGCACAACTTGCGCCATTCATCCCTCCTGTGGGCGGCCCTTCTCTCTTAAAACGAACCTACCTTTCCTTTCATACGGCTACTTGCGCGGTACTTCATTCATCGAGTATCGAAGCAGGGGGTTCGGGGGTTCACCCCGGAAAATTTTTGAAAATTAGCTTCTCAAAATTGTGTTTTAATGCTATTCCGACAGTAAAATTGCTAGTTCGAAAGTAGAGTAAAATCCCCCCCAAATTTTTTCTCAATGGCGCAGCTTGCGCCATACATCCCCCCCTGTGGGCGGCCTTGCGTATAACAACTGCATATCATCAACTACTTATCATGCTTGCCGCAGAAGTTTGATGAAAATTGTTTTATTAAAGACAAAACACTAACATTGAACGAAGGCTAACAGATGGCACCCCAGTCGGAACAGTACAAACGATCATACATACCTTGTACTCAACAATAAATTTTGCACTTTCAAACGTATATTTTCACTAAATGAATACCACTGTCTAAATTGAATTTACAGAATTATTAAAACACTCGCTGCATAAATACTTCAGTCTCAAAATTATTTAAAAGAAATTAGGTTAAATGAAAAAATAAATAAATACTCTAATGAATACTACATATCATGAACCTGACCTTGACCTTTACAACGACTAAATCACACAATACACTAAATTAAAATCAACAATTATACATTTTCCGGTGTGATACTTAACTGCGGTGAAAATTTTACTTACTGTGGATTGTTAAAATTTGTTCTGAAATATCACTGCAAAACAATGGTCAATTTTTAACGATTGGAGGGGGAAATATTGATAACGATATTTATAAAATTACATGTTCTAATTTTAGGACTTCTGCAGAGACCAATCAAGGATATCTGGGAGATGCCTCGCGAAAGAACTATATTTTGTACCTTGGTGGGCCACTCTTACTTAACCTAACATTATGTCAATGTTTACAACACAGAATTTCCAGGGGGTTGCCATCATAAAAGAACAACAATAATAGTTTTATAAAAGAAATGACACCTACAATAACTTTTCACTATTTCTTTTCACTGCTGAAAATTCTGGATTTATAATTTAAGAATGGGTGATACCAGTTACTGCAAACATGGCTGCCCACATGATTATTGTTGTGTTACTTTCGATGCTTAATTTCTGTTATTCAATCTTCAAAGTTTTGGTGTTGACATATTTCACTTAATTATTATTATTTCATACCTATGTTATTCTTCTTAGTCCTTGAGATGGAGCATTAATAGTATGTATATGTTTATTTAATTTATTTTTCCTCACATCACATCAGATCATAGATTAAGACGCTAACATGACAGATTTTAGCGGTCTTTTTAGACTATCATCCAATTGTTTAAAGACAAAAGGCCAATAGGACCTATAACAATCGAGTTAGAGATGGGGGATAGAAGGAAACTACAGGGAACTGTTCTACCGCCTCCCATTGGATGAGGTGGTCCATATTTTTACAAATTATTTCCTTTCTTTCCCGTGATTTATATAATTTGTTTATAGCCATTTATTTTACTTAAATAGAAATTTCAATGTCGAAACTAAAGAGATGAGAGTAGAATAACGTGGTCATTGCAGAAGCAATGGCGAAGAAAGAATTTAAAAAGGGGAATTTTTAATTAAATTTAACAGGTATATAGAAAGAATTACGTATAATTGTAATAATATTTTAGATTATTACAATTTCTCCACCTCGACGGCAGAAAAATTTTATTTTGCAAAAATTCTAAATTTGATTACATAAGCATCCGGGCTCTAATAGGAAAATAACTATGATTGTGAATTAAGATATGTTAAAACATACTAAATTATTAGTTAGTACTGGTAGGTCAGAGGTTTTATGATAGCATTAATTAGAGTAATCTTTCAACAGTTCTTCATATTTTGCTTCTGTACAATTAAATAATTTTAAATTATGAAAATTATGAGTACCGATACTTATTCCCTTGAGAGTATGTAAAACAGCACAATTCTTCAGTATTTTGTACACTAAATACGGGCTTGTGTAAACTAACATCCATTTAGCTGCTTCATGTTTTATGACACGTCAATGGGTGTGTTTTTAGCATGACTAATTGTTTTCCTTTTAAAGTGGATCCAGTGAAACTTTCATTTTTAGTTTTATCGTTATTACTAGATACAACAATGAACTTTCTGCTGTTTTCGATCAATTCAAGGTCTTTTGGCCAAGGAAACGCCCTGCGGTACGCATCGAATTTCCCTAACTATCTTATTTCATTTTACAAGATGGTTGCAGCTTTAGTTTGACGTCTTGACCATTGTCTCTTGGTCATTATCCCGGGTCACTATTCGCAACTCATTCTCTGGACGACTATGAGTATTATTATTATACTGTTACTATGAGTAGCATTTCCGATGATCCGTGGTATTAGTGTATCTACGTCTACTATTACCGTGTCAGTTAACGGCTCCACGGTACTCACTCTTATCAACATTGGCATTAGAATTTGGCCTATTATACGGCTGATGAAAACTTGGTCTATATCGCTGAAACCATCTTGGTCCACCATTCTGGCGTCCCGACTCAAACTCACGAAGGTACCTATAACCCGTCTGAGTGTAACTCAGGAAATCAGTCTGGTAGCTCGTATTAACCTGTGTTTGTACAGGATTGATCGCTTTCATGTGCCTAGCAAAGTACTTCCTTGGAGGAGGTCGAACATCGAGTTCATATCGTGACGCTCCGGACAACGCACCGATTCGCGCGACAAGCTCATTCACTTCCTGGCATAAATGAGCCGCAATGGCTCTGGATTCGTCGGGTGTAAGACACCCAATTACAATGTCAATAATTTCGGCATTGCTTGGCTCGTTAGTGATACTATAATAGCGTTCTATAATATTCCAGGAGAAATCGAGCAACGACGCATACTTTGTTTTACCGTATTGTATAGATTGCAATGCTTTCAATCTGGTCATTGCAATAAGTCTCTTTTAAAAAATACCAGAAAATCAGAGTATGTTCGCATTCTAGCCGATTCGCCTGCATCCATGCCGCCGCATACGATGATAAACAACGCTCCATAGTTTGTAATTTGTCATAATCAGTGAACGGGTACATATCCGTACACTGTTCCAACCGTTTTAGAAAAGTTTTTGGAAACCAGACGAAGTGTTGCCATCAAACTTAGGAAATCGATCGATATCTCCCATTTTACTTTAGTACATATACGTTTGCATGGGTGCATGCGCATTCGGTGCTGACGTGTAATTATTGAAAATAGGCGGTGGGATAGGATACTCAGCCGAACGAGTAGTACTAACACCGTTCGTCCAGGGACACCCGGCAGAAACGATACAACCAACCCCAGGAGGGTACCTCCCGCGATCCTATTCAACACCACCCACGGCCGAACCTCTGGACCACGACCACTCAGCGGCAAATTTAATTTAAATAGAGACGAATGAGGAATATTTAAACTGAGTACTGTGCTGGTTACAGTACTAAATTGTGGAAGTGTATTTACAACTGGTATAAAAATTGATTTATTAAAGGTATTTAGCATCTACTTTATTAAAGGTATTTACCAGTGGCGGTATGTTTCAATCATTGAAAAACAAGAGACGGTATGCCTTCATGGCGGTATGATAATGAAGTTATTGAAAATTGAAAGAAAGTGTCGAGGAAGAAGATGACCTTAATGTCGAAGTTGAAGCAGACAAGGGACCATCGGTTAGTGAAGCATTTGCCGGCCTTGAAACTGCGTTGAAGTGGATGGAGAGTCAACCCGAGTGTGACCATATGCAACTTCTCGTTGTCAAGCGGATGCGCAACTTGGCTGCCCGAAAACGGATGAAGATAGTCAAACACCTTACTTTGACCGAAATATTCAGCAAACAATGACTTTCATTTACAATACGGTACATACATCTGTACTAATGTACAGCACTTGTAAGTACGCTTAACAAAAAAAAAGTTTTGCCTTTTCATTTAATTAATTAAAAACTTCTTTAAAAAATAATTTTTCTCCCATTTTCAATATACATACAGTAATTAATTAAAATAGGACCTTTTTCGAAAAAAAATCCAATTCCGAATGGGGTCCAGTTCCAATTGATTCGGATAATTCGAGTTCTACTGTAAACGAGGAGATCAGTATGAACAATGTAAAAAAGTTATGTCAAAATTGCGGATAATTTTTAACTTATCCTTGTACAAGTTTAGTTGACCCATACTGTCAAACGAGTATACGCCACTGCTTCCATGGTTTCTTAAGGGGGCTGACAATTAAATATTTTTCAAAACCTAACAATTGTTCTTTTGCCTGTTTTTCGTAAGTGAAAAGAGATAATGAAAGGTAACTTACCACAATAATAGATAAAGTTATTCTACAACCGCAAATACGAATCGGAAGAATAATCAGTGTTGCCATCCATAGAAATTACAGTGTGATCAAAATTTGAATTACCCAAAAATCTAAGTTGAAGGCAGCGACTAGAAAAATGAACTCGACAGTAATTGATGACTTATCATGTTATCTTGTTCCTTGTTTACTTTTTAAATAATACTTTTATATATTTTCTAATAACTTACATAAGTTTTTACAATATAAATAAGATATTAGAAAATAAGTACAAATATTATTCAAAAAGTAGTTAGCAAGGAACACAGATAACATGATAAGTCATCAATTACTGTTGAGTTCATTTTTCTAGTAGCTGCCTTAACCTACATTTTTGGGTAATTCAAATTTTGGTCACACTATAATTTCTATGGATGGCAACACTGATTATTCTTCCGATTCGTATTTTCGGATGTAGAATAACATTATCTATTATTGTGGTAAGTTACCTTTCATTTTCTCTTTTCGCTTATGAAAAACAGGCAAAAGAAAATTGTTAGCTTATGAAAAATGGTTGTTGCTATTATCGCCTCTGCCAAGGAGCTTTCTCACAATTATCACTGTTTATTCTACTATCACGGAATTGGAAAATCGAGTTCGGGTTATTGTATCTTTCCCATTTCTATTCCTCCACTGAAATTTCCAAAATTTCCATTATCTGTTTGGCATGATATAGACAATGTCTTTGTCGACATTTGTTTTATCTTGCTCATCTCAGCCCTATGGGCGCTTTGTTTCAATGATTGGCTTTTGTTATTACCATATTACACAGTGTACTTAATTGGCTTAGAGCACTGGTTCTCAACCTAATTCCTATCACGGACCCCCATTTTACCACATCCTCTTGCTAGCGACCTCCCTTATAATTTCTGGTTTGTAATAAGCTTGTGTGGAGTTTTTAATATACCTAATGCGGATAACTCACGATATCCTTCTATTTCTATAATAGTAGAATTCATTTCTTGTATTTAGTGAATACAGTAACTTCTATAAAAGCGAATGGATTAAAACCAAATTGGTCAGTTCATTCGTCTTCCGCTTATCTTTGCGACCCCCTTGGGAGTCGCGACCCCCAGGTTGAGAACCATTGGCTTAGAGAATGCTATATTCTGTAATTTTATACATAACTTCATTGATGAATTTGGGCGGTACCATCTTAAGTAGCCTTTATATCATCCTCTGGGGGACCACCAAATACAAAATTTATGGTTTCTATAATATTTCTGATGGTTGGTTTACAATATCGAATACAGATGGTTGTCAAAATAATACAAACACTTGGAGCTGAAAAGACGTCAAATGTCCGAATTTGGAAACGATCAAGTTGCCAAACTAAAGTGTATTTCGTATTTCAAACACTTTAAAACCTGCACAAATAACAAAAAGACTTTGATTTTAGCATCTCGTTCAGCAGCGAGGCTATATGAGACGTGGATCTACAATTTAGAGTGAAATCCGAACCACATGAACTCCCGCTGGGAATCGAACCCGGGTTTTCCCCGTGAAAACGCGCGTACGCTAACCGTTTAGCCAAGAGGAAACTAAAAAAAAAAAAACGCTTTGTTGAAGACCAAATGATATTTCCGTCTTCATTTGGATATCTCACGTATTTCGCCATTTTTAACTCAAAATCATTGCTCTTGCTTTATTATACATAAATTGGAGTTCAAGCAGTGGCGTAGGGAAGGGGACGGCCCGGGGGCCTAGCCCCCCTCAAAGGGTTCCAACAATGTACTTTGGTACTTTGATGTTTGTAATTTTTTTCTCGGAACAAACAACAACTGTCTTTCATGTACTCTATTTCAAAACAAAATGTGTCACTAAAGAGTTCCTAGATAAGCTGTGTTTGTCAACTTCTTTATTCTTTAAAAATGTATTTTGGGAGTATGGAAATCGAGTTTTCCAAGAATAACTACTGTTCAAAGGGAAGAAAGACAGCGAGTGAGAAGGGCCTATATGCATATGATGACCTTGCAGTTATTGTTCTATTGTTTGACATACCAATGAACACAATTTTCATGTCTTCTTTGACACGAAGCTAAATTTTGCAGACTTAGCCAGGCAATATTCACTTCCTTTCTAGTCATAAAAGAAGGTTTCAAAAAAGTCTTTAGTTCAAGGGTTAAGGTAGAATGGACGTATTTGAGACCAAGAAATCACTGACCTCGACAAAAATAACAAAACACATGACATACCATCGTCTATTTTGAATTATTCACCGCCGTTCGCAGTTGGATTAACTACAACAGGAAACCTATGTATAATACCACTTGCTTCTAGCTGCAATTGGCATTAAGAACGCTGCAAACAATTGATTTCGAAAAAATAAAGAAAGAAGGAACAAAGGAGGGGTGAAAATAAAGATTTTCCTTTCTTGTTTTGGTTTCATTCAAAGGAAAATTGTTTGAGAGAAAATGTGGAAAACAATGTGAGAAGGTGGAAAACAAGCAATCTCTAATGTTTGATCATTACAGCAGTCCAAAATATTTGCTTGAGTTAGACGTGTTTAAAGTGTCCAAATAAGACATAATTGCAATTGCTAAATGTCGGAAAATATTTTACAAAAGTGGTTAAAGCGGTAGAAACGACAATACCTAGGTATATTGTGTTAAGTTTGGTGAAGAAAATGTGCAAACAAAGAAAACAAAAACAACAGAGAAAAATCGAAACAAGATATTAATGCAGATAAAGGTTTGAAAAACGTTTTAGAACAGTTAATTTTTGGCGAAGAAAATGTTAAAAAAAAATAGCAATCGAGAAACAACGAAGAAATATCTAAAGAAGCCAGCCCTTCAGAGAAAAATGTAATTATTATTAAAAGTAAACCTTCCGGGACAAAACATACCCCCATATATATATATATATTAGATATAGATAGATATATTAGATATATATATATATATAGATATAGATAGATAGATAGATAGATAGATAGATAGATAGATAGATAGATAGATAGATAGATAGATAGATAGATAGATAGATAGATAGATATAGATATGGATATAGATATAGATATATGTGTGTGTGAGTGTGTGAGTGTGTGTGTGTGTGTGTGTGTGTGTGTGTGTGTGTAAAACAAGACTAAGGCCCCTCCCTCCCAAACAAAAATCCTGGTTACGCTACTGAGTTCAAGTAGGGGTTTTCATAGTAATATGTACGATATAAACATTTAGTATGGAAAGCACGGTCAAGTCTATGTAATTAGTTCTGATAATTTTGTTAATCATCGAATTCTGAGAAACATTAAATGTGAAAATTCTTATTTCAATTAATAAAACAAACATTGAAAACGACACTTCTATGCTGTTAATTTCATATAAGCTATTTATTTATTTTGTAAATATATGTTTGTGTTCATATGGCCTGTTAACCTAGTTATTCGTATTCCTACCCTTATGTATTATCTTTGTGACATAATCCACATGTAAGTAATGCAATCGTAAATTTTAGTAAACAACAAACGAGCAAAATTTGAAATTAAGAACTAATATACAAGAAAAAATACTGTGGCGGATAATATTCTTACATACTTGTCCGCCACATGCATTTAATTCTCTTATTCTTGGTGGATTATAGTCCAAAACAATGATATTTCTACAAGTTGAATGAAGACATAAAAAATTTCATCAAAAATCGTGGTTTATGTTGGAAAAGTGTTTTTCATGTATATGTTCAAAGTTACAACATGGAGTAGGTTTTACCCCAGTTTACTCCCTTATTTTAATGGATTGCAAACCTTAAAAGTGAAGTTAGATCTGGAAGTTGAAGGATGCCATATACGAAGTTTTATTAAAATCAAATAAGTTTTACGTGAGTAGTCGTGAAACAGATGAATGGCAGATACATAGAGGTCTGCGCGGATGCGGATATCCGCACCAAAATGGATATTTGCGGATATATATCTCTTTTCTGTGGGATAGCGGATAAAGTTGCGGATAATGTTTTCTACATTTTTCTACCTAAAAAAATGCTGTGAATTTTCTGATAATGGTGGAAAGAGCACTAGAAACGTTCGTTTTGAATTAAAAGTTTCAAAACCAGTTGAAAAATACTAAAATCAAAATACAAGTGTGTTTGAAGCTTGTGAGTCAGTGACAGCAAAAGGACAAAAAAATGATACTAGAGAGTTGTCCTTTTATTGCTGTTTTCAATATTTTTAGCAGCCATTTTGTAGGTGAATGACATCTCTGACCTACAAAGAAAGAAACGACAGGCCCCATCACTACTCCTCAACTACCGCTATTTGCTGTAAAAAAAAAATAATAATAATAATAATAATTGCCGCCAAAGCCCCTCTGATATCGCCTTGAAGAGGAAGAAATGTCTTCAAATACAGTTTTTCTAGTCTGAGAGGTCAGGAACCAAAACCCTAATTTAAAACACCACATTCCCTTCCATAAACTGAAAACTGGTCAGCAGAATTATCTTTGCCTATTGTGACAAACTGGAGAAGCGTGTAGGTCACCAAAATAGTAAACAAATCAAATCATACGCTCATCTTTCTCTCTCCCTCTCTTAAAAAAAGAAAAAGAAAAATCTTCTTCACTGTTTCCTTTGAAGTGCAGCAGATACTGAATGCACATTTGCGATCCCACAGATTTCTCTCTTCGGAGAGGTGCCACGGATCTCAATGAACATTCCGAGGGATTGGAGTTTTATAACAGCAATTGCTTCTCTTTCTCTCTTCCTTCTTGTGTGTATGTGTATATGTATGTATGTTCTAGGCCTCTGGTAAAGAAAGAAAGAACAACCAATGCGTTGTTTCTCTTACCCTAAATGTGTCCAACAATGAGTGGGGGGCTGCAAAAAAAAGCAGTAAATTCTAAACTTCCTCTATTGCCTCTTCCCGAAATTAACGGTATAGACTTCCTATTTGTATTCGAAGTTATTTTCACTTCTAGTTTCAGTAAAAGAGTGGTCGTTAAAGCTTGAGTTGATTTTGGGTTTAACGTCCCGTTCAGCAGTGAGGCTATATGAGACGTGGACCTACACATGCGCTAACCACTTAGCCACGAAGGAGCTTGGTTGTGAAAGTGCATTATACTGCGTGGTTAGTTTCGTCACTTATTTTTTAAATTTAGTGCAATTACTGGTTCTAGTGTCAGTTCAGGATATGTGGATGTGTTTGCGGTCTTGTGATTAATTTTTATTTCTTAATAACGATTATTTCTATTTCGCCTTTGTGTTTAGAACAAATGCCTTTTTTTTATGAGTAATGATAAAGTTTAAAAACTTAGTGATGTGCTCTAAAATTAGTCGATTGAGGGGATATTACCTACGTGGCATTATTTTCTGCATTTGAAGATCTTGGATAAGTACATAAATCGTTCATTAATTTCTAATTTGTATCTGCACGGTTTATATTTCATTTTATATATCGTAGTTGGTATTTGATCACGTGGAAACTGATATAATATATTGTTTCGTTTGATTCAGAAAACTATGTGTATTAGAGAATATGTAAGTTGTATATATTTGCTGCCTCATTATCTGCGGATGCGGATGCGGGTGCGGATAGAGATGTTGCGGATGCGAGTGCGGATGCGGATAGAGATGCTGCGGATGCGGTACGGATGCGGATGCGATATTTTGTATCCGCGCAGACCTCTACAGATACAAGTGCTGATCGAGTCGAATGGAAGAAGCTTCGCTACGCTCGCTTCAATAATGTACTAAGAACTTTACTAATTACTCTATTCTTTAGTTTATCTCTTGGAAGAACTGTAAAAAGAGACCAAACTACTTTACGAGGCCTAATCACTGCGAAATTAAAATACCGCTGATTTTACAGTAATTATATGATATCTTCAAATAGATAAAAGATAATCGAAATGTGGAACAAGAGCGCGCTAGAGCATGAGGTATCGTTATCACGAGTCACTTAGAATGGGAGCTTTCCGTTTGCAGCCATTTAGAAACACGAAAATAAACGGCGATTTTCTAAATGGCTCGAAATCGAAAGCAGATAACTGAGCCGTGAAAATGGTATCTCATGTAAAATAATATTGTCTAGCGAGCTCTTGTTCCATATTTCGATTATCTTTTATCTATTTGAATATATCAATCATTACCGTAAAATTAGCGATGTTTTAATTTCGCTGTGATGGAGGCCTCTTACGTATGATTCATATCCATTTGTCATGTCTGAAAGTGTCTATTTCACCTGCAAGTGTCTCACATTTCTTCCTCTTCTTCCTCATCCTCTTCTAAACAATTCATGTAATCTCTCTCCTCTTCCTTCCGCACAATTATTTTCCTCCCTCCTTTTGTAGAATAGTACACGAGGGTAATATAATTAACATTGGGAGCACTTTAGGAAACCTTGGCCAAATACGGAACATTAATTTCTCTTACGCACACTCTCTTAACGGAAAGCTACCTTATCAGTGACCAGTAATAACAGGTATATTAAAATCATGAAGAGCCATATGTCATTTGTCATATTTTACGCTCTTGACATGTCACAGGCACATAACGGCAATTCTAGTCTCATCAGGGTTGCCAAATGTTTCCAAGTTTTCACGGAAATACGAATTGAAATTGGTTTGACAGTCTGATTTTATCACGTTATAAGGATCGAGCTTCGTTGTTTTATTTGAGTTTAACGTCCCTTTCGACAGTGAGGCTATGTGAGACGTGGACTTACCCACAGCTTAATGTGGGATCCGAACTACATGAGCTCCCGCTGGGAATCGAACCCGGATCTCCCACATCCAAGGCGCGTACCTAAGGCCAAGCTTAGTATGTTGCAAGACGTGACAGAGTACAAAGCTAAGAGATTCACTTAGATTTGCTCAAACAGTGCTACGGATTAAAAAGTATCAATATATAACTTTGAAATGAAATTAAATGTTTAAGTTTTTTGTCCTATTATTATGACGTCTAGGCCAAAGAAGACGGTGATGATGAGAAATAAATGAAATAGTGGAATGAAGAAACTGGAAGGAAACGGGGAATCCACGCGCACGGTGTTTGTCCACCACAATGCTCACTTGGCCCGCGGTGGGATCGAACCAAGATTCCCATGTAACAGAGATATATGCTCTACCACTGAAATACCGTGGCCCAGTCCTTTCCATTCACAATATTACCACTACTATTACCACAACATCAAATCTCCTTATTACTGATCTAGAGATAGCGCGGACGTCTTTGGTGCACATGGTTCCAGGTTCGATTCCCAGAAGGAGTCTTGAATGTATTACTATGACTCGGATTTTATCTTAGATTATAGGCAAAATGATTGTCGCATATCTATAACTGTCTTCTTGTAAGAATATAATTTGATAATGATTTTGTAGAGTACTTTTAATACTGATACTGTGTGTATAATCGAGAAATGTATACTTGTGGTAAATTTCATAGGAAAAGAATTATTAATAAAAAAATTAAAATGAGTAAAACAAAATGTTGCTAAATGGACAAGAAAGTTTTATTTTTGTTTTATTGTTCTTATTTACTATTCTTTTGACATGAAATTTGCCACACACATGTCTTGGCCGATTATACACATACTAACATTACAAGAAATACCGGGCGGAATTGTTTCCTACAACAACATATTTATAGACATGCGACAATAATTTTGGACATGAGTGTACATGTCTTATATAGCCTCGTTTCTGAAAAAAAGGCTGCTGCTATTGCTGCTGCTACTACTACTACTACTACTACTACTACTACTACTACTACTACTACTACTAATAATAATAATAATAATAATAATAATAATAATAATATATTATTATTATTATTATTATTATTATTATTATTATTATTATTATTATTATTATTATTATTATTATTATTATTATATAACCAACAACATCGATGGCTCCCTCTTGGCTCAAGCGGTGCAAAAGACCGGCTTTGATTCATGTAGTACTGCTGCAACAAATGAAGCTGTTGGATGTAACGTACAGTGTCAAGTCTTATATAGTCACGGTGACAAAAAGGAACTCAAAGTTTCACAGAATTATAATAAAACTCCTTCTTGGCTAAGCGGTTAGCGTACGTGCCTTTTGCGTAGGAGGTCTGGGTTCGATTTCCGGCTGGAGCTCATGTGGTTCAGATTTCACGGTAAGAGCCTGGCTTACTCAAAGTAATACAAAATTTACAATTTTTTTTGCTTCTTTTTCATAAGTGAAAGGAGATAATGAAATGCAACTTACTACAATTATAGACAATGTTATTCTACAGCAGAAGATATGAACCTAAAGAATTTTCAGTGATGTTATTCATAGAAGTTACAGTGTTGAACGAATAACATTTTCTCCAAAAATCTAAGTTAAGGCAGTAACTAGAGGAACGAACTTAAGTGTATTTGATTACTATCATGTTGTTCTGGTATCCTGTGAACTAGTTATTAAATAACATTATCATTTAATTTTAATAACTGTATGTAAAAACTATTTTGTTTATTACAAACTAAATACAACTATTATTTAAAATGTAAGTCTAGTTCACAGGATACCAAAACAACATGATAAGTAATCAAATGCAGTTGGGTTCGTTCCTCTAGTTGCTGTCTTAACTTAAATTTTGAGAAAAATGTTATTCTGGTAACACTGTAATTTTTATGGATGGCAACACTGAAAATTCTTCCGCTCATATTTTCTATTGTAGAATAATATTATGTATTATTGTGGTAATTTGCATTTCATTATCTCCTTTCACTTATGAAAAATAAGCAAAAAATGGTAAATTTTGTATTATTTTTAGTATGTCAGGCTCTTAAGCTGTAGGCTCATGTCTCACATAGCTTCGATGCTGAACGGAACACTAAACTCAACAAAATCAAATCAAGATAATAATAATGTCCATGAGGTGCTTTGATTTTTCTCACCACTGATCTAATGGTTAGCTCTCGCAGCTTTCTTGCACGTGGTTCCTGGTTCGACTCCCGATAGGAAAGCCTTGAAATTTGAAGGCTTCGGATCAAATTCCACCTTAACCTGTAGGTCCGTGTCTCATATAGCCTCAATGCTGAAAATTGACGTTAAATTTCAAAGAACATACAATTTAATTGTCTAGATGGTGCTTGCTCAACTTGATAACATGTAGAAAGCGCATTGATTTGCAATGTTCCTTCTTTTTCTTTCTCTCTTACGCCCAATCTGTTTCTGTTTATAGTCAGTGTTTCTTAAAGATATGTTTTTTGGGAACACTGTCCTCGTAGGAGACCAAAATAATACGTTTATAATTTATATTATAAAATTGAAAATGACTATAATCGTGACTCTTAATCCCTTGGACCACCTGACCGATCTTGATCAAATTTTTGATGTAAATGCGGTTCTGGTCTGAGAGTATTTTAAACTATTCATTTTGACGGTTGAACTTAGGGGAGGGAAATGAGGGGAAATTACAAAAAAAAAAAAATAAAAAAATAAAACTTAATAACTCTTGAACCAAACAATCAATCTCGATCAAATTTTTAACATAGATGAGGTTCGGACCTGAGATATGTTTTTTGTCATTTCACTTTAACGGTAGAACTGAGGGGAGGGGGATAGGAGGGGCAGATATATAAAAATAAATAAAACTTAATAACTGGAACCATCGGAGTGATCTCGATCAAATTTACAACCTAGATGAAGTTTAAACCTGAGATGGGTTTTTTTATATCACTTTGACGGTGTAACTTAAAGGTGGGGGAGGTGAGAGGAGAGACATTTAAAAATGATCGAAAATGACCGATATTAGTGTCGAATCGATAGTTTTCAGGGTCGCTGAGATGAACAATGACACTACTGATGCCGTGCCCTGCAACATGTGGCGGGGAGGGGGATATATGAAAATCATCGAAAATGACCGATATCAAAGAGCGCTTTAGTAATAGTAAAAATTGACTAACAGAATATATTACTATTTTTTAAAAATTTAACCCAGTGAAGAGGGTAATTGATGCTTGATGCTAGTATAGTAATAAATAGGATAGTACCGTGCAAAAATAAATATATGCCCTTCCGAATACTAAGTATGCCCCCACAACATGGTTTTCTGTGTGACCTTGGGCAATAATTAGTTTTTGGATCAGGGGCCATAAAATTTTTGAACTGCCCCTAAATCGAGTTTACGTATTTTCTATGGGACAAGCATATTATACTGAGTCTGGGTTTAGCTACACTATAGAAAATATTAGTTTTCCAGATATAAGGCGTTCAAGAACGTTTTTGATTGATATATATCGTATCTTTTAAAAAAATTGGATCAGGGCCACAAAATTTTTGAAAGTCTCTTAAATCGAGTTTTCGTATTTTTTACCGATTAAGCACATCATACTGAGTTAAGTGATAGTTTGGGTTTGGCTACCTTTATGTAGTTCTCCAGATATAAGGCCTACAAGAACATTTTTGATTGAAATATATTGGATCTTTTGATTTAAAAAAAAAAAAAAACTGGAACCACATAAATCCGATTGTGGGAAGTATGAGGCCGCTGAACCTTCTTAAATAAGAATCAAAAATTTCCCTGCCTAAAAGTTGGCAACTGTGATCTAATCTTACTTCGGTCATATTACTTTCAATTCCCTACTATATACACAGACCAACGCATGTAACACGCACTTCACAGGGGGAGTAAAAGAAAAAAAAAGCTAGAACAATTCAAATATCACTGTCTCTCTTGCACTGGGTGGGGGGGAGAATAAAATTACCTACAGGTGTGGAAGCCACGGAGCCAATCGACTTCCGTGTCACTCCTTCCCATGCGATATTCGTATAGGTCACATAAGAAATGGATGAGAGCACACGCAAACAAAATGGCGATAGAACACGAGATTATAGATTATACACAGAAAAAGAAATCAAACACGTAATCCCAGTTAGAATATTAAACTACTTGAAAACTTGAAATGAACGAAATATTACGTATAAATTGTTTGCATGTTATGAAAATAATAACACTAGTCGTTTAATGTAAATAATAAAACATAATTCAGATGCATTGATTAGTTTGGTGTTGATAAGAAAATTTGATTCATTATCAGTAATCTGTGTAATGTAAGAAGTAAATTTACTCATGTTACTAGTTTGTATCACATAAATAATGAAATAAGTCATATAATTAATTCTTGTAATGTAAATTATAAAACTATTCGCAATACTAATTCGTATAATGTAAATATTAAAAAAAAAAAGTACACTATTAATTCATATAATCTAAATAAGTAATAAGTCGTTTCGGGATTGCGAAAAAAAATCATCTTTAATAGATTTGGCATTTATTTAAGATTCTTTTAGATGCTTTTTTCTTTGTGAAAGTAGTACATGTGTTAGCTACCAGATTTTTTAAAAATTGTTATCATTACAAGGGCCTCTGGTGAGAATAAAGGAAAATTTGTATCGATCAATTCGAAATTTTGTGACGTAAATCGAGAGGCTACCATTCGCTTCTTCGACGATCCTCACGCACAACTTGTCGAATGGTTTCAACATTGTCGGGTGTTGTGCTCGTTGAAGGTGATCTTGATCTCTCGTCATCTTCCAGTGATCTTCTTCCGTTTTTGAATCGCACATGCCATTTAAAACCCTCGAAACTAGGGATGGCCTTTTTCGAAAAATCTGTTTTTCGATTTTCGGAAATTTCATTTTTCGTTTTTTCGTTTTTCGAAAAATTTTTCGTTTTTCGTTTTCCGAAAAATTTTTCGTTTTTCGAAAAATTTTTCGTTTTTCGTTTTTCGAAAAATTTTTCGTTTTTCGTTTTTCGAAAAATTTTTCGTTTTTCGTTTTTCGAAAAAATTTTCGTTTTTCGTTTTTCGAAAAATTTTTCGTTTTTCGTTTTTAGTTTTCGAAAAAGTATTTTTCGAAAAAATGTGGCGATCACTAATCTCAAGATTAAAGAGATTCGCAGTCACGTCCGGATGTGTCCAACACTGGCACTAGTACCCGTAGAGTATATTTCTGATGGTTTGTTGATCAACATGGAGGCTGTCCGATTAGACGAAGAGTCGAAGTCTTCAATGATTAGGAGCAATGGCTGGAAAATAGAAATTTTTCTCCGGAAAGTTGGAATTGTAGCAGTCACAGGAATCGAACAAATAAAGCAGTAGAAGACTGACACAAATGCTTAAACAAAATATTATCCAGAACCCCTGCACATTTCCAATCTTGTGAAGACTATTGAGGGAAGATTCTATATGTAATCATGTTTTCAGAAGAATGGAAATGCTGAGCATTACTCAAAAGAACGGAAAAGCCATGTATATGAAAGTTGACGATAGGATACAGTCAATACTTCATAATTTGAGAGAACATGTTGACCTGAGAAAATGTCTCAGTCGCTTGAGCTTTGTATGTACATAACCTTGAACAATTTCCTATGGGGGCGCGGTGGCTCAGTGGTAGAGCGTTCACCTCCGGTGCTTGGGGTCCCTGGTTCGATCCCAGCTCGCACCGGGTGGACCTTGTGGTGGACAAACACCGTGCTCGTGGGTTTTCTCGGGGTTCTCCCGTTTCCTCATTTCATAGCGTTGCACCATTTCATCCATTATTTTGCTCATCAGCATCTCCCTTAGTTACGCAGCCCCATTCGAGGTCCCTCGTGACTATATGTTTAGCGTATGCGTTTTCGGTTCGGGAGACCGGGTTCGATTCCAGCCTGGAGCTTAAGTGGTTTGTATCTCATGTTATGCTGAGTTCACGTCTCTATAGCTGAGTAGGACGCTAAACTAAAACCAATATCCTCATCATCATCGGAACACATTTGCAAGGTGTTGAGCTTAAAATAAAAACTAGATTGCGAATCTTCTATTTATATGTTTTCTTTTCACTTGAAAAATATTTTGAGTCTCTTTAAAAGAAGAAAACACAACAATCATTTGAGATTTTACATTTAAAGAAAGAAAAAAATGATTAATTAGGCTTATATTATATGGAACTTCTCCACTTTATAGTATAAAAATTTGAGATGGGCCATTTATCTTGATACGCCCATGTAATTTTGAAACTAATTGATAAAAATGGATGGAATTTTGTAAGATGCAAATAACGACAAGGGAACTCTGTCTAATAAACTCTGCAGTACCAACAAATTAATAGTGTTGCCAACATAATATAAAGTTATATTTTTAACGCCACTATGCCATGTTATTACATATCTCAAATCTAAATATTAAACGAAACCTTACAACACAAATTTGTTATTCAGTGTTGCAAATTAAGGACGCTGCAATATGACAAGCATCTAAACTTTAGAAACCTGATAATAGTATTAATAAAAGCAGAGGCGGATTCAGGACGAATTCAACGGTGAGGAAAGAAGGTAGTGAAAGATTCTGTTTTCTCTCTCACCGACTTTTGCAGCACTGGTGATTGTGAAACTCAGGGAGGTGAATAACCTTTCCCCCCCTGGATCTGTCTATGAATAGAAGTGAGACGGACAGTGAAATGCAAACCCGAAATACCTTAGTGTCGAATACTATGACCATGGCTTATTTCGAATGAATACAAGAAATTAAAAATTAGACTTTTTTCGAAAAATTTCTTACATAAACAGAACATCTAATCACGTAGGTGATTCTCAAAAGACGTAAACTTCTCGGAGCCGTTACAGCAATTTGATATCTCAAATCGTTCAGGAGATATGAAAAACGTGAATACTGATAGTGATACTCCTAAAAATGACGTATTTGGGGATTGTTCGTAATGTATCTTGATTCTCTTTGCTTTTATAACATTACAGAAACAGATTTTGGTACTTGTAATTACAATAAATTCTTGCAATTACATAATTTTAACCAGTGTTGCAAACTTTACCAATGTGTATCACATCTCCAGATCAGTTTGAGATATCAAATTGCTGTAAACTGCATTATGATCTTTACGTCCGTTGAAAACTTTCTATGTTGTTGGATATGATACTCATCCAAGCAGTTATCGAAATAAAATCTTTCTGGAAAAAAAGTCAAATTTTCAATCCCTTACGTGAAGACTAAGGAGCATGGAAGCTTCTCAGTTGCGGCAAGTGACTTGCCAATAATGGCAGAATACCTATGATGACAACTTTGTACCTATTTATTTGAAATAAATCATATCATGATCATAGTATGTAATGTGCTAATGTGCTGTGGATGTGCATGCCCCGTCCAAGTTATTATTTATTACTATTATAGAAGCCTAAAACATTTGGATCTTTGAAGGCCCGTGCTGGCCCACCGGGACACCGGGACATGTCCCGGTGCGCCCTCCCAAACATCTCATTATAAATAAAGGTACAACTTTTTTATATATATAGATCTAATAAATTCTTACATTTATTATTACTAAAGAACTGGTGGTGAATACAGCGCGTTCTTTACATAAGACGCCCTCGCGAACTACATCAAAAATAAACAGTTTTATTTATTCTTCTGTATGGCACAATTTTGTACAATGAATACATACTGTTACTGTTGGTAAAAAAAACCATGAAGGTTACAGTGCGCCCTCTATATAAGGCGCCCTTGCGGAACCTTACCAAAGATAAACGGTTTTATTTATTCTTCTGTATGGCATAGTTCTGTACAATGAATGCATACTATTACTGTTGGTAAAGAACCCGTGAAAGGTACAATGCGCCCTTTATGTAAGGCGCCCTTGTGAAACCAAATCAAAGATAAACGGTTTAATTTATTCTGCGGTATGACACAGTTCTATACAATAAATACTTACTGTTACTGTGGGTAAAGAAACCGTGAAGAGTACAGTGCGCCTTTTACGTAAAGCACCCTTGCAAAACAACATCAAAGATAAAAGTTTAATTTATTCTTCTGTATATTGGTGGATCCACGACCACGTGGGGGCAGAGGGGGCGACCGCTCCCCCAAAGGTATTTTACTTCCAGTTTACTTTCGGAAATAAAAATATTGTCTTTTCAATCTGGCCGATCCAATCTGTGTGACAAGCCTAGCAGAGTCTAATCAAAATGTATGGTACTTAATACAGACATATTTGAATTGTGAATACTTCTGTCCCTAGTTCCTTGAGACTGTCACCATAAGCCGCAAACGAGCGAGAATGATTTATTCGTTGAACGAACAGCTGTAGGAAGAAGGAAAGATGGATCACTCTTTGAACTAAAAATGTATATTTTAAAACTATATCCTAGAAAAAAATGATGTGTGATTCAAAACCCGAATCTTCAATTACGTTTACTTTGAATAAAGAGAAATATAGAATATTCAGCGCTCCTTACCGAAAAGCTCTCTGAATCTAAGAGGAGACTTTTCGGTTGGTTGATTGATTGATATGTATTTATGTCGTTTGTCAAAAGCGATGCTTTACAGAACGAGAACTAGAGTTTAAAGTTGGATCTGAACCACTGCAGTGCGTTCTATGTTCACTTACCTTGTATCAAACCACAGAACCTCATGCATCAATTATCAAAGGTATGTCCGCTAGCTACTACATCAACAAAGAACTGTGACTTTTGGGGTTCAACACGGAAACATTCATTGTGACTTTTAATGGCATTTCATCTTTTCTTAGGAAATAATACAAGCTACAAGCTGTTATTGTAATCATATATAAAGAAGTCGTCCTGATCTTCGCACAGGCCAAACCGCTTAAGCTAGAAACTTGAAATTCGGACAGTAGATAAGATTTTCGATCTAAGGTATCACTAAGGAAGGATTTTTGGGAAATTCAAAGAAAGGAAGGGGGAATGGGGTGGGAATTATTTTAATAAGATGATCATCTCTCCGAATCCCTTAAGGTTAGAAAACTGAAATTTTGATTTTGATTTCTCATTTAAAATAATGCGTTTCAACATTTTTTGATACTTCAGTAAAATGGGGAAAAGAGGTGTAAAGAAAAGGGGGCGGGGATTGCAATTATCATAATAAGATATCAATATCTAAGAATCTTTGAAGGTTAGAAACATGGAATTAGATATATGGACTTCTCACTTAAAACAATTCAATATATATTTCAGCGTTTTGTATTATTATTATTATTATTATTATTATTATTATTATTATTATTATTATTATTATTATTATTATTATTATTATTATTATTATTATTATTATTATTATTATAAGATGCCTATATTTCGGGATTCCTTACGGCTAGAGACATGAAAGTTGCTAATTTGATTATTCATTTAAAATAATGAAACATGTATTTGAGCATTTTTTGCCACTTAACGTACAGTAGAAAGGAAAAAAAAAAATAGGTGAGGGTTGACTAAAATGCCTTGCGAGGTGTTTGAATTTCGTGACAGCGTTTTAGCTTGATTCAATTATATGTATATGAAAGACACAGAAGGGAGAACGCAAAATATTGTGCCACAATACACGTAGAAGCATTTTCTACATTGTACAGGGCCGTATTCCGAACAAATTGGGGGTCTGGGAGCGAAATCCCACCTAGGTAAAGGCTACTATAATATAATTTTATTGTTGTTGTAGGCATACATGTTTCTAAATGCTGCTTTTAAGAAATTAATTAATAGAGCCAATTTCCAACACCCTCTTCCTCGTCTGGTCTTTTTTTTTTTTTTTTTTTTTTTTTTTACATACTCAATTATACCACTGCAAAAGCAGAGTATTCGGACAAAATACCCTATACGGTGTTTAAAGTCCCCAGTTTGATTCCCGTTGAGGGTACATTTCAACGAAAAATGTGGTTCGGATTCCATTACAATCAATAAGTGCACGTCTCCTTTAGCCGTCATGTCACTACCATGGAACGTTAAGCTCAAGCAACAAATCAAAATACCCTATGTATAGAGGTCTACACTTTTGTAATAGTATCCTATATTTGTCTTCTTGCTCTCTCCTGCTTAAGTTAAAAATTCCTGAATGTACCAGAAATTGAATTCCTTACACATTCATCTTTAAATGCATCAATTGAGTATAGTTGGGAGCTTTTCTTGAGAAATGAACTATTCCATGCACACATAACGTCAAGGCTTATCAATGACTCCCCAACTCCTCGTGAATCCTGGGTTCTATACCAATCATAGAAATGTTTTCTTCATCTTTGATACATCAGAAGATTTTGGTACGACTTATGTAGCCGCAATCTTAACGCGCACTTAAGAAAATGTCAATAATGTTGATAAACTGAAATCATGGTGAAATATTGAGTTTAGCAAAACGAAACGTAACGGAAATCCAACATCTTGCCCTCAGGAAATGTTCTTTCCATAGCGCCATAGATCAAAGATCAGATCAGAGAGACAGTGAAAAAAAAAATGTCATGGATAGGGGTCGACGAACGTCAAGGCATTCTATTGGATAATGAAATTGATAGTTATAGCAAACTTCATGTTTTCTTGCGATCACTTTAGTGAAACAAAGGGAAGCTATATTTATATACACAGAGGAGATATGGGAGAGGCTCGTGGCAGATAACAGGTGACATATAAATGCAATCGTCAATATAGTACTTTGTGTAAGTACTGTGCAAGACAGTGCATCTGATATATTGTGGTGACTAAGTGTGAAGTGAATTATGATACCGCCACGCCTCCGAAACGGAAGTTCGTATTTAATTTAACTCTAGAGAAAGAATATACTTTCATAATAATAATAATAATAATAATAATAATAATAATAATAATAATAATAATAATAATAATAATAATAATAATAATAAAATCGGGTCACAAAATATAATCTGAGAATCAGGTTTACGCCCCCCCTCCTCTCCAGCCCCGGATTCATATGTGTCCCATTTTTGCAAATTAAAATTCTGGACACTTTTAAGCTATCTCATCTTCCAGAAAGCGAACCGCACCTCCAAACGATACCTCTGGATCCGCTAGTGCTTCTGTATGGCACAGTTCTATACAATATACATACTGTTATCGTTGGAAAAGAACCCGTCAAGGCACCCTTGCAAAACAACATCAAAGATAAACGGTTTTATTTATTTTTCTGTATGGCTTAGTTCTATAAAATGAATACATGCTGTTACTGTAGGTGAAGAACCCGTGAAGGGTGCAGTGCGTCCCGCGCATACAGCACCCTGCGAAACACCACGTTAGAGGGAAGTGGTTTTAATTGTCCTTCTGTATATCAGTTCTATATAGTAAATTCATATAGTCATTGGCGCAAATCCCGAGAGGATGAGGGGGACATGTCCCCAACCTTGGAACTACGGGGGACTGTCCCCTCAATAATTCGATTTGAAATGTGTTTTTGGGGGAGAAATGTGATGATTTGTGTCCGACTGCCACAAAGGAAAGTGAGATGAAATTGATGTCTCTTGGCTTGTTTCATTTTAAAAAAAGAATCGTATTCTTTCATATTTCAAACTGAACTTCGTATCCTGGCGTATTTACGTCACACCAATCTGTATTAATTCAGCTCCCGTTACTTGGACACAAATTGCAATAAGTGTCAGAAAAGGATATGTGCCTCTCCTCATGCTGGAAAATTGTATCAGCTGTAGATAGGGCATAAATCCCGAGGAAATGGGGAGCCTGCCCCCCAATTTTAATACATTAAATTCGTCTTTAATTATTGTTAGTCTATTTATTTAATTCCTGTAACGATTCCTATAATGCTATTGAGATCATCATCATTTTTCTCAAATAATAGTATTCTTGCGTCATACATAATTTATTTTCTTTCTTCATAGTTTTGGGAAAGTCATTATTTAAGTTATTATAAAATAAGTGTCCTAAAATTTAATGCGGTCTAAGTAGAAACATACCAATTACAAATATGCATGTATTCAGATTTCAGAATAAGTTCATGGCACTGATTTGTAATACTGATATTTACCACTATTTCATCTACATCGCCTGATATATAATATACATGTTCACCTCAGAAAGCAGATTCATCTGAGTCTCATCTGCCCCTTCGCCACCAAAAAAAGCCTTAAATCTGCCCGTCTCCCAATATTGAAGACAACTGTGCTCCCCCAGTTTCTTTGGGAGCCACCCTTGCACCGCCACTGCACTTTATCCGATTGTACACTAATGGAATCTATGACTAAAAATAATGGACATTCACTTTTGCCCAATTTCAATCCGACATTTTGTTCTGGAGTATGTCTGTTTTTGCATTTTTCCGAAAATTTTCGGATGGTCATCGCTCCGAGGCATTTCTACACCCAGGTTGGTCTATACTTTTCTTTTTATCTTGGAGACAGGAATTAAATCTTCCAAAAGACACAGACACACACCAGGGCCTAAAATTGAGTGGAGTACTCCACACTTTGTGGAACTGTAGGAAAAGAATGTGGAACTATAATTCTTCAAGTGTGGAGTGGTATTAATGTGACCTCCTTACTTTTTTCAGATTATGCATTTAAACGCGTTTAGTGTGTCAAACTAAGTCTTACTGTTTCAATACATTCATTATGCAATGGGTTACTCAATTCCATATAACTGCCAGTATATGACATTAAGCCAGAGTTAATATGTACAGGTGTCTCCTAGATGGCAGGGAAAACCATTGTCAATTTTGAGGTGAAGGAACTTTTTAACTATATTTAGTTTTCAAAGTTTTCGGTGCATTCATATAGTTTTAAAATATGCAACTAACTGCACGTTTATCTGTTGTTACAATAGGACATTACATTTTTCCGATATAATGAAATGTGTTGTTTTGTAGATAAAAATTACACGATCGTTTGAATCCGCTATAGAAATGTGTACTACCAGAGATAACATACATCAATAACTGCCAAATATTTAGCCGAAGCACCGTAGACTCTCAACAACCAATCATAACCCAGGAAATATAATCCGTTCGTAAGTTTCATGGGGAAAAAATCTCGCTAGCCGGCCTGGGTTAATTCTTTTGTCTATAGATCAGTGGTCGCTGTTTGGTGACGATGCATTCTTGTCTTTGATAAAGTAATTTCATTACTTTAGAAATAATAACGAAAATGGAACAGAGGAAGGAAATAAAGAAACTAAAGGTAAGCCAATGTTCCTTTAGTTCGTCTTTATGCCTGCAGACATGACACCTGACACATGGTTCTCATCTAGTTGATTTACCGGTACTTTGTGCCTACAAGCAGCATAGGGTATTCAATTTTCCATGTTGCTGGGCGTTGGACATTAGGTCTATTTATTTTTATATGGAACATTGGAATTCAAAGCCTCAGTAAAATTATACGGAGATCCCTCCAGGAATTTCTTAGCGTGGGCACCCACCATGGGCGGCGATTAGGGGGGGGCAAGAGGGGGCAGTTGCCCCCCACTTTTTGAAGTGAGCCCCTAATTTATATAGTTTCATTTGGAATTGTAAACAGGGTGTCCACACAATTTAGAGAAAAAATCTCTGACTTTTCCCTGACTTTCCATGACGAAAATTTCATATTTCTCTGACCCCTGAATACCTTAAAAATATAGAAAAAAGAAAGAAACCCCAGCCTCCACACTCCCCACAATAGTTGACCTTGTTCTCTTCCGCTTCTGTTTCTTTCTTTTTCCAATTTTCTTTCCAAAGGAATGTAAATTTACAAACATGTGCATTAGGCCGATGTTGATTAGGCCTACATATTTAAATGTTACACAAAATGTAAAGTTACAAACGAAAGTGTGCAGTATACCCAGTACTTAAGATAGGGGCCGCGGTAGCTCAGGGGTAGAGCGTTCACCTCTGGTGCTTGGGGTCCCGGGTTCGATCTCAGCCCCCGCCAAGTGAACTTTGTGGTGGACAAACACCGTGGGCCAGGGTTTTCTAGGGGTTCTCCCGTTTCCTCCCACTTTCTTCATTCCACCATTTCATTCATTTCTCATAATCACCGCCTCCTTTAGCCTAACCGGCATAAGCGTGGGACGTAAAACTCAAAGATTTCATTTCATTTCACAGTACTTAAGATATGGAAAAAATTACACATTATATGCTTACACATTATAATACCAATTACACAGCATTATAATATTGCCTATAATAATAAACAGTTCATACGTGATTTTACTGATTATTAAAAAAAACAAACACACACACACATTATGTAACACATACTTTTGCTGGTGCAGTTGTTAAATACAACCCATTTAGAAACTTTTTTCCATCCTTTCTCGCATAGTTTCCTTCTCATTGATCTGAATATCCTTCTTGTGGTCTCCGCAGTTTAATTTTCATCTTTTCTTCCTCCAGCTCCTTTAGTTTTTGCTGAATCTTCCGTTTCTCTCTCCTCTTCTCGTCTCCAGCATTTATTTCTCTTTTCTTTTTCAAATACACCTGATATTGTCTCATTGAACTTCTCACTGAATTTATCATACCTCATGTAATTATTAATCCTGATGATCCACATATTCTCATCACAGAATCATATATGATCCGTTGAGACACCAGAGATTCTTCTTGTAAGTTGTCAACAATGAGAATTTTATTTATTGTGAAACCACTTTCAAAAAATGCGTTTCCGTGAAAGAAGATAAAACGCATTTGATAACTGACCATTCCTAAGACTAAGTAAAAAACTCATCAAATCCAATACCATCTCTGTCATTGGCTATGAATTCATTCGAGTGTTCCTTAAATTCTTCAGTGTGAGCTTTCACTGTGAGCTGGAGATAATATTTCTTCGCGTCCTCAGCCACTTGTCCAGATATCCTCTTGGCACCATGCAATTCTTCTAGAACAGCATCTACCCTTTTGAGCAAATATGCCAGGGTGCAGTTGGACGTGTTTCTCGCAAAAAAATAGTTTCAACAACTATACCAGAGAACACTGACTCCCTCAATATCATCATTGAGAACACCACATTTTGCATCCAGTAACAGTAAAGAAATCAACCCTTTTTTTTAAATCCAGTAATTGAACAATGGATCTAAATCGATTTTTCCCTGACTTTCCCTAACCAATCTGCCATCTCCCTCACTTCACCTGATACATTTTTAGTTCTTGATCTTTCCCTGACTTTCACTTATTTTCCAGAATGTGGACACCCTGGTAAAGGTTTTGTATGTATTACTGTTTCATAGAAAAAATGGTGGCATATGATGTTTGCCGTTGCATGAGTACGTATTGGTTATTTGTCTTCCCGTGGAGTTAAGAAAGCTACAGGAATTGCGTTTTAATTGCAATTCAAAGCAATTAATATTGCAATCGCATATTTCTTTATATGTCATAGCATATGTTTGCACTACTTCATGGCATGTGTGAAATTAAAAGTATAAGTTGTTCATTAATTCCCAGTTTCAATATAACTTCTGCAAAACAAGCGTCATTATTCATTACTATGATTAATACACCGTATTATCCCTTCTATTCATTTGTTTTGCAAATTTATTAAACAATCTGATCACACACTTTTCCAGACAGAATTTTAAGATGTTCATGAGCAAGAACTCAAATCTCTTCTTACACTTTCGTTGTTTTAGAGGATAAATGACTAGTACCTACCTGTATTGCTCTTATGTATTTACTTAATAAAATAGAAATACGATATACGGTATTTTAAGTGAAAAAAGATAGTATCCTATTAGTTATACAACCTTTCATCAAACAGTGTTAGAAACAACCAGGAAATCTAACATTGATATACTTAGGTACAATTGTTCACATCATGTCTTGCCCCCCCCTTTCAACGTCCAACCGCCGCCACTGGCACCCACTACTGACTAAATATTACCCGGTTTTGAGAAATCGCGCTCACAGTCAGCAGTACAGTAGGCAGTAGCCTATAACGCAGTAAATTTGAGCCAAGTTGGGCATGTTGGCGCAAAGAGTACATGGTTTTGTCAGTGGAGAAGTACTTCACTAACTCGGAGTATTTTTTTAAATTCTTTTCACGTATTTACGCGGCAATTTTAATGCGGGTAAGGTGCGGGGCAGAATTTAAGTGGGGGGCTGCGTCCCGGCGATGTTAAGTGCGGAAAACGACGCCTCACGTGAAGGGATCCCTGAAAATAGGTACGCCTACTAATATAAGAAACGTAACATCTGTTTCTGTTTCTTCGTCATTACTTTCCATCGTTTTGTATATGCTGCAGTGATAATGGGGAGTAAGTAGAATGCTGTAGACTAGTCCCCCCGCATCGATTTTATGAACCTATAATACATACATACACACAAACACACACAGATATATATATATATATATATATATATATATATATCATTTCTTTTTTCAAAATTATAGCCCTATGTTGAGTTTACAAGTGTTGTTAAATATTGTTACATGTTTTTTAATGGTTTTACTTCAAGAAATGCCACTTACTGTGTTTTTATAGGCTGAAAACAACATATGTCAATGTGAGTGCAAAAACACAATAAGTACTAAATTACTAAAATCTATATGATAACAGTTAAAAATCTGAATTTTTAACTGTATAACATACAATCCCAAACAGTATAATACCTGTCAAATCTGAAAACCCATTCCTAAGTCGTCAAACAAAAAATTACATTTCCCCCTTTTAAAAAAAGCAAGAAATAAATACTTTTTGACTATGTGCACGTCACGGGAACTGTGCGAAGGCTTTGCCAGCATTGGCAGGGCTTAACTTTTGAATCAGTTTTACGTCTTTAATACGGTGACCATAATATGGTAATTGGTAAATCACAATAAGTTCATCAGGTTGAACAGTATTTGTCAGTTCCCAATCCTATATCAATGATAGTATTATGCGGAATTTACAATGTTTATAGTGAAATACATATACCTGGTTGCGCCAAACGTCAGCTACGTCTAGTTTATTTTACCCAGAGTTTAAGATTTAATCAGCGATGTTCAACACACATACAAGTATTTTAATTTCCATGGTACTTAAGTCATAAAGTTAAACATTTGAACTGGGAACAGTCTCCACAGGGTTTTGGTCTGACTTGTTTAGAAAAATATAATTAGGGATAATTTATGTTTGAAATACCAGTCAGCTGTTATTAATTACCTTTGAAAATTGCCATACCATTTTCGCTATGCATTTTCGCGTTGTCACGGTGATCCTGAGAATTTGAAAGTATCACCACAAAAGGAGGGGAGTGGAAACCAAGATGGGAGAGTTATTAATGTAATTTATAGATAAATAATGAAAGCTGCTAAATCCGATAGTAATAGTAGTACCAGTTGTTAAATTCATGTTCAGATTCGACACTGACGAACCTGTACGGCATATGTATGGCAGTCGGGAGTACGCCTAGCACTGATATACAACAGTTCAACCTTAACCAGACCGCCATATCAGTCTCAATTTAAAATTATTATTTATCTTAGTTCAGAATAAAGATGCGAAGATTATTCATTTTGCTATATGTGAAGAAGAATATAAAGGTTCATAATAGCAGTCATTCCTGGTCCAAAACTCCTCTGGAAATAAATCCTTTAAATTCTGTTTATTTCACTGAGTTCGTCCCAAAAATAAGAGCGATAATTTTGCTACATTAATACTCGATAAAGCTGGGGCTACATGCACTTTAAGCAGATGAAAATAACTTTTCATGTAACATATAAACACAAAGTAACTGCTAACAGATAATTTGCAATCGTGAGTATATTGTCTGTTTTTTTGTGTGTGGGGGGGGGGGGGATGTGATTTTGGTGATGATGCGAAACTTCTTGTTACGTTTTTTTTTTTCTGCAAGAAAACAGATAAGCAGAATAAAACGTACTTTCAGAGATACATAACAAATAAAGTTTGCTATTAGTTCTCATTGTTATGTAATTATTTTTTATTTAATTCTAACAATACCAGCCTATATAGTAAAATTGATTTGGTATACGTGGATGAAGATAATAATAATAATAATAATAATAATAATAATAATAATAATAATAATAATAATAATATTTTGGTCGAAGGTAAACATAATGTACTGGACAGAACACTGATTATATGTCAAAACAAATGCTGATAAAACTAGTTTTTCTATACTATATAAAATTTTTACCAGTGTGGAGCTGTGATTTCGTTGAATTTTAGGCCCTAACACACACACACACATATATATATATATATATATATATATATATATATATATATATATATAACGTAATCACGTTTGTATGAGCGCCCTCTTGGTAGACTTGTCCACCGCCCTCATTAGTAAGCCAGCACGGGCCTGGATCTTTGTGGATGTTTGTGATACTGTAGCATCCTTAGTTTGTAACAAAATTTCAGCCTTTTTTTATATTATTCTAAAAGTTACAAGAGTGTAAAGATAAATAGTCCACTAAGTGTGTTCGTGTCACGTTATTTTTTTATTTTTACTCTAAGAGTGTCAAACACGAGTATCCTCTAAATAAATCTTATCTACCCCACTCGGGGAGGAGGCTAGAAGATTCAAATGACACCAATGTACAATCACTTACCTCTGTTTCTTTTGTGGCTCCATCTCTGGATCACCCTCGGCCTCAATAATCTCTTCCAGTGACTGCTATCTTGATGTTTCCTGTATAACACCAACGTGTCGTGATCTTAAATGGTACCACAAGCCAGTCGTTGAATTTCGATTGTGGATAATACTTCGACAGTAATTGCATTTTGAAGAAACACCATTATTTTCACGAGTGAAATGTTCCCATATATTCGACTTTCCCATTGTAAATACTTCCCGAAAATATCTCTTCTTGCAGTTATCTTATATAGTTCGAAACAAGCTCTGTGTTGGTAACTGATATAATGAACTCAGTTGGGTATTCCTCATAACGAACTAATGCTTCTCCCACTAGGCCAATAAACCTATCAGAAGTGTTGATATCGTAGGACACGTGTCCTTTCTCTAAACAACAATCTTTTATTGTTACCAAAATATTCAGTCACAGCGAATACGAAACCACGTACCGTATCAACAAAGGCGAGTACGAGATAGCTAGCTAAAAGCAGTCTCAAATAGCTATTACGATTAGAACACGCCGCATCAGCGAAATAAGATACTATTCAATTTCAGTCAGGGAGTAAAGCTTATCTGTATGTAATGATGCGTTTCTTTTCTTTTGTTTATAACTTCAATCAAACCAGGCAGGGAAGGAAGTGTTGCTCTTTCGCAACTTCAAATTTCTCATCAGTTTCGTTTCGTCCCTTCGTGTTCCATCTCCTTCTGTTTCGATTTTTTTCGTTTTTCGTTTTCCGAAAAATTTTTCGTTTTTCGTTTTCCGAAAAATTTTTCGTTTTTCGTTTTCCGAAAAATTTTTCATTTTTCGTTTTCCGAAAAATTTTTCGTTTTTCGTTTCCGAAAAATTTTTCGTTTTTCGTTTTTCGAAAAATTTTTCGTTTTTCGTTTTTCGAAAAATTTTTCGTTTTTCGTTTTTCGTTTTCGAAAAATCCATTTTTCGAGAAAGTATTTTTCGAAAAAATGTGGCCATCCCTACTCGAAACGACTCATTACGGCATCGCTGTACACTTGCCGAATCACGTCAAGCGTCCCTGTTGTGGATTTGCCCAATTTCACACAGAATTTCACGTTCGCTCCTTGTTCTAACTTTCAGTCCATGATGAAATAGCAGACGTCGTAAAGTAGGGATCCGATATAATCTGGCAAGTAATCTGTACGTTCCTTCGGAGAATCCCTCACACACATCTTGCGGAGGTTTGAGGCATACATTTTCCAATCGAGCAGGTATGACTTCGAGTGTCATGCTCTAAACCGCACTCTCTACGTTGTGTTGTTTTTGAATTACAGCCTTCTGAAATGCATTTCTCCCACGCTTTCGGCACCTTATATCGCCGAACTATCCCTCACTGACCTAAGTTCCAGATGACTTTTTTTTTTTTTTTTTTGCATTGTTTCGGTGTCAGGAATCAGCTCTTGAAGTTTGTTCAAATAGTTTCTTACCACTCTGTATATATATTAATAAAAAATATCTAACTTTATTTAAATCGGTTAAGAACCTTGCCCTTCTTTCAAACAAAATCTTAACTGACGCTCCTGGCAACAGCTCCAATGAAACTAGTGAGTGCCAATAACACATCCTCAGCCTTAACTTTAGATAGCTGAGTTGAGGGCTTGAGACCTTCAGGGCTTCCGTCAAGAAGCTTAGTTTCTGCAATATGTAAATGATGGGTTGTAAGGAAAATAGCTATAATACAGAATATTGAGCTACTTTGAGAGTGAACAACTTCGATTCAACAAAACTAAAGATTGATTTTGCTTTACTTAATAGTAGTAGAAACACTACAGCTCGAGGGTAACACATAGCGAAGAGCAAAAGTCGGAATAGTAAAAAAGAAAAGAAATCTATATATAAAGTATATGTATGTTACGAAAAAAATATATATACATATAAGTGAACTTCAAAAGAAGAGGAAGATGTGGTGAACTAAACGAAAAAGAAAGATGAAAAAAAACTGAAACATGAAAGCAAAAAAGGGATGTTTTGTGAAATTGTGTGTGTAAGAAACAGAAAACTTTTCTCTCCCCAAGTTTCAGGAAAACAAGAGCGAGTGAAAAGAACTGTAGGGAGGGAGAGAGAGAGAGAGAGAGAGAGGAGAGGATAAATGAGAAAGGCTTAGAAACTGGAAGACTGTGGTCATCAGTAAAGTCGAGGTACGGCAGCAACGAAGGAAAATCAATAAAAACCAGCCGATGTCTATATATACATTCATACAGCAAAAAGTCATCAGACTTTCTACTACATAAAACACGATCGTCTGACAACTTCACCAGTATTAAAAAATATTATTTACATTATAAGACGAAAGCTTTAGCTAAGTAAGTAAGAATGCTTACAATTTCACCCTTAAAATAAATGAAATTTTGACAACTTTAAATATAATTAACAAATATAATTCGGTCTAATATTTACTGCAACTTCGGGTAGAAAAATATGTAATTTCAATTAAGGAATATACTACAACATTATATTCGGATCTGTAATAAAACAATATGAAATTAAATTAAATCCTTCAGTTTAACGTCCCACGATTATGCCTTTTAGGCTAAGGGAGACGGATGATTAAGGCAAGTGAATAATGACGGAAGAATTGGTGGAATGAGAATGTGGGAGGAAACGGAAGTATCTCGAAAAAAACCAACGGACACGATGTTGTCCACCACAATCTTATTTGGCCGGGAATGGAACCAGGGGCCCCACAGCAGCAAAAGTAATCTTTTTACCACTGATCCATCGTGCCCCCCTCCCCAGAACCGTAGAGAGAATGAAGTAGGGGAGCCGATATAATTTTAGGGAGCTAAGTTCCGTTTACCTTACATTCAAATCTTTCTAGTACAGGACATATCTTATTATTATCATGAGACACAACTGTCTTTAATGAACTATTTACGAAAGGTTTTCAAATGCATTGAGCAATTCGCACAGCTCAACAAAAGCATTTCAAATGCATTGAACAATTCGAACAGCTCAACAAAAGCATTTCAAATGTACTGAACAATTCGCACAGCTCAACAAAAGCATTTCAAATGCATTGAACAATTCGCACAGCTCGACAAAAGCATTTCAAATGCATTGAACAATTCGCACAGCTCAATAAAAGCATTTCAAATGCATTGAACAATTCGCACAGCTTAACAAAAGCATTTCAAATGCATTGAACAATTCGCACAGCTCAACAAAAGCATATCAAATGCATTGAACAACTCGCACAGCTCGGTAAAAGCATTTCAAATGCATTGAACAATTTGCACAGCTCGACAAAAGCATTTCAAATGCATTGAACAATTCGAACAGCTCGACAAAAGCATTTCAAATGCATTGAACAATTCGCACAGCTCAACAAAAGCATTTCAAATGCATTGAACAATTCGCACAGCTCAACAAAAGCATTTCAAATGCATTGAACAATTCGCACAGCTCAACAAAAGCATTTCATATGTATTGAATGATTCGCACAGCTCAACAAAAGCATTTTAAATGCATTGAACAATTCGCACAGGTCAACAAAAGCATTTCAAATGCATTGAACAATTCGCACAGTTCGACAAAAGCATTTCAAATGCATTGAACAACTCGCACAGCTCAATAAAAGCATTTCAAATGCATTGAACAATTCGCACAGCTCGATAAAAGCATTTCAAATGCATTGAACAATTCGCACAGCTCGACAAAAGCATTTCAAATGCATTGAACAATTCGAACAGCTCAACAAAAGCATTTCAAATGCATTGAACAATTCGCACAGCTCAACAAAAGCATATCAAATGCATTGAACAATTCGCACAGCTCGATAAAAGCATTTCAAATGCATTGAACAATTCGCACAGCTCGACAAAAGCATTTCAAATGCATTGAATAATTCGAACAGCTCGACAAAAGCATTTCAAATGCATTGAACAATTCGCACAGCTCAACAAAAGCATATAAAATGCATTGAACAATTCGCACAGCTCAACAAAAGCATGTCAAATGCATTGAACAATTCGCACAGCTCAACAAAAGCATTTCAAATGCATTGAACAATTCGCACAGCTCAACAAAAGCATTTCATATGTATTGAATAATTCGCACAGCTCAACAAAAGCATTTCAAATGCATTGAACAATTCGCACAGCTCAACAAAAGCATTTCAAATGCATTGAACAACTCGCACAGCTCACTGTGCTTTTAAGAACTGTCAGCGTGTCCGTCCGTAAGTCCGGGAGAATAAAAAACTAAAAGAACTACGCATACTTGATGAATGACCATCAATTTACACCAAAATGTAAATAGGCCTAAGTTAGGAATCGAATTCGTTTATGGAGGCAATATTTAAACCGGAAGTGGTTGAAGTCAACTATTTTGGATTTTCACGTTGATCACTATAGAGTAAAAACGGTAATAGATAGCGAGAAACAGTTTCCTGGAACCTATTAACTGTCGCAAGCATATATATCTCCATCTTTAACTTTCTACTAAAACCAGAAATAATAGAAATCAGAAAAGCACTACAACCTTCAGTTTCAATATTGATCTATACAATACAAGAAAGATGAGATAGCGAGAAAGAGCTTTACTTTTTAGAATCGATTTAGCGTTATAAGAATAGGCACCATCATCTTTTCTAAACTCTCTATTCAATCTAGAAGTGGAATAAATTAACTATTTTAAATTTCAACGTTCATCACTATAGAGTAAAACCGGTCATAAATAGTGGGAAACTTTTTTTTGCAATGAATTAAGCATCCCAAAAATATATTCAATCTCTACTTTAATATCTACTATAACTGGAAGTGGTAGAAGTGTACTACCGCTTCCAGTTTCAGTATTTATTGAGAAAATGTCATGCAATACAAACCAAACTTCTTCTCGTGGTGTACACGTGTAACTGCAACTTGATTGTTTTCAAAAAAAAGAAAAAGAATAATCAAATGGAGAGCAAATATCAAAATATAGTAGTAATACAAAAAAACTGTTATACACGAATATAGCCATGTGCATCAGGCCTTTATGTGATTTTGTATTGTACTGAGCACTTGAAACGAAATCAGAATAACTTAAAGCTGTTATGTTGAATTTAATAATTTTACATTTGCAGTTCCAAAAGAGTATGAATGTAATCTATTCAGGCAGTGGTCTATGTATAAAAATCAAGTGCTAATTTTTCATCCAAATTCATAATATTACACAAAAGACAATTCGAACTTCTGATTTTAGAACATTTTTTTCACAAAGTGTAAAATGTCGTAAAAAGTAAGTTTTTTTGCATTAAAAGAATAATTTTTTAAAAAAGCAGAAAGAAAGAATTTATATTTAACGTGAAAGTAAGAAGCAATTTTATTACATTGTTACCAAGACAGTATTTTTCATTCTCCTGCTACATTGCTTCTTCCACTATTCAGGTATCTGGAAAGGTACCATTTTTGAAGCATTTTGAAAAGTCTGAAGCGTTGAAAAGTTACCACTATAGAGGCGTTTTAAAAGTTACCACTATTGAAGCGTTTGAAAAGCTACCACACTGCAAAAAAAAAAAACTACTTTTAGACGCAGTAAAACACTGTACACATTATCAATGGTCTTTGAACACCTCCAGAAGACACCTATTCACCCCTTGTAGATACTGTGTTGTCCAAGTGTGTCCAAAATGTATGTATAAAATGCATGCCATCACTTTGTTTTCGAACTGTTTGCCAAGAAGATATGTTTCAAATATGTCATACTAGATTGTGGTTTCGGAGAATGAACGCTTTCGGACACGCGAGGCATACTTTATAAACACACACTTGATATATTTTCCCTCAACATCTGTACTAAAATTGTTTAAATGCTGTTTTATTTTTTACAGTGCAGTATTGTAGCGTTTGAAAAATTCCCACTAGAACCATTTGCAAATCTATCACTATTGAAACATTTGAGAAGTTTCCATTGAGGCATTAATGATAGCTTCATGTCCTATACTGTTAAAAGGAATGCTAAACTCAAATTTTAAAAACGAAAGTCATTGAGGGTGTTGATTGGTACAGTTTGTCTCAAAATTGACTTTCAATTTATTATTATAAACGTAATGTTAAAACTAAAATGTAAAATTTAAATTCTAAAATGGCATGGTGCAGCGCGGCCACACACCGGGTGGGAAAGACAATACTATGTTACCAAAACACCTCGTTGGTCGTTTGCGTACATTGCAAGATAAATTAGGCCTATTATCCCCGCAATAACAATGTTCAAGGGACCGAAAGAAACTTCGAGTAAAATAGAGGAAAGTGTAAATTTTCGGAAACAAAGAGGAATACGAAAATGTACCTTTATGTCTTCGACAGTTAATACATACAAAAAATTTTGCAAAAATGGGATAATTCACAATGATAGCTAAATATTGCAACCTGTGTTGTGTACTGTTGTAAACATGCCTCATGTTATTCATACAGAATTCCAGTAAAAACGTTTATCATTATCATATCATCATTTAGAAAGATATTCAGCCACTGACCGTGGAACTACGTAACTGGAATCCGAGCAAGTTTTTCATGGAATTCTATAGGTAGCGCACAGGTCACAAGCGTCACAATGCAACATCTTAGAATGAAGCAGGATACATGGTTAATTTCGTTGTCGTGATCGGTTCTATTATATCCGTGGTGCCATTTTCTTTCATTTTAGAAATCAACATGACATGGCATAAATAGCGGGAATGTAAAATTTCATACGTAAAAACAAGGATTTTAATGCGTTATGAATATAAGAAAAACTTTCAAAAGACCTTTTCAAAAATGTTGTAAAGGGTGTGGGGAAACATTCTAGGAAGAAAAGTAAAAGCAATATAATGTTGTGCTTTGATTTATCTAAGAAAAAATACCACTGTCTGGATTCACGACCTTTGAATCTTTACTATGTCATAATGTCGTTACTTATGATTATTAACAACTATAACTTTGTAAATAGTCGAACCTTCAAGGATTGCATAAAAGCCACTTCTCAGTTTTACTAAACAAGTTTTTCAGTTGTGAAGTATTCCTTGTTAGTTAAATTAATGTAAGAACTACAGTATACTCGCAATCAAGAGTCTGCAATACCCTTTCTACGAACAATATATATCAAAGGGTATTCATGCCCTATTGTGAATGAAAGGGATATATGACTAATAAAGATAAATGATTAGAAGAAGAAGTGGTGGAACGAGATGTGCGAGAGGAAGTAGAACAAAATCGAGAAAAGCCACAGACACGATGTTGTCTACCCCAAACATAGTGATCGTGCTCTTCTAAACATGTAGAAATACCCATCTCT
This sequence comes from Thermobia domestica, assembly GCF_964235325.1. Taxonomy (NCBI): domain Eukaryota; kingdom Metazoa; phylum Arthropoda; class Insecta; order Zygentoma; family Lepismatidae; genus Thermobia; species Thermobia domestica. The sequence goes on from NC_137465.1 coordinate 29,988,980, forward strand.
TATAATTGGAGTAGTAGAAAACTTTTAATATGGTCTTTCCGTGTACCAATACAATGAAGACATTTTTCCAAACTATTTAAACATTAGCTGAAATTACCGTTCTTCGCACGGGACGAATATAATTAGGTCAAATATTTGAACTATATTTTTGAACGCCCTTCTCCTTTCTCGTATTTTATTGAAAAAAATAACATGATAAAAGTCCAGCTCGAGTCACGTGCTAACCGTGTTCCGAAATTAACTTCAAACGTTTCACCCGTTTTCCTGTTATGAGGAAACAAGCGACGTCGAAAATATTGTAGAAATTACGTACTTCCCTCCCCCTCTTCAGAAGCTTCATTTTCCATGACCACTTATTCTTAATAGGGACTTAGTTCCTACCGAGTTCCATCTTTTTAACATGAAAGGCTAGTGAGACATTATAGCATACATTTTATATTCCTCCCTCCCACTTAGGATTTTCTTAAAGTAACATGATAAATTTGGACTGAGAACAGTGAAATATGCAAAAATTCATTTCAAATTTGTTAAACTTTCTTTCCTGTGATGCTCAGACAGATAACATTAATTTGAATGTGAAATATTCCCTCCGTCCCCCTTAAAAGTGGAATTTTCAAAAAACGCCGGGTCATGTTTTCTATTTGTATGTGCCGAGGAGTTTATATGCCGAGCTTCATTTTCCAACTCGTGGGACTTCTAAGATCAGGGCTAACTCTACCATATGTGCAATATGTGCATTTGCACGAGACAGCAAGTTTAGAAGGGCGGCAAAATCACTCATAACTGTATTATTTAAAATAAGTATTTCTTGCTGGAAACAAACTTCACGATGATGGTAGTTAAATCTACTAAGTTGACCTTCTATATTGAATACTACATTCATAAATTATGTTTAGGTTGCATTAGTTTAAGGTTACATGGACAGTGCTAAAGCATATAGTCAAACAGATCCCAACATGAATTGCTTGATTATTGTCAAACACAAGAACTTAATTCTGGACCAGTAGCGAACACGTGTTCCATTTAGTTAGTTATCACAGTTTTGATATGAAAACTAGTCTCGTCTTTGTCACAAACAAGTTCCTTATCATTGAAGGTGGAAATATTTTTTTTTTAATTAACAGATGTAGAAGGAAAATTAAAAAAAATAAAACATAAAAGAGCTAGTTGCACTGGAATTGTAAACATATATATTGAGATTGAAGCTTGATATTGAGTTTTATAAAAAGAATAATCATCTTTGCTCTGCAGGCATGTTTGCTTTATCGTTCACTAACATAATATATAATTATTTAAAGGAAGAAAACAGACACAAGGGAATTTATTAATTTGAGACTTCCAAGTGCAAGTGCACTTTCCCTCCTCTTCGTTTATGATATTGTAGCATACTTAAAATCGTGGCTTTTAAGATTTGTTCTTTCTGGAGAAAGGATCGAAGTACAAATGATGCTATTGCACAGGGTAGCAAATTGTCTAGGTTCACCCTGTCTGAGATACACTAGTTTCGCCATAAATTTTAAACCTGTCCCCCACTGTTTCTTAGAATACGGTACTCATTTTAATCTAGATGACGTAACAAAAAAATCAGTTCGGTGTTACTATGTTCAAAAGTTCATTTCAAACGGTTCGACAATTTTCCACTAATAATTTTCTTTTTTCATTTACTATGATGCAGGGGCGGATCCAGAACCGACTTCTGGGGGGCGGTGGGTTGTCATACAGCTACTTTTAAGGGCTCCAAACTTTGAGATGGGTTTTATTTATATATATAAAATAAGAAAGCTTCCTCTTCTGGGGGTGGCGATCGTCCCAATCGCCCCCTCTGGATCCGCCCCTGCTATAATGGATTATAACATTCTGTATCTTTTACCATAATTTCTTTATTGGCAAACATTAAAGTGAAATATATTTGTAACTTCGCATGCTTCGTAGCACATTATAAAATAAATGCACCTTAGTTACAACTAGTTATTATCAGAAACATTATCGTAATTATCTTCTCCATTTGACATACAAAGTAATTAGAGTCTTTAAAGTTTTGTCAATTGAGTATTTATTTCAAAGTAAAAGATACTAAGATGTAGAAATAAGTATTATCTTAGGAAGAGTTAACATATTGCGCCATCTCCTTAGCGGTAGAAAACTCATAGTTGAATGGATCGATAAATATCCAGCCATATTGTAGTATACAATACGAGAGCCTTGCGAAAAGAATGGATTCAGAAAATAGAGGAGGGGGTACTAGAAAGGCAGGAGAAAGCAATAAAAGATACGGTGGTTTCCGGTAGATTTCATCTCAAGCGCGATGCACGGCGGAATTTCCATGGCCGGGTGGAGGGGGCCTTTCCTTCCCGAAGAGTTTTCCGACTGCCGCAAAAGGGTGGGGAGGGGCCGCAACTCCGGGAAAATTCCGGTACGGACTCCGTGGAGATTGCGGTGAGCTGTGAGCCAGCAAAGAAGCTAAACTACATATTCCCGTGTGAGTAGCTTTTTTTTAAAAAAAATCTCTTAAATATTTGCATGACAGTTTATTTTCCTCCGATTTTCGTGCATGAAACAAACTAAACCGTGACTTTAATTAGTAGCGTATGATGCAGGAAGCGGCACTTTCAGGATGCGTTAACTTTTTCTCTGTAAGACAGAAATTATCAAGATTGAAGTTTCATTATTTTATAATTTTGTACCCAAACTATGGCCCGTGAGAGAGTAGGATCCTGCGCGAGGAATCAGAAATAATATATTAAGGTTATTTAATATAATTTATTGTGGTTTTCAAGATGTACTATGGGTATTGCATTTTTAAGATATTTTTTTAACTGCAAAATAACTGTCGACTTAGTTTATGTGTAAGGCTTTGAATCCCCGCCTGACATGTAATTACTTTTTTTTCTATTAAAAATGAAATTTAAATATTTGATAATAATTTCTTATTCTGTCACATAAACTTCCTGGATTTAGACTAGTAGTAAGTTATCGACTTTGATATTCAGACAATTATGGTCCTAGTTTAAAAATTTTCGACTGAGCAGGTCTTTTTTTATTTTATTATTTTTTTCTTTAATTTTAGTTTCTCTTCAAAATAAGTTGTACTTTAAAAAAAATAAATTTCAACTGTGAAAAGTTAATGTACGGTTCAAACTCTTGATTTTGGAAGCATTGGTTTTTATGACGTTTCGTGACATTGATACTGTATGCTGTATACAATGATAATGGCTTTTCATGTTGAAATCTCGTTCCACTTACTTCTAGCAGTAGGGTCTATATTTCACTTCTTGGGGGCCGCGGTGGCTCAGTGGTAGAGCGTTCACCTCTGGTGCTTGGGGTCTCGGGTTCGATCACAGCCCCGCCAAGTGAACTTTGTGGTGGACAAACACCGTGTGCTTGGGTTTCCTCGGGGTTCTTCCGTTTTCTCCCACTTTCTTCATTCCAGCATTTCATTCATTAGGTACTCATCATCACCGTCTCCTTTAGCCTAACCGGCATAACCGTGAGACTTAAAACTCAAAGATTTCATTTCATTTTTTTCATTTTATTTCACTTCTATACATAATTGTTCAGTAGGTGCTAATAACAATGGATATAAACTAGTCAAGGGGAGTTCAAGCTCCAAACTCATATTGTTTCAGGTTTTTTGTATACATATCTTTACATAGTAATGCTTACTTTTCATAATATATTTTTAAAGGAAGAACTGCAACTCGGAAACCACTCCGTTTTCGTACACCACTAGTACACACAATCAATATGGTCTGTTTTCAAAAATTTTGGGACGAATCAACCATTTTTAATTTGGTTTTCTTTGACGTAAAGAGAACACAGTTCTTCGTATATTGCCAAAAACTGTATTTTAATTCGTAAATTTGTTAAGAAGATATTGACAAAAAAAAATGTAGAAATAAAATGAAATCTATAAGTTTAACGTCCCACGATTATGTCGGTTAGGCTAAAAGAGACGGTGATAATGAGAAATGAGCGAAATGGTGGAATGTAGAAAGTGGGAGGAAACGGGAGAACCCCGAGAAAACCCACGAGCACAGTCTTTGTCCACCACAAATTCCAGACGGCGCGAGCTGGGATCGAACCAGGGACCCCAAGCACCGGAGGTGAACGCTCTATGCGGGTATTTACTTTTACTTGTGACTGTATAACATTATTCCCTAAAACATGCCAGTTTCATAGGCAGCCTACGTAGTTTGCTCTTGTCACTTCATAATAATGATAATAATAAACTGAACACAAATCCGATGTTGGCAATTGTCCGTAATTTCCGACACTACGTTTTACATTCAGAACAAAAGAGAAAAATGCATGGGTAATTTCAATCAAGCACACTATTCAATCTAAAAGTGTAAAAATACCTGATATATATATATATATATATATATGTGTGTGTGTGTGTGTGTGTGTATGGTGTATGTGTAAAACAGTATGTTCAACATTTATAAAGATTTTCCAAACTCATTCGGCTGCTCCAGATTCTGTCCATTACTTCCAAAATCCGTTAAAGAAAGGTCCGTAAACTTGAAGAATTAGTATTATTTAATTATTTTATAAGTACTTATCTTGCGATTTCTTTCAAATTATTATTGATTCTTTAATCATATATTTAAAAAAAAACATTAACATTAAAAATGCGGAATCTATTATCTGGACCAAGTGTTATTTCGGAAGTTATTATGGAAACGTTCAACCTATTATGGCCGGCAACATGATATTTATTCTAAGTAAATGAAACGTGGTCAGCATATCGGCTCGAAACCGCGTTTATAATTTTGTTTACCGTACTTTCCAAGTTGAGTTGAAGTTTTTTGAAGTTTTGATTCCCTATGTAACAACGAGGTTATGAGAGACGGAACCTACCTATCTACTATTAATGCGGCTTCCTAATCATCGTTGAGACTTAAATCTTCTGCAGTTGGTAGTTACACAGACTCTTCACAGTATTAACTTTTATAGTATGGGTCGTTCCCAGAGTCGGATTTAGGTTTAGTTGGGCCCTAAGCTGTTGAAGACAATGGGGCCCTTTATGTACCCAGATGAATGTAGGCACCCTATATACAGAAATGAAGGAACTAGTGATATGACCCCATTACTTACATCGTAGTAGCTTACACAACGGAATACACTGTTGCTACGTATATGTTATTTTATTTATTGTGTTTCATATACTTTGGAAATATATATCCAGTTTTTCCTTTAGTTGTGGCCCCCCAAGAGAGTGGGGCCCTAAGCTATAGCTTGTTTAGCTTATATGTAAATCTGGCACTGGTCGTTCCCCACCAAACTACCTCACCTCCAAGAAATTTGTATTATACGAAATTGCCACCGATCTTGTTTCACCAAAGTAATTTCTCAATTATTTTAGCAATGTTGAATTCCAGCAACAGCCAGACCTGGCATCACACGGCAAATAGTATTAGGATAATACATACTAAAAATGATTTATTGTGCTCAAAAGTAATTCGAAGTGTTTAAAGTTAAATTATTTTTAATTTATTTGTGTATAATTCGACTATTGCATCTATTTTATTATTTTATCGAAGTATACTGATTGTATACTTCACACCTTAGTTTCTAATTGTTTTTAACTACAGATACTGGCAATTATACCCCCCAAAAAGTACCACTGTTCGACAATTTTGTACAATCTAATCATACTGGTTTCTCTGCCCTCTGTCAATCTTCTTGGACACAGTATTAAAAGCTCTTGAATAACTTATGAAATTTCGTAGTGATGTTAATTACTGCCTTCTTATGTTGTAAATATTCTTTAAATCAATTATTTAGATGCTTCATCCTTATAGTAAATAATAATTATAGAAAATATAATCATGTTCAGTAACATATCATATTTTATCAGTATCATATTATGTTCAGTATCAGTATCATATATTAATATAATTTTGGAAGCATTCACTAGAGTACATGTTAGTAATTTCGTAAGATCTTTCATGACGAGAATCTTTTATCACCCGTCGCGTCGGTGTTTCCTGCAGAGCAATGCTAAAAAAAAAAATATCTACATAAATGAGGAATTAAGCTATTGCGGATTCGGTTTCCGATTCAGTGAACCTACTACTAATGATACTAATAATGTCATTAAGTCCAATTAATAAATTCAATAAATTCTTTTAGGGAGTGTCTGCAAGCTCATTAGGAGCACACTGCAAATCCTGTACTTATTTCATTTTTATTTTAATGAAATGGATTTTTCAATTTAGGTAAAAATACAACTGAAAAGCATGATGATGATAACAGTTGTATTGTGATATATATATATATATATATATATATATATATATATAGATAGATAGATAGATAGATAGATAGATAGATAGATAAAAGTGGATCTGAAAAATAGAGGGTTGCATGACATTACGCCGTCTCTCGGTTCCTCGTGCCTATCTTTTGCCTATTGTAATTTTTAGAAAGTAGTGGGACGCCATAGATATTTATTTTTGAAGTGGGGGAACGACTTCCACCCATGTTCCCCCTCACTTTTACCGTATATATATAGCCTATAATATATATAATATAGCCTATATATATATATAATTCGAAATGTTTAATGAATTTACATATTTCATGGCTCCTTTATACTGAATAAATTGTTTTGAATGTTTGTCCGTTGATTTAGATGTATGTACGTGCAGCACCAACACTGTTGAGCACATAGAGATTAAATTTTAAATTTATGGTTTTAATGAAAACGTTTTGAACCCTCCTTCTCGCCTACACTCAAAAGTAAAGATTGTTTGCTGGAGGTCGAAAATAGAAACTATTTTTTTTTAAATAATTTTAATGATTATGTTTATATTTCATAAACAAATCTTTCATTAATAATCCTTTAATACAATACAGAATAATTATTCATAATGATCTTTCCTCTTAAAAACATTAATATCATACGTTTATTAAGAGGTAATTCTTTTTTATTGTTTGGAAAGAGAATACATAGGTGTGAGCATTTTATTATTATTGTTGTTATTATTTATTTATTTATTTATTTATTTATTTATTCTCAAGATTTTGTTGAAAATCGGTTAAATGATTCCATGATTTTATGAATAGGCGCTTCATTACACACGCTGGAATATGATATTTCTTTTTCTGGAGAGGTTAGAAACGGTTGTTTACTAATGGGATAAACTTGCTTCGTATTTTTTTTTTTTTTTTTTCGAGAGTGTCTGTCATAAGTTTGTTCATATTTCATAAATAAAAATTCCTGCATCTACATAAATAAAAATTAAAGTAATTATGTTTGTGACTTAATAACTCTTAAACCACACGACCGATTTCAATCAAACTTTCAACATAGATGAGGTTCAGGTCTGGGATGGTTTTTATCGTTTCACTTTGACAGCACAACTTTGGAGAGGGAGGGAATATATATATATATATATATATATATATATATATATATATATATATATATATATATATATATATATATATATATATATATAAACAGAGGCGGATCCAGGATATGATCAAGGGAGGGGCTAAAACATATTTTGCCGTTTTATCCAGTGTAAAGCAGGATTGAAGCCCATTTTATCCAGTGTATACCTGAGTGTCAAAGCGGGGGGCTATAGCTCCTATAGCCCTCCCCTTGGATCCGCCACTATATATATAAATGATCGGAAATGGCCGGTATTAGTGTCGAATCCATAGTTTTGTAGGGTCGCTAAGATGAACAGTGACATTATCGATGCCTTTGAAATCCAAATTCAGCCCACAACAGTAATATTTAATTTTTATTTATATAGATTAATTATTATTTTCTAATTTTTCATTATATTTTCTTTGTTTCTATCGATTTGAAAGCGTTTCAGTGATAATAAAAAGTGACTAACTAACGAAACATATTACTATATTTTCTTATCTTAACCCAGCGAAGCGGATAATTGCCATTAGTAATGTTATAAATTAGCATGCTTTTTTTTTTTTTTTTTTTTTTTTTTACATTTGCATTCCCTTCTGTTTATAAAAAGGGTTATTTATTCTTGGTGATGCGCTTTCTAAATGATGGAATTAATTCCAATAGAATTTTACTTAACAAATAAGAACTTTAGTTTCGCATTTCGAAAATAATTCACAAACAATCTTATCCTTTCTGCTACTCGGTGTATGTTCAGTTACTTGGACCTGAAAGCAAATATATATGTTCTTCATACTTACATATATTTAATAAATAATGAGAACTCCAGATTTTGAGTGCCACTTCATCTATCTAACGTTCATGGTTTCTATAATGTGAGATCCAAGGTTCGAATTATTAGTGTGAATGATTGTATTAGATACAAACCCAAGTAGAATTCGGATTCAACTTTTGACCTCCAGCGTTACAAGCATTTAACCTATTAATCCATACACAAATATAAATACTTATCTAGTATTTTTTTCTCCATTTGTCTACAAAACACTAGTTTTTGCTTTCATAGTGTAATGCAAAGTCGATTTCAGAATCAACGATTTTCGTAATCTATTATATCATTGGTGTAATTTAAACTAATGAGTACATGTATAATTTTCTTAAAATGTACTACGAGATAGAATCATTTTTGTGGTTTTTCTTAGATTTTGGGGGGAGGATTGAAGAAAAAAGAAAATCCGGTTCAATGGTATAATTTACCTCTGAAAAAAAAATAAAGAAAGAAATGAGAAGTGTTCACTATTTTTCTACCCCTGTTCGCTTGCTTTTCCTTCCTCGTCCGTTAGGAATTACTGTGCAGAAGTTTATGCAACCTGTAATGCGCTAGTGTAATCGTGGTTGTCTAATAGCACCGATTTATCTAATGAATGACACATTATTATTATTATTATTATTATTATTATTATTATTATTATTATTATTATTATTATTATTATTATTATTATTATTATTATTCGTTCTAATAGTAGTAGTAGTAATAGTAGTGGGATTGGAACTAGTTAAATACTTTATTGTATTGTTTTCGCGAGTAATGCATCCGAGATTTAAAGAAATGTGTCAACAGAAATAAGTACAAGAAAAACTACAAAATTTCATCAAAAGACAAAGAAGAGTGCAAAGCATTATTACCTCTAATACTAATAATAATACGATAATAATAATAATAATAATAATAATAATAATAATAATAATAATAATAATAATAATAATAATAATAATAATAATAATAATTTCAAAGCAGTTTATAGGCAACAACATTTTGACAGCCACTAGTTTCGCCAAAAATAACAAAAAATAAGTGAATGCATTGAATCATAATTATAATTATACTGAACATAAAATCATAATAATGAAAGAAACATGTTAAATACTTCTTGATAAATGAATATAAAAATAAAAAAAAAACCTGTAGTATCTCTAATTAAAAATGAGTACATGCATAAAGATTACTCCCGGAAATATTATACGCATATATATTAAAATTACATGCTTGAACATAAAAATCAAATACGTACGTTTATATATAAAAAAGGCGGATATTAATAGAAATAAAAGAAAAAGTATACGCATATTAAAGACACTCATCCGAACAAGACTAACGACTTTTAAAAAGTTTAAAGCATTGATGACGAAAAATTGAAAATTTAAATTGGTATAGATCTAAATTAAAAACAGAATTTATTAGCTGTCTCAATTCCGGTATAAATAGAAGATTTGGAAAATAGCCTGGTGTAAACAAACGGAGCAAATATCCTGGTTCTACAATATGGAACTCTCAACGAAATGAAAGAATCTAAATAAAAACGTCCATGTAATAGATTATCTAAAAATTTTAGGTCAGACAAACTGCGTCTATCAATAAGAGTTAAGAAGTTTAAATCCTTGAGTATAGCAAATAATAATAATAATAATAATAATAATAATAATAATAATAATAATAATAATAATAATAATAATAATAATAATAATAATAATAATAATAATAATAATAATAATAATAATAATAATAATAATAAAAGAAGAAGAAGAAGAAGAATAGATTTCCATGTTTGATGAAACAACATTATAGAACGTTAATTTAAAAATGTTGTTTATGCCATTTAAAATAAAATTGTGTAATTTACATTTTGTTTTAAAAAATGAAGAATTATTTTGGGTATTTGCTTAAACATTTAAAACTTAATTTCCCCCAGATTTAATCAACGATATGAATTGAGAAATGACTCTTAGAAAGATAACTTCTGTTCATAATCTCGGATATACTCAAACAATGTCAGAAAGGACAATCAAGTCCAGTAGTACGTTGTTATATTTCCGTCAGTGTATGTTCAGACTAAATAATTTTCTATGTCTTCCCCTCTTGTCCTGCAGGAAATATGGAACTCATTACCAGAACTTTTAGCATCCCCAAGAGAAATAGCCAAAGTACATCCATCCATCTACCACAACTGCATTTAGATGTATATATATATATATATATATATATATATATATATATATATATATATATATATATATAACTGCAGAGTGTGTACACACAAGTGAGACAACAAGAGACAGATAGGAGAGGGGAGAATGCTGGCTAGCGGTGGGGGTTGGTTTCTTTATGATGACGCCAAACAACACGCAACATGAGCCATGGTCGGTGTAGTGGTTTGATCTGCGTGTAAATGGAACAGCGCACTTTGATTATATATTAATAGGCAGTAAAATTGCCTACCTTCTTCTGTGAATGCTCCAAAAGCCATTTCCCCTGTGATGAGTGTTAAATACCCTGTGATCACAAAGGAATCTGTACAAAAATAATATGTATGTGTGTGTGTGTGTGTTTGTGTACTTGTGTGTGTGACAGAGAAAGTGAACATTGGTTTTAAAAGCTCTTAACAGAAAATGTGTATGTTGTTTATTGTAAATCCGAACTCGAATATTGATATAATGAATAGTTTTTTTTTCTGTAGTAATGAAGCTAATGTACTGAATGTTTGGTATATTTTGTACATATTACCATTTCGACGTTTTTTGAAAACATTTTTTTTTTTAATTTTATTTCGCTCTGTGTGTGTTAACAAAAAACTAGTGGAGATATGTGTTTATTATTAACATTTTGTGTCACAAAGAGATTGATCATTACATTTTCTGCTCAACAATTGTAATGTGCATATAGCCGATTCAAATCAAAAATATTTTTTACTTATATATTTATGTGGATTGCAACTGTAAGTGGAAATCCCAACAAAGCAAACATTTAAAAAGTATTGAGTTTCTAATGTTTTTTTAAATACGGGAAAATTGAGAATTAAGTTTATTTTTAAATTATATACTTTCCTCAAGGAAGCGGATTTCGTTTCATACTGTGAAACTGCAGTAGACTTATAAAATTACGAGTCGTGTACAGAAAGTAAATACCGTTTTGAAAAAAAAAATACTAAAATTGTTTTGTTCAAGCCAAATTTATTTTTCGACATAGTTTCCAGCAATGTTCAAACACTTGTCAGGGCCGGTGTCCAACCTGTCCAAACCTTCCTCAAGTGGCCCCACGTAGCGTAGTCACTAACGCTCTCGCCTTCGGTGCGAGCGGTCCCGGGTTCGATTCCCGGTGGGGGCACTCGGTCGAAAAAGTGTAAAACTCTTTTTCAGGCCATCCACCCTGAATGATGTTTTCCTTTGCCTTTGCCTTCTCATTCACACCAGACAAATGCCGGGGTGGTACCTAACTTATAAGTCCGAGCCGCTTCCTTCCTTCCCTTATCCTTTCTTCCTTCTCCTTTCCCGCATAGTGTGCTCGCCGAGGGACGTCATTCCTCCAAACGTGAAGGGCTAAATGGTCTTAGATGCCGATAGCCCAGAAATCTAAATTCCTAAATCCCAAACTTTCGTCAACGAAACATCTCTCCAGTATCCGGCAAGTGCGCACAGTTTGAACCATCAATGTGGAACCATACTGTCAAACTCTGAGAACACTTCGGCGTGCAATCCCAAACAAAAGGAATTATATTGCTCCATGACAATGCTCGTCACCATACTGCTGGTGCCACCGAAACGTTAGGCTTCTTTCACATTATCCGGCGATTTACCGGATCCGTTTTCGGCAGTTTGCCGGATGAGAAGCGGCATATTATATTATATGGCTGTTTGACGACCCACCGTGCAGCTCCGCCTTGGAGCCGTCTGATTGACTACCACTTGTTCCTGACTGGAGCACGAGATCGGTGGTAAGCACTTTGGAAGTGAGGACGACGCGAAAAAAAAAAAAAAGAGAGAGAGAGAGAAAACGTTGTGGAGTTATAGTTGTTTTCACTGGTAGGATGTTTCTTTGTGGAAGATTGGAACAAGTTGGTTACCCGCTGTGACAAGTGTTTGAACATAACGGAAGTGGTAAATATCTATCATTTCCGGTTTTCATAGAGGACTATAATCGGAAGTGGAATCTTTTTTTTAGGATACTGAATAAATATCAGAAAACAAGTTCTCGCTTTCTCTTACACTCTTTCCTCTATGAAAGCATTATTGAAAGCGGAAGTTGTAGTAAATTTCTACCAGAATTGAAACTGGGAATAGTTCATTTATTAGTGGAGTATGGAAAGAAATAAAAACTTATTCTTGGGACGCTGAATTCACATTTAAAAAATGATTTATTACTATCTTCCACCATTTTTGTTCCATGTTCATCTATATTGAGACTGAAAATTGAAACCGATAATACTGATATATTTGTAACACGATTTTCACAGAGAAATAAGGGCGGAGATTGAACCTATTCTTGGGACGCTGAATTCATTAGTATTAGCATTTTTTTACTCTACGAAGCTCATTTTTGAAGCTTGAAATAATTAGAGATGGGCAAAACCGTTTTTTATAAAAACCGGAAATAGATTTTTAGAAAAACCGAAATTTTGGTTTTCTTCAAAACCGATTCGGTTTTTCACCGAAACCGGTTTCGGCTTTCTCCAAAGAAATCGGTTCGATTTTCACCAAAAACGGTTTCGGTTTTCTCCAAAACCGGTTCGGTTTATCACCGTAACCGGTTTCGGTTTTCTTCGAGAAACGGTTCCGTTTTTCACCGAAATACTGATATATTTATAACACTTACGATTTTCATAGAGAAATAAGGGCGGAGATTGAACCTATCCTTGGGACGCTGAATTCATTAGTATTAGCATTTTTGTACCCTACGAAGCTCATTGTTGAAGCCGGAAATAATTAGAGATATGGGCAAAACGGATTTTTATAAAAACCGGAAACAGGTTTTTAGAAAAACCGAAATTTCGATTTTCTCCAAAACCGGTTCGGTTTTTCACCGAAACCGGTTTCGGTTTTCACCAAAAACGGCTTCGGTTTTCTCCAAAACCGGTTCGGTGTATCACCGTAACCGGTTTGGGTTTTCTTCGAAAAACGGTTCCGTTTTTCACCGAAATACTGATATATTTATAACACTTACGATTTTCATAGAGAAATAAGGGCGGAGATTGAACCTATCCTTGGGACGTTGAATTCATTAGTATTAGCATTTTTTTTTACTCTACGAAGCTCAATGTTGAATCCGGAAATAATTAGAGATGGGCAAAACCGTTTTTTATAAAAACCGGAACAGGTTTTTAGAAAAACCGAAATTTCAGTTTTCACCAAAACCGGTTTCGGTTTTCTCCAAAAAATCGGTTTGATTTTCCCCAAAAACGGTTTCGTTTTTCTTCAAAACCGGTTTGGTTTTCAGCGAAAATGTTTTGGGTGAAAATGTTTGGAAAACACATAAAACTATTTCTGTGGAAACGAAATCGGCTTCCGGAGAACAACGAAACAATATTTTGGCAAGAAATAGAACAAATTTTGGAAAAAACCGAAACCGGTTTCGGTGAAAAAACGAACCGTTTTTTTTTAAATTTTCAAAAACCTGTTTCTGCTTTTCTAAAAACCGAAAAACCGGTTTTGTGCCCACCACTAAAAATAATAGATAGCATTTCAATTTTGAATAGAGGGTTCACCGTTTAAAATCAGGAGTTTTAAAGGGAATTTTTAGAATTTCATTTCGGAAGTTACTGCTCTTAACCTAATTTTACTTAGACTCATAGTTTGAACATTATCTTTCAAATGTGTCAGATTTTTGAATGATACCACACTTTTGCCCTACTGATGCAACATTCGGGGAAATTTGCTTGAAACTATGTTGGTTAGTTGAAAATCTGGGAAATCCATATTGAGGACCCAGAGTGAGGTACCGGGAACAAATACATCCACGTGTTTCGAAACAATACCGACAACGTTTGGGAAGTGATTTCTGATACCAAAATAAGACAAAAGGTATAGACCATCTTTGGTGCACAAATGCTTCCTTTCGGAGTTATAGGCTGCCAAAAATGTGAAAAAAAAAAATGAACTTTGAAGGTCCAGAGCTCCAATACTATGGGACCTACCTAGTCGGGTCAAGACTTCACTTAGGGACTAATATGTGCGCTATCTGAAAATATATGCTTCAGAATCCTAAGGTACTCACGCATTTTTTTTTAAAGAGGGAGTTTGGTTACGGGCACATAATATGAAGTACTCACCAACTACCTCTATAAAAAGTTCCACAATTTTTTTTTTCACTTGGGCCGCTCATTAGATTCACAGAGTCAGGTTCCTGCAGGCAGATGCCCTAGAATACATGGTGTCCCGACAAAACGTACCAGCGACAAAACGTACCACTTGAATTTTCGCGACAAAACGTACCACTTTTGACAACCTGTCATAAATGACAACCTGTCATGGATTAATTAAAGCATTTCTGACATTTATTACACGACAAAACGTACCACTTATATAAATTACAACCTGTCTTGGACTAATTAAAACATTTCGGATATTTAATCCGCGACAAAACGTACCACTTCAAGCATTTTCTTTTTGCAGCATGTTCACAGATTATTCTCCAGATCGAACAAACTTCTCTTAAAGTTTCTTTACGTGACAAACGTAACATTAAACACGTTTATCAGCGAGTAAGAGAACACGAGTCTTCCAAAATACATTAGACCAATTTGTGTGCTCACATATCTAACAAAAGAGAACATAATGTTAAGAAACTACTTCCTCATAAACAGGTAAAACAACGGCAGTATAAGGTTGAGAAGAACAGACAGGTAATGTATCGAGTTGTCAAAGTGCAGAAACTCATTGGTAAAAGAGGGCTCATTTACAGAGGAAATGTAGCAGCCTATAAACTGAAAGACACAGCTGTAGATCATGGAAACTTTTTGGATATTATTCCTTTCTTAAGCAAATTTGATTTTCCGCTTAAAAGTAATTTAGATAAGGTCACCGAGAAGAGTCATATACGAGGAAGTAAGCAGGATAGTGGTCGCATAACTAAACACGGTGAATTATGTTTTGAATGCTATCAGCACACTTATCAGAGAAGATATTTCGAAAGAAGTCTCTCAAGCTTCAATATTTTATGTTCTATTAGACACTACTCAACATATAGTAGTTTCAGACCAGTGCTCTGTTGTTAAACAAAGTGTTGTTTTACGGTATGTTGTTAAAATGGTTGTTAAACAAAGTATTGTTGTCATTGTAAAATGCATATCTACCACAGGCCAGTGTCCTTGCGGTTTACTGCTGGAAATTCTGCAGAAGTTGAACCTTGATATTAAGAAGTGTATTTGAAATTCAACCGATGGCTCAAGTAACATGCAAGGACAATATTCGGATTTTTTCAATTCACCTATGATCAGTTACACGTGTGATTCAGTTGATTTTGAGTTTAACGTCCCTTTTAGCAGCGAGGCTATATGAGACGGGGCATACTGATTTACGGGAAATCCGAAGCACATGAGATCCCACCAGGAATCGAACCCAGGTCTCCCACGACAAAGGCGCATACGCTAACCGCTTAACCACTAAGGAACTCAGTTACACGTGTGGTGTTACGCTCATATACTCAATCATGTCATATGTGATCTGACAAAAAATTGCATTGATTCTGTGTCATTGTTCTGCTGAATGACTGTGCGATATTTATGCGTGAGTCTTATCAGCGAATGGACATTTGGAAGATCAAATGTTAACAAAGGCGTCTTACAGTTATTCCGGAAACAAGATGGTAGAAAACACACTGTTTTTCAGAAAAAGTTTGATCATTTTTCGAACCCAAAAAGTACTTTGTATATAGAGTTGACCATAACAATTAAGAAAATTGCTTCTACAGAAAATATCAAACCAAAAGCTAGGTGTAAAGCGAAAGGATATATAAAAGATCTTTTCAAGTTCAAAACAACTCGGACAGCACAAATGTTCCTTAAGATATTTCAAGTCACGACTTCTCTGTCAAACTATCTCCAAATAGAGGGTGCTGCTAGTGTAGTCCTATCGGATGGTGCAGACTACTCTGTCCAATTGAAAGAGTAGACAGATGATTTTGAATCCGTTAAGAATGCAGCATTAAGCTTTGCAGAATGGGCCATTAACAAATTTGAAGACTTAGAACGTGATTTCTTTTTTCCTATTGACCTATCGACAATTTGCCTTCAGAGATGGACAAAGATTTTTCCTGTTAATATGAAGATGAAGCTGCTTCTATCCAATGACCAGGTACTGCATCGAAGCATTCAACACAATATTGGACATGGTAGTTTCGAGTATTTCTTCAAGATTCAAGAAGCAATGTACTTTATGGATTATTTGGACCCTAGAGCAATGAAACTATCATATGAGTGAAAAAAAAAAAAAGTGACACACACTTCGGTGATGTTCAAGAACTGTTCCTCATAAGTGGGGGACTGCAATGAAACTATTATATGAGTGAAAAAAAAAGGAAAAGAAAGAAGTTAGCTCAACGGTTTTAAAAAAGAATATATCAAAAAAGATTTTTTGACATTATTTTGTAGTGATAAAATATATGTGTACTTAAGTTAGATAACAAAAGAATTTTGGAATAAACAGTCACACTTATTGTGGACTAATGAGGTTCTCCGGCAGTCACGTAGCGTAAGAAGTAATTAAGTGAACAAACAAGGCTGTTACGGAGAACCTCAGGGTTTGGCTGACGAAATTAATAGCATATAAAAAGGTAAGGGAGAGGTCCAAAGATCATCTCGGAACAACCAACGGATCTATCAGCAACCAACCAAGATCTGCAATAACATGGGTGGTATACCAGCATACTTAATGTAAGTTGTATTTTTCATTTTCATAACTTGCTGTCATTCATATAAGGCTCTAAGCTGGACGAATGGTCTCCTGCGAGAGAACATAATCTAAATTTGTAATTGTAACCTCTAATTCATGTAAAATAAAGTCTTGCTTGTTCACTTAATTACTTCTTACGCTACGTGACTGCCGGAGAACCTCATTAGTCCACAATAAGTGTGACTGTTTATTCCAAAATTCTTTTGTTATCTAACTTAAGTACACATATATTTTATCACTACAAAATAATGTCAAAAAATCTTTTTTGATATATTCTTTTTTTAAACCGTTGAGCTAACTTCTTTCTTTTCCTTTTTTTTTTTCACTCATATGATAGTTTCATTGCACTAGACACTTCAACCAAGTAACAGAATTTCCAGACGTGCATTTCGATAAACTTACATATTTTCTGAAAAACTTCAGTAAAGAAGTTTCCAAGGATATTATAAATGTATTCTCTTGGACTTTTGAAGGACGTGGATATCCTTAAAAGTCGGTCTTGATGACAAGCACAACCGAGAAAAAATGACTGTGCTGATGGTGCAAGTGGTTCAGAATTAGGAGAAAATACATTTGTTTACAAGGAAAGCGAATGCAAAACGTGTTGCAAAATTGTCCAATGTGCTGCTTTTTAATTTTGCAGAATTGTAAATTTTGCAGTAATACTTATCCAGGTTTCCAGCATACAAATTTTTATTGACTTTGCCCGTAACTCAGGTAACATGTGAAAGAAATTTTTCAAAACTGAAATAAACTGAAATAAATTAAAAATAGGCTAACGAGTACCATGTCTCAGGAACATTTGAAAACATTTATGTTGATGTCTATTGAAAAAGATTTATTAAAAAATATTTCGAATGCAAAACACTGATAGATACAGTAGCATCAAAAACTAGAACACTAAAACATCTGCTAATTTTGTAATATAGTATACGTTCTCCTTAAACTTCATATAATATTTTGAACAATTCAGAATAATATACTGATGAAAGAATATCAGGTTTTAATTGTCAATTGTTAATACTATTGACTTACTGTAGAAAGAAAACTGTGCAACTTGATTTGTGACATTGAGATGCTGGTGGCCCTTGTGAGAGAAAGCGCCCGCGCCCCTCTAATAATACCTATCCGTCCCTGGTCCAAAGTCTGGATAAAGTGTGATGGAAATCAGCAAATATTCAAATATTGCATATGCAATATTCTTGCTGGTCTTGGTCTGGCGAGAATCTTGCAGGTATGGTTGGTGTTGGAAGAATCTTGCAGGTATGGTTTTGTGTTGCGAGAATCTTGCAGGCATGGTCCTAGTCTTAGCCTTAGTCTTAGTCTTGGTCTTGCATCGCTACTTTTCTCACCAGCAATCTGTTCAACTTTTAACCTTATTTTGGCCGGTATGTATATACTTATATACCGTCCTATCAAGTGGTACGTTTTGTCGCCTGACATTATTTGATGGCTGATTGGAAGACTCTTCGCAAGTAGTCTTCCAGGCAAGTGGTACGTTTTGTCGCTTGTCATTATTTAAAGTGTTTTTAGAAAACCCTTCACAAGCATCCCTCAGGGTAAGTGGTACGTTTTGTCGGTGGTACGTTTTGTCGCTAGTACGTTTTGTCGCGTATTCAGGATATATATATATATATATATATATAGCTATATTCCTGTCCTATAATATATATCGACGTCTTATGAGGTATATTTGGGTGGATTAGAATCGGCACCAATTGAGACTTTTTTTTTTTTTTGAATCTTAAGATAATTTGAAGATTGAGATAAAGTTTGGAAATCCTTAGAAGTTGTCTTGGGAAGTTTCCACTGTAAAAAAAATCTTATTATTTTGCAAATAACGTTTATTAACTTAATTTCACTTTGCTCACATACTACTACCATACTACTAGTACTATTACTAGTACTATTACTATTACTATTATTATTATTATTATTATTATTACTACTACTACTACTACTACTACTACTACTACTAATAATAATAATAATAATAATAATAATAATAATAATAATAATAATAATAATAATAATAATAATAATAATAATTTCAATTTCAAGAATTGACTAAAAATGAGGGGGGGAAACGTTTGCATTTTTAAATTTAATATTCTTTTTTTTAAATAAAATGATTTTTTTTTTTTTTTTTTTTTTTTTTTTTGCTTGTTGCTTATGTAGTTAATATAGGATAGCGTGCAAAGTTACTAGATATTCCCTTAGTGCAAGTAAATTATGCTTCTACCAAACCAAATATGATGAAATTAGCTTGCAACAATAGAAACCAATGCATTTGACTTGAATCAACTATTGTAAATAACTAAGTTAGAATGATTTGGATTAGTTGAACAGAAAAAAAGTTACGCTAATTCTAATTGATATTCCATTATTATAAAATTAGGAACATGGTAATAGTGAGTTATTGATTGCATTGCAATTACGTGCATTATCTAATTAGTTAGAGCCTATTATTCATAACCTATTATGACCAATATTAAGAGATCTATTTTGCGTAATTGCATTCTGAAGAACAGTTATGTCTGTCCATCTATTGTAGTTCTTAAGAAGTTTGATCTTGTCAGAACTGATTTTTTTTATTTATTTTTCCTCTCTGTCCGTGTGCCCGTCCTGCAGACAAAAAACATCTCAAGGCCTACCTGAAGCATAATTATCAATCTTGAATAGGATTTGGTGGGTCAAAATTTAGTCATCGAAAAAATTAAATTAATTATTTCAGTTTTACGTCCGACGATTACGCCGGCTAAGGTAAAGGAGACAGTGATGATGAACCTGAGCTGGGATCGAACCAGAGACGTCACGCACTAGAGGTGAACGTTCTACTACTGGGTCACCGAGCCAAGTTAGTAATCGAGTTCGTAGATAGAGTTGATCTATCCACCGGAAGTGGTAGAAATAAACCATTTCCGGTTTAACATTGATCACTATCCAGCAAAAACGGTAATAATAGATACTGAATAGCAATTTTCTGCAATAGATTAAGTGTCCCAAAAATACATTTTATCTCCATCTTTAACTTTCTTTAGGCTTAGATTACACTCTGAATATATATATATATATATATATATATATATATATATATATATATATATATATATATATATATATATATATATATAGTGGCGTATTTACGATTTTGTTTCGGGGGTTTTGTTAACGGGGGGCTTTGCCTAAAAATGTGAAAATTGTGCAAGATATTCATATACTTTACTATACTAAGTAAGATTTCGGGGAGGAGTTAAGCCGGGAAGCCCTCCCTAAATACGCCGCTGATATATATACATATATATATATGACGACAGCGGTTAATGCTGCCGTCCTAGGATTTTATTTACTGGAATAGGACTTAGGTGGCATTAACAGAAATTCAACAATTATAAGAGAAAATATACGTTCCTTCCACTTTTTTTTAATTTCAACATTTAGTTCAACATGATTCCCACTGTCTCCCTTAGCCTCGGAGCATAAACGTGGAACAATGTGTATATATAAAAAGGAAAAAAAAAAAAAAGATTCAACGAATTACTGTCGAAGCTGTTGCCAATCCATCTTATATAAATTACTACGTCAAACGGAATACAGTTAATATGAAGGTAAACAAATCAAATATTTATCAAGATTATTATTATTATTATTATTATTATTATTATTATTATTATTATTATTATTATTATTATTATTATTATTATTATTATTATTATTAATATCAATCATTCACCATGTTAATGTAAAGTGCTTCTTTCTTATCCATTACTGTAATTAGAAAACGATGAAATAATAGAATAACTATCAGTGGTCTATTATAACTTTATACAAAAGTTTTACAGTGCACAATGTAAAGGATGTGATACGAAATGAAATCTTTAAGTTTTACGTTCCACTGTTATGCCGACTAGGCTATAGGAGACGATGATTATGAGAAATTAATGAAACGGTGGAATGAATAAAGTGGGAGGAAACAGGAGAACCCCAAGAAAGCCCACGAGCACGGTGTTTGTCCACCACAAAGCTGACTTGGCGCAAGCTGTGATCGAACCAAGGACCCCATGCACTAGAGATGAACGCTCTACCACTGAGCCACCGCGCAAGTTTAAAGAATAATTACATTGGAATAATTAAGAATGAAATATGAAACATGATTTTGAAAGGAAGTAGTCTAGAACGTATGCTTAAATAAATGTACTATTCTGTACAGCTCTTGAGAAAACATATCGGGAAAAAAATCACCACAGGTTAAGAGAAGAAAGCTTATTTATTATATATACCAATTGTCCTATACAAGTTTTCTGAAGCTGTGTGAAGATTTCTTACATTAGGTCAGAGTTTCTCAACCGGGGGGATCGCGGGAGGGATTCATGGGGTTGCGAAGATAAGCGGAAGAGATTAATGTAATTAGAATCTAATACCGGAAAATATTTTTAAGTATTATTTTGAATTTTCTTCTGATAAGCATATTTTTATTTTTATACATACTGTTAAGAACAGTAAAAGATAGAACTACTAAACATTTTCAACAGGTGCGACTAGTTTAAAAATCAATTTAAATGAAAGATGTACGATATGAAACCAATGAGAACTACATATTGAAACACCACAAAACCTGCATATTGAAATACAATTAAAATTGAAAGCTAATGAAACACCTGAGCATGATGTGATTTCACTAGTGCGCCAATGTCCGGTTTACTCTTCGTGACGCACATTATCAAGTCATTTTCAACTGACAAGCGAATTACCTTTGTTTTAATGCTTACTATGGAAGAAAAAACACTTTTGCACAGATACGATGTAGCAAATGCAATTATTACTTTTAAAGCAGCAGATAGCACCCAGGATATTCTTCTCTTATCTTCAGCCACAACTTGCCCAAGTCTTCGTTACAGAAAACCAGTTGCACAGATTGTCGTACAATAATTCTATTAGTAGTCAAGGAATTGTGGACTTAGATCAGCTATTTTGATGGCCTCTTCCATGAAGGGGTTTAATAATATCCACCTTGAACCAGCACTTTTATCGTGGGGAATATATTACTGTTACTGTATTCACTATATACAAGAAATGGATTCTACTATTATAGGAATAGATGGATATCGTGAGATCTCCGCAATAGGTATATTAAAAATCCCACACGCGCTTATTACAAACTAGAAATCATAAGGCGGTCGATAGAAAGAGCATCTGATAAAATGGGGGTCCTGATAGGAATTGGGTTGAGAACCACTGCGTTAGGTTGTTGCGATAAAATTAAAATTTTTTTACTGCTTGTTCTTCCCTCAAGAGCCGTAAATGGCACTAATCGAGCATTTGCTAAATCTAACTAAAGAAAATTAAAAAAAAAAAAAAAAAAATCAGGATGGCTGTAGGATTCGAGCCTAGGATTGAGAACTAGAATGCTACTTCTCCTGGTGAAACCAAGTGTGCAATTATTTGAAAATATTATTTCTTATGTAATTGACCTACATTTTAATGCAATAGTAGTACTATTAGCAACTAATCATTTAAAACTTTTTAATTTTTTTTTTTTTTTTTTTTTTTTTGTCTTTTCTTTGGTGATTTTTTTCCTTGTAATAGCTAAAATTGTCTGTAGTTTGAAGGCATGGGGTGCAATACCCTAGAGATTTTAAGCAAACTGCACATCCCTTCCCGTCAGTAAGGAACGGGAAGGAATGTGTTAGCTGATTGTTAGTTCAGAGCGTGTTCCTCCTTACATCCCTCTGTCTACAGATCATTCCTTCTGCTGTTTATCCTTGTCCTTAGCTCCTCCCAGAAGGGCTGTTTGCTCTCAACACAATTCCATAGTCTTCTCTAAGCCATTCGTAGGAATTTCGTCCGATTGTCTCCAACATAAAGACGACAGAACACCTTGTACTCCGCACTTTGTCTGGTTAATTTCTTTAGCTTATCAACGTCTTCAGTTTGTCTTTACTTATAGTTGTAGACAACAGATGATACCTATTTCTGGAATTTTAAGTTTTCCGCTTTTTTTCGTTGAAAGTAAATTTTACTTATCAGCAAGGGCGTCGATTTCCCTGTAATTTCGTGGGGGCCCATTCATTAAACAATACATATAACAATTAAAAATACATATAAAAATATATATTCATAAAAATACATGGGGGCCCACATGAGCTTTGGGGGGGCCCGGGCCCTCTCGGCCAACCCAGGATCGGTGCCCTTGTTTAACAGGCAGCATTTGTTACGATCTAGATCAGTGCTGTCCAACATTCTTCCATGATTGGGCACACCTTTGATGGCTTTGGGTGTGCGGGTAGGGCCTACCATCTGACGATTTCACTACCACGTCAAAACATATACTATATGACATTAAACGAAAATAAATAAATAAATAAATAATAATAATAATAATAATAATAATAATAATAATAATAATAATAATAATAATAATAATAATAATAATAATAATGACACAACAATACTGCAAAAAGCAATCACCAGGTTTTGGCACATAATATGGAATTAATTGCCGACACTATCTCATACTACAAATACCAGCTAAGTCCAGTATTTGAAAACGACAAATACAAACTGTACTGGGATATAGAAACAAGAACAAATATCACGGTACCTGCAAACAGACCCGACATCACTATTATCAATAAAATAGACCAAGAAGTAACCCTCATAGGTGTAGCAGCAAGGGGGCCGGAAGGCCCGGGAGCCCCCAAAGCTCATGTGGGCCCCCGCATTGTATTTATGAATATACCATATTTGACATAATTTGAATGCAATTTGTCTTTAAAATCCTCATGTAATCCTTCTGCATCTGAATGCCTCTCTCCCCAAATTTACAGAGAAATCGGCTCCCTGTGTAGCAGTACCATTGACTTATATGTAAGTTCAACATTCAGCACACAAATAAGCAAACGAAATCAAGAAACTATGGAAATATCAGAAAGTTGTAGTAAGATCAATTTACCGGTTTAAACTGAGATATAGCAGCAATAATAATAATAATAATAATAATAATAATAATAATAATAATAATAATAATAATAATAATAATAATAATAATAATAATAATAATAATAATAATGGGGCCGAGAAATTAGAATGGATGTAACGATACGTATCTGCAAACAGATCCGACATCACTGGTGTGAATAAAATGAATCAAGTAACTTTAATCGATGTAACAGTGCCATTGACTCAACATACGTATAACATTTAGTGCAAAAATAAGCAAATATAAAGACCTGGTAGACGAAATCAAGAATCTATGGAAATGTCAGAAAGTCATATAGTAAGATCAATCATTATCTCAGCTACTGCAATATGTCCCTAAAAGTAGTGTGACGCAACTTCAGCAGATAAGCAGCTTGTGCAGCAAAATAACGTACCAACAAAAATATTCCTTCTTCCTCCAGCTCACAAGTAAGGGCGCCCATTAGGGGAAGGGCAAGGGGGCTCTCCCCCCAAGAAAAAAATATACTTGAGAATATCGAAAACGCAATAGAATTTTTACATTAGTTACAGCAAAATTTGAAACTATATTTGAAATGTCGCTTATACTTGCCCTCCCCCCTTGGAAACCACAACATGGGCGCCCTTGCTCACAAGTTTTGTTTATTCCACTAACTACAGTCTTTCAATTTCTAGTGTTAATTTTCATAACATTATATATACATTCACAGGTTTTTCTCAAGTTTATTAACACTGTGTTAATTTTTCGTTGATCATATTAATTTCCTGTGCTTACTTTATTACTAGCCACTGGCTAGCATTTAAACACTTCTTTTTAAGGAAACCAACTACGGAAGAGGGAGAGAGAGAGAGAGAGAGAGAAAGAAAGAAAGAAAGAAAGAAAGAAAGTGGTCTTACAGTTTGGCATTAACAAATGATTGTCGACAAGCAAAACAGACTTTTCTTAATTAAGGTGCCATTGTGACGTTTGAGAGGCCTATATGAGCGACTCATGTGGTGGTCCTTGGAACTATCTTGCTTTGGTGGGTGGTAAAATGAAATTACGCGCTTGGATCAAAGGCCTAATAAAACGAAACTAATTTACAACATTCTCAATCTTGTGTTCATCTTTTAATATTCATCTTTTCTTTACGTTACTTTTTTTCTTTTTATCTTTTCTTGATCATAGATCTATCTATCATCTTCTTGATATTAGAGTAAATTTTATACTTCATTAATGTCTTTGGACGCGCCAAATGTTGTATTCATTAGTTCATTACTTGTTTTTAACCCATAGCACCTTCAAAGGGTTGTTCAACTTTAAATATTTTCTCTCCCCTCTCGTTCAGAGTTTACTATTATTAGTTTTGTTATTGTTATTGTTATTTTTTCATTAAGACCTTTACACGTCAAGACGAGATTTTGCTTTAGATTAATAACGATCTACATTTCTCTCCACGGAGGTAAGATAATCTATCTTGCCGATGAATTTACCCAACAGATGGTACTAATTCTTAAGACTTGTCTATCTTTAAGCAATAAACGCATTTTTCTATAATTACTCTATGTGCGTTAACTCAACTCTTAATTATAAACTTTCCGTAAATAGATTCAAATTGCTTTTGTAGCAAGAATATGTTCAGTTGTTAAAATTTATACTAATTACACAACGTTCGCAAATTAATACACTGAATTACTATAATTATTAATTAATGTTTGCCAACAACATGATCACACACTAATACATACACCTTAAGACCTTTAATGGTTGATCTATTTAATTTTTTCGTTATATATTTAACTACGCCCACAAGTTTTTTTTCAAGTGTATGGGGTGGGGAATACTGACACAAATCTTGATGCATAGAATACTTCATGTAAGACAAGAATTATATATTTACGATCATCATTACATAACTTTATTTACTACAGTAAATATATTAAATACTGTACTGTGTGTCAGTAAGCAAATCTAACATGTTTTGATATGTATTTCCAAAAACGGAACCCCTTTCCAAAATCCTGGGGAGGGGCGACAAATACACCCTAAATTTTCGAAACACTAGGGTTGTCCCCATTACGGGCGCCCATAGTAGCCGTTCGTTGACAGTGAAAAGAGTAATCGGTATAGCTATAGGCTAATAAGTGTGACCATGAAACAGGGGCGTCATTTGGGGAGGATGGAAAGGATTGTCGACTACTAAAATCGGATAAGGCATATTTTCTGCAAAGAATACACAGCTAAGGGGAGCAGACCTCATCCAATTAACCCTAACTCCTTTGGCTTTTCTTTCGAATATGCTCAGTCTATCCGTTTACAATTCTCACAAAGGGACAAGATTCGTGTCCAGAAAATGCCTCAGTGTAGTTAAAAGAAAATATTAAAGAAAAAGATTATTAAAATTGCTCAGAACTTTAATTTGGAATATCGTTACAATATTATGAATTTAAATTAGATGAATTCAAAGTGTCATATTATTCCAGTTAATTAAATTACAGATATCGGTAGTACTGCATTATACAAAGCAATATTAGATATTTCTGACACGGAAAGGAGATACCAGTCCTAGGTCGAGGAATTATGCCGGTCCTGGGGTCCGAGGTCCCCTCTGAAGTTTGTTTGGTCCGACGTATTTTTATTAAAACCTCATTAATGTTTTGTTAGGTAATTGCTGAATAACCAGATTTAATCCTCCCTCCCTCCGAAACTTATACAGAAATCGGCGCCACTGCATCGAAGTAGCTTGTAATTTGTATCTGTTTACAATAGTTTGAAATAAAAATAAACGTGTTTCTACTGATACTCTCTACAAAATATTTGAATGTAAGAGATGCATTATTATTTTGAAAATGTTCTAATGACGTGTATCCATTGTTTTCATACAATTTGAAATCCCTTTTGTTCAGAAAGCATTGGATTTCTCCAGCTTAATACTCGAGTTCCAATCACCATGGTTTTTGTCTTTCTAGCATTTATTTTCTTTCCATATCTTTACAGTCCTTTTCATGTTTTCTAACATTTTATTGATTTTCTTTTCAGATTCCGAAACAAGCACCATATGATCTGCAAACCGTATACACTTAATCATTCTAGTACCTCCTACCAAAATACCGTCTTCATCTTGTAGGTTCTATTTTACTATCTGTTCTAGACAGATATTCAATAATATTGGTGAGAGACAGCATATATGTCGAACTCTCCTTCCAATTGCATTTTTCTCTGTCATTTCCACTCTATTCAAACACTTACTTGTTGGTCATATAAGTTTCTTATGAGTCTTCGATGTTTGCATTGAAACGCAACCTTCTTTAGAACTTCCAACAACAATTCCCAATTTATGTGGTCAAAAGCCTTTTGTAGATCAATAAATACACCTCTTTTCTTTTTTCTAGAAACCTTTTACCGATCATTCTTTAATAATCCAATTGCATCTTTTGTGCCCTTACCTCTCCTGAACTCGAACAATTCCCTCTCAACTTTTTCATTTATTCTTCCATACAACCTTCTGTTCAGCATTCGAAGCAAAATTTTTTGCTGCATGCTATATGAGACTAACATTTACCTAATCCTCACATATTTTTGGGTTCGATTTCTTAGCCATCGGTATCATAATCATCTTCTCTTGTTTCACATATTTCATAGCCAAGTCGGAACAATTTTTTCTTGGTATATTATCTATTCCGGTTGTCTTTCCATTCCTAATCTCGGACATAGATTTTTTAGACTTGAACCGAAGAATACCAAACTTTTATCATTATCTCGTATTTCATTTTCTACTTCATCATCTAGGCCACATTCTTTATCTCTACTCTCGTATAAGTCCTCAACATATTCTTTCCATCTTCCTAAAACTTCACTTTTCTCACTGACTATCTTTCCATTCCCATTTTGTACTGCTATTGCAATACCCCCTTTGTTTCCTTCGAATGTATATTTCCTCATATTTCTCAACTCTTTCTAATTCTTTTATATCCTCGCATTTCCTTTCGTAAAACTCTTCCTTTATTTTGTGTTTTCCTTTGTAACTAAATGTTTAATTTACTAAACATCTTTCTGCCCTCTTCTGTATCAAGCTGTTTCCACGTCTTTCTTTTCCTCACTTTCTGCAGTATCTGTTCTGTAAGCCGTAGTTTCTGTCCACTTTGTATTCGTGGTAACCTATATATATAATGCTCCCCAACACTAAGGTCCTCCCAAACAAAAATACTGGCTACGCTACTGTGGGGGGGGGGGGGAGACCAATACTACAAGACACTCGGTTTCGGACCCAGTAGACCCCTCGCTTGGGTGAACCACTAAAGAGTACTATAAATAACCTATTAACCTACCGATAATTTGATTTTGTTGTAATTAAAATAAATAAGATAAGGTATTCACGTGAATGAATGGCACTGTTCTATTTCAGAATTTTTAAAGCATTATTCTTTTAACTCAATAAAAAATTAAATTTAATAATAGTTAATATACAGAGTGACCGAAAAGTAGGAATACAGCCCCGTGCTGATCGGTCATGATGTATCATTTATTTATTGTTGTCCAGGTATTGACTTAGTTTCTTCCTTATCTGTTCTTAATTTATTTTCACTTATATCTTAAGCTCGGAACAAACCAAAGCCAATAAATTCATTATCTTAATAATTTAAAATGTCACACTTGATCGATGCTGATCTGTATACCTACTTTTGGGCCAGCCTGTGTATTTGTATATAAAAATATATAAAAAAATAAAAACTACGGTGGCTCAGTGGCAGAGCGCTTACTTCTGGTGCATGGTGTTCCTGCTTTGATCCCCAGCCAACTAAGTTTGTGGTGGACAACATTTGGTCCGTGGACTTTCTAGGGATACTCCTGTTTCCTCCCACTTCCCCATTCCACTGATTACTTCATCTTCACTTGCCTTAATCATCGTCTCCCGTAGCCTAAAGCAATGACGCCGATTTCTCTGAAAATTTGGGGGGGGGGAGCATTCAGATGCAAAAAGTATATATATGAAGATTTTAAGACAAATTGCACTCAAATTAAGACAAATATTGTATACTCATAAATACAATAGGGGCTCACATAGGCTTTGGGGGAACTGGGACAATGTTTTCTTTCGTATGTGTTTTAAAACATGTTTAAAACATTTTGAACACTTTTTTCATGTTTTAAACACATGTTTTTTTTTTTTTTTTTTTTAACTGAGTTTTTCTATCCCTGAAATCCACAGTCATAACAAAATACAGTTTACAGCACTCATTGTCGCGTTAACATGGATATACTGTATTTACAGTATTTACAGTACATGGATATACACTGTATACTCTTTGAAGCATGCTCGGATGCAACAGGCTAGCGGCGATGGACTCGATTGTATTAAAATCGATACAATTGAGTGCATCGCCGCCGTGAATCGACTGTATCCGGGCATGGCTGAAAACCGGTTACTAAACAGCAGGCAATGTACAAAGGTGCCGCCAGGTAATGTTTATAACTGTTAGTTTCAAGTATATTGTGTGAAAGTTCGTAAACTGTATAATATTTTATTGCCAAGATCAGACCTATTTTGTATTTTGCATATTATGCAAAATAACAAAATACACTACAAAACCTATTTCAAATATAAAATACAAAATAGTTTTTTGAAAAAAAATATTTAAAATACAAAATTGTATTTTGTATTTTAAGTAGGTATTTGAAATATATTTATTTGAAATAGGTCCCAGCACTGATTAGGTGGAAGAAACCTTTCCCGTTTCCCCACCTTTAGTGACGCCCCTGAAGTGAAGAAGGTACAGATGTAGCAATGACGTGACGAATAAACCAAAGATCATCACGAAAGCGTTATAAATTCATGATAAATCCTAACTATATGTGATGTTTGTGGATTGTTCAGGTGCTGTTTCGATGACCAATTGAAAGGTCAAAATGAATTTAGAAAAAGAAAGCAGAAATCTGTTGTCTTCTTTTCTGCCAGAAATCAGGAAAAAAGTTTTTTTTTTTTTTTTTTTCAGAAAGTCAAACACAGGTAAGTTTTCATGAGTTTTTCTTCCTCGACCTTTGCGTTTCTCGTCTTCAACATACAAGAAAAAATATTTTGTGGAAGATTATTCTTTGACGTGAATTGAAAGCTAAATATTTTAAATGATCTGACATCAATGATTTCTTTATAAATTCACGTCAAAGGTTGTGCACCACGCTCTAACCTTTTTTCCTGGTCTCTCGTTAAAAGATGGGAGGTTTTTATTTTTAGCTAGATTCAGTTTATAGCACGGACATCCAGCAATCGATTTTTGTTTATATCTAGAGGTTCGCACGGATACAAAATATCACAGTCGCATCTCTACCTAATATTGATGGGCACTAGTCGACTCAAAGATAATTTTCTCGAGTCGAGTTCCGAACTGATTCATTGTTTTTGAGGTCAAGTTTCGAGTTGAGTCAATTTTGATAAATGGCTCGTTTGTTCAGCTCGTTTTAACTAGTTTCGAAATCATGTCCTGACTAGACTGGAAAGCGAAAACCATGAGAAATGCAAGTAGTAATGTGGAATACTTTTAGTGTTGCTCACGAGTGGGGACATTGCTCGCATCTCGTCTTGTCTCGATAACGAGACTACAAGAGATATGTATAACTAGCTTAGTTCGGCTCGGCTCAACTGAGTCGATGGCTCGAGCGGGCTCACTTGGGTTGAGCATCGGCTCAAGCCGGCTTGAGTGGGATGAGCCATTTACTCGGTTCAGCTCAACTGAGCCGAGGGATGGAGCCGCCTCGATTGGGTGAGCTGTTTGCTCGACTCACTCCTCGGTTCGACTCGATAGTGAATGAGCTGTGAGCAGAGCTGCTCGAGAAGTTGGCAAACCTAAACCCGGGCCGAGCAGTTTTGATCATATTTGACTGGCACCCTATAACTTTTACCTATAACTTTTAACATTTTTTGGTTCGAGCTCGAATACTTCTTCCTCCGAACTCAAACCCAGAACCTTCTGAACGATGTCCTTGCCTCCTAGACTTCACTACTACCGAGGTCAGCACTCAACTAGTTTTTAGTATTCAGATACAAACCGCCCATCTTTCATGTTTATACACGATGTTATAATAATAATAATAATAATAATAATAATAATAATAATAATAATAATAATAATAATAATAATAATAATAATAATAATAATAAAGTTGTAGTAGTAGTAGTAGTATCATTGATAATAATTATATTGTCTATGTAGATATTTGAAGAGAGTACTTGATACTACAGGCAGCATTTGGCTCGTTTTGGCTCGACTCGAGTCGAATTTCAAGTCGAGTTAGAGGAAATTTTTCGAGCCGAGTTCTCGAGTCGAAGATGTCTGTTTCGAGTGGAGTCGAGTTTCAAAGTAAACTCGCTCGTGCCCATCCGTAGTCCTCATACACAATATTTACATCACCATCCACAGATAACGAGAGAACAGACATATGAAGCTAATTTCTTCTATAACAATTAAGATATCCCCCACCCCAAAAAAAAGAAGTTTCTAACTTAATAATATCAGTAAAATTCGAATTAAATATGAAATACAATCTCTTACGATCTTAAGCTACATCTACAACTAAAGTGCAATAAAATTCATGCAAACACAAAATTAATATATATATATTTAAAAGATCATAGTTACTTAAGGCCCTTTCGAACAGAGATTTCTGGCATAATTTGAAAAATAATTTGAATGCTAATAAGACATGAGCATGTTTGTTTAGAACACAAAGGTGAACAGAAGATAAAATGTCACTAACACAGGCATGTCCAACATAAACTCACGAAAAAGCAAATGAAGAAGAAGAAATTATATCTTTCAGTCCACGATTATGCCCTTTAGCCAAGGGCGCTGATCCTGGTGGGGTGTGGGGGCCCGGGTTCCCCCAAAGCTCATGTGAGCCCCTATTGTATTTATAAGTATACAATATTTATCTTAATTTGAGTGCAATTTGTCTTAAAATCTTCATATATATTTTTTTGCATCTGAATGCTCTCCCCCCAAATTCACAGAGAAATCGGCGCCATTGCTTTAGGCTACGGGAGATGATGATTAAGGCAAGTGAGTGATGATAAAAGAATCAGTGGAATGGGGAAGTGGGAGGAAACGGGAGGTACCCCGAGAAAGCCCACGGACGAAATGTTGTCCACCACAAACTTACTTGGCTGGGGATCAAATTGTCCCAGACACTGACGTTAGGCACTGATGTTACAATAAGTATCACGCTTTAATGGTTAGTTACGCAGGCGACTGCCATATCTTGCGCTTTCTCGCCTGGTCTCTTCATACAAGCTATGCCAGAGTGTAATGTTTTTAAGAAAATTTAGAACTGAGGTGGGGAAGAGGGACTGAGGTGGGGAAGAATTAAATTTTTACCTGTAATCTGCACCAGCTCAGTTCATTCACCACCACACCTCCAACTGGGCGCCATTTACGTCCACACATTCGCGTAGGCGGCGCTGGAATCCACTCACAGCGTTCCGCCGTGTTTGATCCGAAATGCCAGCCACAGACGCCCTGATTTTGTTCTTTAAGTTCTCCAAACCACTTGGCTTCTTTGCATAAGCTTCCGTTTTCACATGACCCCAAAGCCAGAAGTCGCAGGGGGTAAGGTCGGGTGATCTTGGCGGCCAAATGGTTGGGCCACCGCGGCCAATTCATCGGTTAGGGAATTTCTCGTCAAGGAACTGTCTCACCTTGATTGCATAGTGAGGGGGTGCCCCGTCCTGTTGGAACACGATGTCGTTCTGGATTCCACGTGCCTCCAGTTCCGGAATGAGGTATTTCTGCAACATATCCAGGTACGAATCTCCATTCACGGTCTCCTCTTCAAAAAAGAACGGTCCAATTAGATGATCATAGGACACAGCGCGCCAAACGTTCACTTTAGAGCTATCTCTCTCATGTGTCTCAAATCCTTTGGGTTTTCCGTGCCCCAAACGCGACAGTTGTGTCGGTTAACCTTCCCGGAGACATGGAAGGTTGCCTCATCTGAGAACATGATGGCTGACAGGAGAACGTCGCCGTGTTCCAACTGCTTGAGCATGGCGTCACAGAAGTTGAACCGGATGTCCAAATCTTCATCATGCAGATTCTGGACTATCTTGATTTTGTAACCTTTGGCCTTGATCATCTTCTTGGCTATCTTAAACACAATTGTCTGTGGAATTCCGAGTTCCATGGATCGTCTAGGAATCGACTTCTGTGGGCTGTTGATGATGCTTTCCCTTACCCTGCTCACTGTTGCAGGCGATGTTGGCGGCCTCCCACTTCGAGGGCGGTCCAGGACGCTTCCTGTCTCCAAGAACTTAGCATGCCACTTTCGGATTGCACTCTCAGTCGGTGCCGGCTTTTTGAACTCTTTGGTGAACTTTCGACACACCAGAATTGGTGATTTTAGCTCTGCGTACCACAGAACACATTGCGCTTTCTCTTTCACCGACGCCATCTTTGATACGGTAAAAAAATAGTCTTCTCAGAGGAGTTTTTCATTTATTTATTTCTTTAAAAGACACACACACCAATACAGCTTACAACTTACTTGTAAGAGTCAACATTGAAACAACAATGAAAACAACAATGGATGGAATTTGGTAAGAAACTGACCCTTGCCCTCCCTCTCCCTCTTTCAACGTGTTCAGAGTTGCCGCTTATCTAACAGTGTTGCCAAGTAAAAATTTAATCCTTCCGCTACCCTTTGCACTTTATTTGATTTCATTATGAGCATTTTTATGAAAATTATAAGCAAATTAAATCCGTCCAGACTTTATGAAAACCCTGTATTATTTTACATGAGAAACCGTTATTACGACTCACTTATCTGCTTTCGATTTCGAGCCATTTTGAAAATCGGCATTTATTTTCGCGTTTCTAAACAGCTGAAAACGGAAAGCCACTAGGTGACTTGTGATAACGGTACCTGATGCAAAATAATATTGTCTAGGGCGCTCTTGTTCCATATTTCAATTATCTTCTATCTATTTGAAGATATCACATAATTACTGTAAAATTAGCGGTATTTTAATTTCGCCGGGATGAAGACTCTTAAGTTTACATCCCACGATTATGTCTTTAGACTAAAAGACATGGATGATTAATGGAAGTGAGTGATGGGAGGGAACGGGAGAACCTCGAGAAAAACCACAGACGTGATGTTGTCCACCACAAACTCGGCCTGTGATCGAATCAGGGACACTTAGTAATAGAAGTGTGTGCTCTACTACTGAGCCACCATGCTTTCCTTGTATTTAAGAGTGTGCTAGTAAGGGGTGTGTATGTGTTTCAATAAGTACAATGTACAGGCTTGCTCAAAAAAGCTTTGCCACCCATCTCTTTTTGATAAGCTCTGTACACTTGTTTAAGAGTTCCGGTACTTGCACACCAATTTTTAGGGAGGCATGTGGAGAGCAGGCCCGTATCCAGGGGGGTCTAGTGGGGGCCGGGCCCCCCTAAATTTTTGCTGGCCCCCTCTAAAATTTTCATGGTGGGCTTGCAAATGAACTATAATATGGTGATTAACTATAATATTGTTGGATCGGGCCCCCCTAACTTCAGCCGCCCCCCCCCCTAAATTTTTGGGTTGGCTACCGGCCTGGTGGAGAGTGATCAAGTACTTCCAAACAACCTCTCTAAAAAATGGTTGTGGAAATACTGGAGATTCTGAAAGTTGGATATTTGGAGAGTTCACATACCAGTCCCTCAGTGATGTCTTGATCCGACTACGATAGGTCCCATAGTAGTTTAGCTATGAATTTTTAAAGTTCACATGTTTCACATTTTCGGCCCTTATAACTCCGAACTATCCACTTTTGAGCAGAGGTTCATATGAACTTTTTTTTTCTTATTTTGATATGAGGAATCTGTTCACAAAATATTTTGACACATTTTATAACACCCTGTAGATATAAGGTGGACTTTGGAAAAAGTTTAAGAAATACAATCCAGTCATCATTGTTTTTTTAATTAAATTTCCATCAGCAAAATGTCAATAATATTTTTTTTAAAAAAAAACGTATCTATATTAATCGTTAAACAATTTCTGATCATAAAATTGTCAGTGTGTTTTAAATATTTTTAATAAGAATAGTGACATATCTTGGTTAAAAGTATTTTTTTTTTTTTTGCATTCTTAGTATATAATAATAGAAAAGTATAAACATATTACTTATTTACCTACTTAATGATTGTTTATTTCTTTTTTCTTTGCAGGGTGACCATTTCTTCACGAAAATAACGCTTTAAAAAACAAGGATATTCATTCTGGCTACACGAGTCAGTCTTCCAACAAAAAAATATTCCCAATGGCAACTCATGTGATTCGGATCTCACGTCAATTTGTAAATGCAAGTCTCATATAGCCTCGGTGCTGAACGAGACGCTAAGATCCAAATCAGTCAACTAGCCTATCTAATAATAAAAAAATAAAGTAATTATTTATTTAACATATTTCAAGTGCTAGTTTACATTGGACCGCTATTTTTTTTTTCTCTGGAGCGCTATTAACAATAAATTACAGTAACCGAAATAGCAAGAAGAGAGGAAAAAGAAAGTTGGCCAGGGTCTTTATCTTTAAAAATTTCATTCCCTGTTTCGATTCCCGTTGGGTACAGTCGGTCGAAAAGGTGTAAAAGATTTTTCAGTCTCATTCACACCAGGCAAATGCCGGGGTGGAACCTAACTTCTAGGTTCCAGGTCGTTTCCTTCCTTCCCGTTCCCCAGATAGTGTGCTCGCCGAGTGACGTCATCCTTCATACATGACGACCTAATATGGCTATAGATGACGAAAGCTCAGAAATTTAATTCCTGGTCCTAATCCTAAAAGTACCTTCCCGGCATTTCCCTGGTGGAAGTGAGGAAAATCCCGAAAAGAATTCAGTTAAAATGAGTGACCACTGGCTTCGAACTGCGGGCTCCCAATTATGAACCCAGAACACTACCTTAGTATACGACAAGTAGGTAATAAGAACTTTATGGCGGAAGATTGTAAAAGGAAAAGAAAGAAAAATACTTATGCAATTCTGATAATTTGAAAAGTTTTGAAAGTGGCAACACTGCCCTTGAATTTCCCCCCAAAATAAAGGGTGTTCCACAAAAAACTCAATTTTTGAAATTCCCGCCATTTCGGTTCTAGAGCCTGTATATTCCACCTGTGCCCTCAGAAACTATGCGAACTATACTTCGGCCCAACCCCCGCCGCCCTCTGACGGAGGAAACCCTCCCTTTGCTTAGGGAAAAGAAGTGAATGACTTCAGCTGTGTTGCCCATTTGTCATTTAGTCGCTTGATCTTGACGAGTGAAGATCGTAGGCTACTTAGAGTGGCTAATAAGACAGACCACAGCGAAGCCCGTGAAATAATTCATTGTGGCAACGCTTCCGTATCTAACAATTGAAGGATGTCGGTCGCAGCAACTTATCATCCCTCCTCTTTCGAGGGAGGTACAGGAAATCACATAGCGACAGTAACGCCAGCAGGGGCACAGTTGAGATGGAAAGGCTCTAGTAAGTTTTCAGCACTGAACATCAGATGATTCTTATCTGTTGTCTTTGTGGTTAGTAGTCACGGAACGCTGAATAGCGCGTGATAGTCATGTTCTTAACTTTTGCCTTTGTGGTTAGTAGTCACGGAATGCTGAATAGCACGTGATAGTCATGTTCTTATCTGTTGTCTTTGTGGTTAGTAGTCACGGAACGCTGAATAGCGCGTGATAGTCATGTTCTTATCTGTTGTCTTTGTGGTTAGTAGTCACGGAACGCTGAATAGCGCGTGATAGCCATGTTCTTATCTGTTGTCTTTGTGGTTAGTAGTCACGGAACGCTGAATAGCGCATGATAGTCATGTTTTCTGTACGGCTAGGAATGGAGCGCTTCACGATGGAACAGCGTGATCTCATAATGAAAACTTATTACAAATTACAACTGTGGTGAATATTGTGCAGAGACTGTTCGCAAACTCCGCAAATAACGATCCGGCGTTCCGTGACTACTAACCACAAAGACAACAGATAAGAACATGACTATCACGCGCTATTCAGCGTTCCGTGACTACTAACCACAAAGACAACAGGTAAGAAATGACTATCACGCGCTATTCAGCGTTCCGTGACTACTAACCACAAAGACAACAGATAAGAATCGTCTGACGTTCAGTGCTGTAAACTTATTAGAACAGAAATAGCGGGAATTTCAAAAGTTTCGTTTTTTATGGGAATACTTTATTGTACCTTGATTCAATACAAGCATATCCTTATCATCATAATAGGCACAAAATAATTTTGTAAACATTATATTCAGTTAGCATCCTTTTAAATATCATAATATAATTATTTATTATTTACAACACATTGGACAGATATTATTCTGGCTAATCAGAGGCACTCTCATCCTCGCAGCCAATTACATTATAGCTTCAATAGTTTCTTCAGATGGCGGTGAGTACTTAAAATGAAAGCTTTCATTTTAACGTCCCCCTTTTTTCCCTTTGAGATAGGGAGACAATGATTAAGGCAAGTAAATCAGGAGAGAAAAATTGGTGAAATGAGAAAGTGGGAGGAAACGGGAGTACCCTGAGAAAACCCACGGACACGATGTTCTCCACCACAAACTTACTTTGCCGCGGAAACGAACCAGGGACCCCACACACAATAGGTAAGCGCTGTACAAGTGATATGCTGAGTACTTCTGCTTTATAAGTAAGTTATTGTTTTCATTTTAATGTTTTGTTATTTAATTAGCTCAAGTAATATTAAATACAACAAATTTTAAGTGCTAAATGAAAAATATATTTTGTTTTAACTTTTTATAAATATTTCAAGACTGAAGCTAAGGGGAAACGGACGGTGGATGAGGTTGACAAGCATCAGGAACTTTGTGTTAGATTTGTTGAAATAAAATAAAATTTCTTGTGGTTGTCCTTTAGTCTAAAGGATATGAATGATTATGAAGGAATTTGGTGGAATGAGAACGTGGGAGGAAACCAGAGAACCGGGAGAAAATCCACAGACACGATGCGTGACCAGGAATCGAACCAAGGACACAAATCATCGTACCCCTTTCAATTTATTGTATTGACAGTAAATCTATAAATTAGAACATGTAGCCATGAGAACTAGAAATTTGAAATTTTTTCCACGTAGAATACAATATTCCATACAAAGCATTTGGTGAGTCATTTTCTTAACTCTTTATTCAGTGACTTAAAAAATGTCCTTTTCTTCTTCCCAAAAGTTTCTTTCGCCATCCCTATCTTCAGTGTTATTTCACGCTAACACTTTGTATTTCTATAAGTATCTCGACTATATCATAAACAGAAGAGATCTACAGTGGGATGCTCCACTCTATCAACTATCTGGGTGCTCCACCCCAGGTTCAATCCCTGATGGAGTTGTGCTACTCTAAGTCCAATGCGGCTCTCGGGTTCGTCTAGCCCCTAGGGAAACCTGCGGAGTACAAGAAGCCAGAGCGTCATGCTGCACACATCACTTCCTGTATATGCAGAAATATAGAAAGTGCGGAGTCTTAACTCCACCCAGCTCTTGGATCTCCTATGGATTGTCCGGACTGGGTGGGATTCATTTACTTTTAACGACCTGTTATCATTGGTATGCATAACTGATTTGGAGTTTATCGTCCATTTCAGCAGCCATACTATGTGAGAAGTGGACCTTCAGCTTAACCTCAAACCCAAACCGCACGAGCTCTCATCAGGAATCAGAGAAGTTTAAAACTCGCGAGCCCAGCTCTAGGGTTCAATCAGCCTCGTGGTCAAAAACTGAGCGAAATCGTATGTGAGCACGAAGTGGATTGCGAGCCACAC
Organism: Thermobia domestica; assembly: GCF_964235325.1. NCBI lineage: Eukaryota > Metazoa > Arthropoda > Insecta > Zygentoma > Lepismatidae > Thermobia > Thermobia domestica. Next base: position 30,027,821 of record NC_137465.1, read on the forward strand.
GAGCAAGTGAGAGCAGCAGTTTGAATCCAATGAGGCGAATAAAGAGGAGATCGAGCTTTATTTATTGATGACGAGTCCGAATTTGAGCTACCGTGAGCCTCATTGAAGTTGTGAGCCTCTTGGAGAATAGTGAACCTTATCCAAGGTCCGAGCCCAATGAGGTGAATAAGGAGGAGATCGAACGTTATAAGGATGACGAGTCCGAGTTTGAGCTATCGGGAGCCTCTTTGAGGATAGTGAACATGAGCCCAATTGCCCGAGCATCCCTACCGGAAATCGAACCGGAGACTCCAACCTGAAGACAAGTATGCTTATCATATTACTACGAGATAGCTGTACATTGCCTCCTATCGAAATATTTACTCTTAATTCTAAAGCAATTCATACAATCCAATGATACAAAAGAAACAAACAAACAAGAAAAAAATCAAGAGAGAATCTTAAAGCAGGGCATAGCAAAAACTACTACTTCGTCTTCACTGATACTTGAATTACGTCACACTGTATGCATGAGTCTTAAACCATGTACGACAAAAACTGACATGAGATAATATTCAAGTAATTAATACTTACTCATAGAAAGGAAGTGATTTGTGTGGCTTAATGCGGTAAGGTATAAGAAGGAAGCTGAAGTGCTTTCTCTTCGGATGAGTTGATGATGTCTTCCATTGCTAATTAGCGAAGAAAATCGTCTCCTTGTTTAGCGTGGAACAAGTATATCATCTCATTTCCAAGCCACTGAATTCAACAGATAGTCCGCCCTCCTTCCCTTCTCTTATATGTTTGTGCAAAGCCATGTGTATATTTCACGAGAGTTAGAGTTTGTCTTTCGTGAAGAAGAGCATACGTTTATTTGGATTGTTCACAACTAAGTTTTCCGTGTGTGGTTTGAGGTTGCCGTCACCCAGAATACACAAGAGTCTTCTTCTCATAGTGTCCTTTGAAATTTATCATCTGTCCTTCATACCACTGTTCCTTAACCCTCTCTCTCTCTCTATTTCGTCCTTAATACTAGGACAACACAAGGTCCTTGCATCTAACTCTCAGACCTCCACCATCTCCCCCTTGATATCTTACTTGTACCCCAACCCCGTGTCGCCTTTGTCGACAATCCTTCTACGTTCTCTGTCTGTCTTCCTTTCGCACTCAGTTCGCTCTAAAAACACTTTCTCCTCCCTCGGGACGTAATTAAGACTCGCACTAATCACCCAACTTAATCAAAAAAAAAAAAAAAAAAAATGAGAGAGAGAGAGAGACTTTGGAGACAGATAATGGTGTGGTACTACTTGAGACACAGCCATGTATTGAAACAATGTTACAAGAGTAAGTAAATCTCATTCTTAAAAGAGAATAACGTTGTTATAATATATGTGTTTATATAATTTGATGTGTGATTAGTTTTTAAGAGAACTAATAGTGAATAAATAACAAGAAAATTAGGAAAACCAAAAATGCATGAAGATTGCAATCTTGGCCAATGATTAGTTTTGGGATCAGGGACTACAACATTTTTGAACGGAGCCTACAGTGGCGTATTTACGATTTTGTTTCGGGGGGGTTGCTAACTTTCGGAGGGGATTTGCCTGAAAATGTGAAAATTCTGCAAGATATTTCATATACTTTACTATAGTAAGTAAGATTCCGGGAGGGGCTTAAACCCGGAAGCCCCCCTAAATCGAGCTTTCATATTTTCTACGAAATAAGCACGTCATACTGAGTTAACTGTTGCGTTTGGCCACACTATATGTAGTTCTCCAGGTATAAGGCCTCTAAGAATTTTTTGTTGAAGTACATTGGATCTTTTGATCAAAAAAAAAAAAAAAAAAGAAAAAAGAAAAGAAAAGAAGAGAAACAGAAAGAAAACTAAACACTAATGTTCCAGTGTTTGCTAATCTAGTTTTACCTGTTGGGACTCGCAAAAATAATTCCGGACAGTCAATTCTACTGCAATTTATGTAAGATAGGTTTATTACTGATTCATCATGCTTCTATTACGTGAGATTGCAGTCAAAACAGGGCTCTTCCAACAGAAATAATGAATTTTCCCAGGTGAGAAATCACGTTTGTAACACACTTGTCCATCCAATATTGTACATTAGAGATATTGTAATATCCTATACATAATTTATATTTGTAACCACCAACACATGTTTCTTATCTATAAACAAAACCACGTACTCTTTTACTAGAATTACTACAAGAAGCTGACTACAGAAATCCTCATCACCGATTCGACACGTGATTTTATAGAAGAGGAACACCTGCGCCACCACCGCTTCCCTGAAGAAAGTAAAATAACTCCATGCAACACCTCAATTGACATCATTTTCGGATGGTGAATTCCCCTCTTTTAGTCTGCCTGAAGCTCTGAGAGATTCTAACCTAAGTCTCCTAGCTTGCCTGGAGCTTTGTGGGAACTCAACAGCTCTCTTAGCTTGCCTGGAATTGTGAGGCCTCCTGCCCATATAGCTTGCCTAGAGCTCTAAGGCCTCCTGCCCACATAGCTTGCCTGGAGCTCTGAGGCCTCCTGCCCACATAGCTTGCCTGGAGCTCTGAGGCCTCTTGCCCACTCAACTTGCCTGGAGCTTTGTGGAAACTTAACCACTCTCTTAGCTTGCCTGGAGCTCTGAGTGATCTAAATTAACCCAAGCTTCCTAGCTTGCCTGAAGCTTTGAGGTCTCCTACCCACTCAGCTTGCCTAGAGCTTTGTGGAAACTTAACTGCTCTCTTAGCTTGCCTGGAGCTCTGAGAGATCTAAATTAACCCAAGCCTCCTAGCTTGCCTGAAGCTTTGAGGTCTCCTGCCCACTCAGCTTGCCTGGAGCTTTATGAGAACTTAACCATTCTCCTAGCTTGCCTGGAACTCTGAGAGAATCCTAACTGCAACCACCTAGCTTACTTGGAGCTCTGTTATTTTCTTACCAGTCTAACTTGTCTGGAGCTCCTGCTGGACTCCAACCTTTCTTTGCTTGTCTGAAGCTCTGAGAAATCCTAATCAACTACCACTCAGCTCGCCTAGAGCTATGTGGGAATCCTTCCTTTGGCTGTCTGGCCCTATTAACACCAATTTTACCCAAACTATTTAGTAAATTTGGTATTGGTCTTAGACTATGCTTATACTGACTTTGTGTTATATTGTATATGACAAGAATTTTGTAATAAAAGGTTGTGGGAGAAAAACGAATCATACGTGTTAAAATGCTTTACATAGATAATTTTATAATCTATCTATCTATCTACCTACCTACCTACCTACCTATCTATCTATCTCTAAAAGTTAGTTCAACTTGCATTGGAGAAGTCACAAAGAGAAAAAGAAGAGGAAGAAAACAAGACACGATAGCACTTGGAGAGTGTATTGTAATAGTAAATATGTATGTATCAGCATAGAATAAACAAATAAGGAGTTTCCTTCAATTTTGAATATATATATATATATATATATATATATATATATATATATATATATATATATATATATATATATATATATATATATATATATATATATATAGATGTAGACAACCATTGCACACAAACTAGTAACGTACATCTCGCCACAAAGGCATCTTTTAAAAGAAAGTTTTTGTCGAGATAAAAGCTTAGAAATCCTTTTTATAACTACATACCCATATGTTCTGTACCTTGTTCTCGCTTAGTGCTGTACATTTCATTAAACATATATGCCGTTCTGTCTTTATGTATATATACCATTCTAGTGGGTCCAGGTTCCAGAAGTCCCTTTTTATTCAAAAGGAAAAATGTTCATAAACTCAGTTCATCCATGGACTTCTTGTATCTTGGCACCGTTGTCAATCCATTCACCATGAATAATAAAAAAAAAAGTAAGAAAGAAAAAAGTTTTTTTTTCTAATTCATGTGCGTCCATTGCCTGATTACAGATAGACATTTGTTTGGATAGCCACAAGTCAAATATATCTGGGAAGAATGGTATACCCTAATAGCATAATCTTACCGCTGTCATTGCCTCTCTCTATATGTATATATATACGTATATAGTCCCCTTTGTCACCCCCTTCGTGGCTAGAGAAAAAGAAGAGCCTTCTAGTTTGGTTTCCCTTCGAACCAGATGAATGTCTGTCTGTCTTTCTGCCTTTTTATCCTGTCGTACGTACTATCTACGATTTCTGAACTGAACGTTATTTAGTAGTAGAAAAAAAAAAATCCTCCACCCTCGTACCTCCCTTCTTTCTTTTTTTATATATCTGAAAAAGTGGTTAGAAAAAGGGGGAGGACGCTCTGCCCCCTCCCTTCATCGCCCCCTTTTTACTCATTGGAAATTACTCAGGCAAAAGGGGCGTCCTTCGTACGTATAGATGCATATTCTTTTAAGCGTGAACCCAGCCGTATGACATCATTAAAGGGAGACAGCACTCTCTTTAAGTTTGCAATGTGGTGAGTGCGTGAGTGTGTGTGTGTGTGTGGACTGATTTCACTCTATGGTATATATGAGGACTACAGAATGGAAAAGAGTATATTGATGAATTAATGGAAAGGCAAGTGTATTGGTGGTCTCTCATCTATACCGCTGAAACCAAAAAACTAATGAGAGTAAATATGATTAACAAGGATGCAATGAATGACGTCATTCCCAGCAGCAGAGGACAAAGAATCACAAAAAAAGACAATAACGAATGTGGAACAGAGGAAAAGAAGAAGAAATCTTGGATTAACTTAACATATAAATAAAAAAAAAATGATATGAAATTTGACCTCTATTATTACTCTCATTGTAATTTTTTCCCAGTAAAATGACAATGAATTGCTGACAGTGATGCTTCTTAAATAATGTTAAATTTGACTATATTATTACTGGTTGCTATTTTGGTATAAATTACGGGATTGATTCAGAAAGTAATGCCTCCAAGGTGATACTTTTATTTGACAAATAGCACAGATACAGATATCAGTGGAAAGCTTACAATGCAAGCTACAAATGGTGGCATCATTTTTCAACATAGTCACCATTACTGACAAAAACACTTGTGCCAACTAGGGATGGCCACAAAGTTCCGGTTCTAGCGGAACCGGTTCCGCGAAGAACCGGTTCTCGGAGATCCGGTTTTAGAACCGGTTCTGGAACCGGTTCCAGACCTGGATCCGAAAACCCGGTTCCAGAACCGGATCTTAGGAACCGGTTCCAGATCTGGATCCGAAAACCCGGTTCCAGAACTGGATCTTAGGAACCGGTTCCAGACCTGGATCCGAAAGCCCCCAAAGACCCGTAAAGCAGGCACAAAGTTCACCTTCAAAAAAATGCAAAGAGGACCATACGCTTGTGCCTTCCCCGCCCAGACCCGCTTGTGACCCCAGAAAAAATTTTGGTCCACCAGTGGGTGTTTAGCCAAATGAGTTGGCCAGTTTTCCTGTTTAGCCAATGAGTTTGCCAGTTACCCAGTTTATTTAGCCAAATGAGAGAAGCTGCCGTCGCCTGGGCGCCTGCCTGTCGCTTCCACCATTTCATCTAGCATACTGTTCACAGCCTGCCAGCAGCTCGGGTTTAGCGTAGGGATGGTCACAAAGTTTCGGTTCCAGAGGAACCGGTTCCACGAGGAACCGCAGAACCTGTTCCGGATCCGGTTCCAGACCTGGATCCGAAGAACCGGTTCTAGACCTGGATCCAAAAACTGGTACCGGAACCGGATCTTCTAGAACCGGATCCGTTCAGACCCGAAAACCGGTTCCACCAGGAACCGGTTCTGGTCATCCCTAGTGCCAACGCGAAACAAGGTTTTTTTTTCATGTCGTTGGCAAAGAATTGTAGTGGCTGCTGGCGACACCAATACCAAACTGTTGCTTCCACTTCCGCGTCACAACTGTAGCGTTGGCCCTTAAAGTTATCCTTAAGTTTGGGGAAGAGCTAAAAGTCGCAGGGCGCAAGATCCGGACTATAAGTAGGATGAGGCAGAATATCAACAAGAAGGTTTTGCCAGCAGATGGGACAACTTTGATTTTCTTTTGGTGGAGGAGAGAACGTGTAGTGGTACTCCATCGACTGACGCTTCGTTTCCGAGTCGTAATTGTGTATCCACAACTCGTCGTCGGCGATGAATGTTCCTGGGCACACAACCTTCTGCAGTCAGAAATTCAATGACAGCCCGCTGTTTCAACTGGACGTCACCACTGAATGCCATGGATTGCTTCATTATTCTGGAACGAGAAGAGATAGGAAAGTGAAACAAGTGACATTCTATAGCTTAAACATCAATACATTAACGATAAACAATTTAGAATGTTTGTAGTACTATTGGCCAAGTTGTGGGCTTGGAGGCATTACTTTCTGAATGTCACGCATTAATTACCAAGTAGTGGGCTTGGAGACATTATTTTCTGAATCAGTCACATATTAAACGGCGTGACAAACATCTTGGCATTTGAAGGCGGCGCTCCAAGTTCTCTTTAAATGCTGCTAGCAAATGAGAGGCCTGCGGTATTGCCACGTTTATTGTGTACACATTCACTTCAGTTTATTCCTTGCCGCCTGATCGCGCTATAGTGCGTCTGCTTAGCCAAGTAATAGCCACACCCCTTTATCACTTGGCAACGTCGTGTCAGAGCTTGAGTTTTATTCGTTTAGCTGAAATGCCAAGATGTTTGTCACAAGCTTTAATTACAACTGCATTAATTACAACGCGCCGATGTAATTTAACAATAGAATAAGAGAACCCTTGCTAGTCAACCATTTGTGAGTTTCTGAATATGTATGTACTGTCCCAAGCACATATAGATATATATATACTGACTTCCATTTCTTTATTCTGTCAACAAAGAGATAGAACAGAAAAAGACCTATATTTACCCTTTCAAAGCCCTACTTGACTTGTTCGCATATAAACACAACAGCAATGAATGAGTGCATTTATTCGTCACATAGGCAATGTTATATCCATGCTCGTATCAACATTACTATCACATTTTACACAATTTCACCATTTGGAGGGCTTGAAGGAATGCTTGATCTTGTTAGTGAGAATATTGGAAAATGTTTTCTGTAAAATTATGGTGAATCATAAACAGTCATTTTCATGTTGTTAAATTCCAGTGATTTTTAACTCAGCGAATATTATTGATACGTACTTGAAAAATTACTAATTTTCACCACCAGCAGCCAAACCTGTCTCCAATGCTTTATCACGGTGGTAGAACTCAGCAAAACGTGAACCAAAGGATAGTCCAACGCATGGGTATTCTCAACAATGTAATTTCTGTGCAATATGGAGGGTATATTAAGATTTTCTAACCAAGTTGGATAGTGGTTCATGGTGGCCGGCCTTAGCAAAATGTGACCGCGCATTACCATGAAGCAAAATAACGACTCCGTATTATTTTTAATGCACACGTTTTAATTTCTGTGAGTTCTCAGTTGCATTGGTTGTCAGATCAGATAGGAAACGATAGGTCGAGCAGTTCACCAAACATAAATCACAATCATCTGCTGATTCAGGAGTGGCTCTGGTTGATTGCGATTGGATTTCGAGTATCATAAAGAGCTCACTTCTAATCACATGTCAACATTCTGTTCAAAATGGATCATTCTCCTGACGAGATAACAGGTGTTTGCTCGTGACGCTGTCTAACAAGTAGACTCCTAAAGGAAGCAAACGGATGGATCGAGTTGCAAGATGAGATTTAGTGCGTCTGATAGATGATGTTAAAATATGTATATGTGCAAAGTTATAGCGGTTGAGCGCCATAAGAAACGGAGGGGTTTAAAGTTGGTGGGAGAAGTGCTATGCTATGTTATTGAAATACATCAAATAAACTGTTGAATCGTAAAAATAGTGAAAGATAGACAATGCAAACTGTGATAGTTTCACATATTTGGAAAAGATGAATGAGCCGAGTAGATCACGAACCTCCTCCGTTATCTTGAATTCCGCCATTTTGAAATTGTGATATTTTTTTTAAAATGGAAAGGGAGTCATAGTACAGATAACGATCACTAAAGTTCATAATTGACTTTTTGAGAACATGCTGGCCCTAATTGATATATCACATGTCTACCTTTCCATTTCAAAAAAATATAACAATTTCGAAATGGCGGATTTCAAGATGGCGGCGGAGGTTCGTGATGTACTTTGCCCATTCTTCTTTTCCTAATATGTAAAACTATCACCGTTTGCATTGTCTATCTCTCACTATTTTTACGATTCAACAGTTTATTTGATGTATTTCAATAACATAGCATAGCCCTTCTCCCACCAACTTTGAACCCCTCCTCCTCCGTTTCTAATGGCGCTCAGCCGTTATAACTTTGCACATTTATATATTTTCACATCCTCTATCAGGCGCACTATGTTTCATCCCGCAACTCTATTCATCCATTTGAACCCTTTACCAGTAAGTTGCAGCCAACTTACATGGGACCCATCAATACACTTTATATCATTTCCTAAAGTAATGGGGAAATGTTGAGGAATATTTTCTGCTCTAGGAATACTTCTCCTAGTGCATCATATGTTTGGCTATTATTGGTCTCAATAACGATGTTGAGTGTCTTCTTATCTATGATTTGTGGAAGTCTAGTATTTTTCTGCGTTCTAATGGGTTCATTGATATGATTCATAGATTCATGCGGCACACAGACCTGTATAATGTTATTCCCATGTCTCACCTGCTCTTTGTGGTTTTCCATCTTAATTGTGGTATCCACAACTATCAGGCTACAAGAGTAAACACCATTGAGCCCGAAACGAAAGGTGTAGCTTACCAAACCTTTTGGGTACTTAATAGACAACGGCTACTACATCAAGATGCATGGTTGTGCAGCCATCTATTTCTTTTAATCTCAAAATATCTCTTTCGAAATGTTAGAATGAAAGTAAAACTTAGTTATTTAGCTCAAGACAAGATTTACACGTCATTAAAATTCATTAAAAAAAGGAAAGAAAGAGAGCAGTTTACGTTTATAGAAGAAGAAATTAAATAAAATGAAAGCTTTCAGTTTTACTTCCCTCGAATATGCCGTGAAGGCTAAAAGAGACGGTGAAGACGAGAAATGAATGAAATGGTGGGATGAAGAAAGCGAGAGGAAACGAGGAAACTCCGAGAAATCCCACGCACACGGTGTTTGTTCACCACAAAGCCCACTTGGCGCGAAATGGGTTGAACCATGAACCCATACGCCAGAGATGAATGCTCTACCACTGAGCCATTGCAGCCCATGTTTATAGATGCATGAGCGCTGCAATTATATCCACTAACTTGAACATATGGTGAGCGCCGCGGAAGCTCAGTGGTAGAGTATTCATATCTGGTGCATAGGGTCCTTGGTTCGATCTCATCTCGCGCCAAGTGAACTTTGTGGTTTACAAGCATCGTGTGCGTGGGTTTTCTCGGAGTTTTTCTGTTGCCACCCACTTTCTTCATTCCATCATTTTCTTAATTTCTCATCATCACCGTCTCATTTAACCTAGCCAGCATAACCGTGCGACGTAAAACTTATGATTCCATTTCACTTTCTCATATGGCAGGGAGTTTCTATTTCTTAACATGGAGACACGCTTTTAGCTGATGTACTCTCGTATTATTAGAATTACACAGTGAGACTTATAAGATTGTGTTGTTAGTCCGTCCATCCGTTACTCAGCACAGATTATCTCTGCCAAATTCGTTAATGGAGTCACTGTGTTAACGTATTAACTACTTCCCTTATTAGCTCAAGTGAACTCGGATTTTAAAAACATTTACAATATCACTCTCCCGAGTTAACTCGGAAAGTTTTGGAAATAAAAATACGACATTTTTGTTCTTGCCCGTATAGTCTCGGACTAATTAGTTTCACGTTGGTAATATGGTAATATGGTCAGAAAAAAAATGTAATATTACTTATATTCATCAATAGATAATATGACAAGAAATGTTACAGAAACATAGAATGAGACCTTACTTACCCTTTCATGGATTTTATGTTCACCAATATGTAAGGGTCTTGCAAGGAAATATTAAATACTAACTTTACTTCAAATGCCCATATTAACCGAAGTATGTGTAATGTGGGCAGGCGTACTGTTTGGCTATAATAATTGTTTTAACCAATTCGTTTTTAATCCATTATTCACAAAAAGAAAATGCAAAAAATATAAAAAAGTAAGAAAACTAAATTACGAAACATGAAAATAATAAGAGATCAAAACCACGATCTCAAACTACACTCATATTTGGATACATTAGACACCACGTACAGTTGTTCTCTAATGAGCATTGTTTCACTGCAACGTCTGCATTATATTTTACATTTAACGCAGATAAACTCACCTCGAGACCCGGTACCAATGCACAACTCATGATACCACACCGCACACATCTGACACTGAACCCACCTTTCTCCATGTGTTTCACAATAAAAATCAACGGCACTAATAGGACATTTAGATTGGACACTATTGCTCGTTGTTACTTACTTCCCTCGTTTAGATGGCTGAAAACTTGCCTTCTCTTTCCGTTTTTTTTTTCTTTCTAACAACTGATTCATTTATTTCCGCGTCGCTAGTCAGTTCTCTGGTGCATCGACGTCGAGAGTTCACTCTCCTGGCTGGGAGCTTTATCTTCGGAACAGGAGAAATAGAACGAAGAATGTCTGGTAGACTTTGCTGTTGGTCCTCCACCAAACTTACTGACAAATCTGACAAACGTGATGAAAAAAGTGTTGTGGGAGGGAGCTGTTATTGCTGTTGCCTCTGTAAGCCTTTGCTACATCGTTGTATGCCGGAAGAACCAGGGGTTACGTCAGGTTGTTGTGAAGCTTTCTTGCGATGAATTGCTGCCGTATTTGCTGCGTTGGCTGTAGCAGATAGTCTTGATAAAGGCAGCGTTGTTATAGGAAGGTGTTGCTGTTGCCTCTGTAAGCCTGTGCGACATCGTTGCATGCCGGAGGGACTAGGAATTTCATCAGGTTGTTGTGAAGTTTCTGCATTGGAGCTTGTAGATCGTCTTGCCGAAGACTCTGCTTGGATAGCACATTCCACGTCTTCTCCGATGAAAGTTTCGTCTGGAATTCCATATGGATTAAACGGCCAAATTCCCGTTGCACGGAATCCATTGGTGGCATTTGCTGCATAAGCCGACCTTTGCCATCCTTGTGAAAATATGTCACAAAATTCAAGTTTGGTGAAAGCGCGACCCTGGTGATTACACACAAACATTTGCGCAAACTCATAAAAGTATTTCTTCAATGGTTTGAAGAGAGACCTGTCTGTTGGTTGCAGCCAGTGAGTTGTGTGAGGAGGAAAACACACCAAGCACAGCCCATTGTCCTTACAATATGTCAGCATTGAAGGATTACTACAATGAGTGTCGTGACCATCCACAAGTAGAAGCGCGAGGTTGTCTAAAGTAACACTAAAATACGCTACAAACTGTTTGATGAATGAGAAGAATACCTCAGAAGTTATGTATCCGCTATCAGTCATATGAATGTGACTTCCACGAGGAAGATGGTCTTCGAATTCCTGCCTTTGTCGTTTACCTTTGAACAAGACGAAGGGAGGAAGATAATTTCCCGCAGCATTACAACACGCTAATATGGTCACTGTCTCTCCATTTTCTTTAGGACTGATAGAGTAGGTAGTCTTCTTCTCTTTTTCACAAACTACATGTCTTGGTCTTGTATTCATTTGCTGACCAGATCCATCCGCATTGAATATTCTGTCTGGCTTTTGATGCAACTTAAGTTCGGTAAGTTTATTTTCCAAGAGAGTAAAGAATTCTCCCACTGCTTGACGGTTCAATGATAAGTTCTCCTCTTTTCTAAAACTTAAATCATGATAACGTCCAAGAAACCCATATAGCCACTCCCACCCAGCTATTCGTTTATTTTTATTAAATTTGTGTGGCACGTTTAGTTCCTCTTTGAACTCAAACACCAGTGTTCTCAGTTGTGTTTTTGTCACTCCAAATCCATGTTCTTGTAAAGTTTTTACATGTTGACATAGCTCAACTTCTGCTTCTCTGCCCATTTCGCACTGCCGTTCCAGTTTAGCCACAACGAACGGTTCATCACTGTCCTTTTTCTTAGGTAACATTGAAGTGACTGACGAGGTACTCCGTACATTCGAGACGCCTCTGACTGGTTACAATCTCCGTTCTTCACAGCTGCAATAGCCATTTCCATGCACTCGATGTTCCATATTTGTCTGTCAGATTTCCTGGTATATTTATGAGCCATCTGCAATGAAAAAAATACCGTAATAGGCCTAATAAATAACATACGAAAAGACGAGGGAGAGGGAACAAATTAAAACAATGAGAAAAGAATGACAATCATTTGTTAATGTGAAAGCAAAAAATAATCAGCTGCTATGGTTTCCAACAGTGCTTATAAGAGCTGTGTCCATTAATGATGGCCACGAGACGAGACAGGACTTTTGAAACTCGAGACGATACCTTCCTCCACCTGTCTCGTCTCGTCACGTTTGTCTCGAAAACTTTTATGATTGTTTTTGCAAGGTGAGAGGAGACGAGATGAGACACCTATTTTACGAGATAAAACGAGACAGGTTCAAGTCTTGGTGAGTAACGCTAGCGGCCATGAGCTATGTTAATTAGTTCTCACTTGATGTTTTCGTTTTTCTCGCTACCGTACAGTTGCAATGTTTGGGAAACACATCCGGCTGAGTTATTGAACAAGTGCCAACAATTCAAACCTGCTTGTTTGCTGCACTAACTGCAATATTTTACTAGATTTTTTTTAAAAAAAAACGCATATGGCCATTTTTAATATTATGGATCCTGTGCTCGATTCAAGATCATACATTTTCACATTTAGTACCTAATACAAAATTAATGCTAAGGATTGTATCGAAGGATTAATTCTTCAGTGTTGTGACCACTCAGCGAATCGAATAGAAAGAAGTCAAGTTGTAATGCTACTTAAGTACAATATTGAAGAAAATAAATTAGTAAATTTATTTATAATTTTTCAGAAATATGTATTTTCAAATATACGTGTATTCTTTCATGATAAAAAACTTCTTAACTATGCGAATCCTTTTATTCGATTTTCTTCAAAATGTACTTATCCTATGTTCAATGCATCTGCCCGTTTTATACAAAACGTATATGCTCATTTTCCCCATAGTGATATTATTTAGTAAGTTGCAACACTGCAGCAAGAAGTCATCATACGAGTTCCCTCCAATTTCGGATAACTATGATGCAATGTTCACAGATTACACTCACCAAGGTGATTTTTCTACCCAAACGTTTACTTCGCGTGAATCTCTTGTTTGCAATGCCTTTCATTTTACATTTTACAAACAATAAAATATACAATAGAAAATATGCAGACTGCTTACCTTTTTCCTTCCAAAATACCACGAACTTGAAGCCGAACACCACAACGCTGTCTCTTCGTTGTGCCAATACTCCACACAGTGTTCCCAACTACCAGGTTTCGTTTCTACCTAATTCCTTTTCCAGTGGTACTATGAAAAGCTGCCCATATTATCGGACTGCCCATATTCCACAAAATAACCCTATTTGGTAAATGAAGTTCGTACAGAGTTTCGCATGTTAAGCTATACTGCTTTCGCCGATAGATGTCTCTATAGTACAACTTTTAATTTTTGTATAGAGCAACAAATGAAACAAGGACCTACAGTTGTTGTGGACTACAACTTCATTATGAATGGAGTCGATCGCATTGACCAACATCTTGCACAATATGCAACGACCAGGAAGTGCGGCAAGAAATACTATAAGACAACCTTCTTCCATCTGCTTGAGCTAGCCGGAATGGAACTCATATGTACTGTACAAAAAATGTGGTGGCACCAATACATCTGGAATACCGGCTTGAAATTGTAAATGACGTAATAAAGCTGTATCATATCCCATCAATATCACCGAAATTTGGACGATCAAGTACACATCCAACTCCACTACAACTTTCACGTCGTCATTTCCTAGTAATTTTACCACCCACAGGGAAGAAGCCAAATCTTACAAGGCAGTAAGTACGCCCGTACCAAAAAAATAAGAAGGGAATCCTGTTACTATTGTCCTGACTGCAATGTAGCTTTATGCGTTGCAGCATGTCTCCACGTGTACTTAATACCAAGTATACCTAATTTGAAATCTAATTTGAAATGTATAAATATGTTTAGCACATGCAAATGGTGGATGATAAAGTGTTTGCTCCGAGTTAACTTAGTCTAATAACTAATACTCGATCTGTGCCAGTAATATTTTATTTTTTGCCTCTTTTACCCAAAATTAGACCTACGTCACCGTATAATACAATTGTTGGCTAACCTAATAGGTCTAAGCTTTATAATTGTAAGAAAGTAACACATTCTGATGCATATAATATTTGCTCCGAGTAAACTCGGGCTAATAAAAGATGCTATTTTAAATCTGAAATATCTTGGTTATGTTAAGTTGCGGAACCAACATTGATTCATTGTAAGCTATGTCATGTAATGTAGTTCTGAAACAAACAATTAAAAAAATGAGCAGCCTATCTTTTGGACACCATTTAAGGGGGGGGGGGGAGTCATAAGGCAAGTGGTTAATGGACAGCAAATTGATCAGTTCCATTTAATGATGATGGAATAATTGATAGAATGAGAAAGTGGGAGGAAACGGGGGTACCCAGAAAAAAATTGACACGATGTTGTCCTCCACAAGCTTACATGGTTAGGGATCGAACCAAGGACCCCGTGCATCACAGATAAGAGCTATACCAATGAGTTACCGTGCCCTCTCGGGAAACACATGCTTCTTAACAAATTACATCCTATATTCTACATCCAAATACTAATTTTAAAAAAGTGACACTCGTATGTCGGTGGATAGTCTTTTCCCCCTATCCCTGAAATGATACTACTGTCTCACTCACAGTTCACAAACTAAATCATGCTATGCTGCAGTAATGGAATCATTTAGTAATGAAATAGAAAGGAAATTATAATATGCGTTTTCAGTAAACTTCCGGTCGAACAAAACTGCCTAGAGCAATGGTTCTCAACCTGGGCCTTAATGCCACCCTTTCAGGGGGAGTTCTCGTTTCCAAAGTGGATGCTGGAGCAAAGAGGAGTAACTGAAAGACGATACACTATTTAAGGGAGCTTGAAATTTCATGACCTGTTAGATTTTTTTTCTTATTATTGGACGAAAGTCATTATGCCTTTTACAAATTATCAAAAGTTTAGATTTTTCTTTTTTTAACCAATAATAACAAATGAGTTTCATTTCACAGTATGAAACTACGGTAGACCTCCGAACTAAAGTGAACACGATAACTCGTGTGAAGCCTGGGCTCTACACCAATCATAGAGCTGCTTTGCTTCACCCGTGATACATCGGAAGAATTCGGTGCCATTCGTGGAGCTGACTTCCGAAAGCACATTTCGTCGACAGCGTCACAAACTGTCGTATCTCAGTTTTCTAAACTTTTCAGGAGAGCGATTTTTAGCTTTTCACACAACTTTGAACAGCCATAACTCAAAATCTATTTTACCGAAAGGAGAGAAAATTTACCAAGTTATAACTTAGATCATAAGAAATCAGTGTAGAAAGTTTTATGGAATTTGCTTGTAAAAGCTTGTGAAAAATTTGGCGGGAAAGAGATACGACACTTTGTGACGATGGTAATCCTCTCTTGTATGAAAGATACGACGCATATTTTTTATTCTGAGAACTACATTAATAAATGAACAATCGGAATATATTGCAATTTTATTGAAAAACTTCGTGTTTATTACACAAAATAATTTAACAAATGCTTCCTAAGATTCTTGAGGCTAAAACGAAATTCCTGAGAACACACAAGAAACACAATATTAAGAGCATACTAACCATAACATAAAATAATGCTATCAAGTTGTCATTGCCAGAATATAAAATCCTGCAAAGTAATTTGCAAATTGCATGCTTTGATATTGCACTTGAGAATAATGGCTAATGTGGTAAGTTTTTGTAAAATTGAACATGTTCAGGGTTTCGAATGATTGAAGTTGGGCCCGGACACAATGATAACGAATCCTCGTATGCGTGGGAGATCCGGATTCGATTCCCGGCGGGAGCTCATGTGGTTCGGATTGCACGTTAATCAGTAGGTCAACGTCTCATATAGCCTCGCTGCTGAAAGGGACGTTAAAAATTAATCAATCAATCAAAACGAGTCCTCGTACTTCGCTGGAGCGATAATTTTTGACAAGTCTTCAAAGTAGGAACTTCTATCTGGTGGATTCAATCTGCGTTCTTTTCAGGGAAATAGTTCTGTAAGTGTCCTCAAAATGACTTGTCTTAAACTGAATGCAGTTTGGATAGTCTTTGTTCACTTTCGCTTCGCGCATTTCCGTCCAATTGATTGGACTCCATTTTCGTCACGTCTAGCTGACAGAATACAAAGACATTGGGACAGAGATCTAGTCTCATACATCGATTCTCTCAACACAATGAACGGTATATGGGTTATTTTTCTTTGCCAGTTTAACAATCGGTTCAAGTTGCGAGGGTACAAAATTACTGCCACAGTGCTTAATAGATGTGCTTAGAGCACTGTGGACTGAATCTCCCTCATTTTATCCATGCCTTGATTCAAAGAATCGGAGAGAAATTTCTCTTATGTTCTTACGTGGCGCATACCCCATCATAGCAACCAAACTGAACTCCTACTAGGTCCATCCTGTATTTCTCTAACTCATTCGTTACGGATTTTAACGCGCCTCCTATAAAGAATTCTAATATTCCATGTTCCAAATCTCATGTCCATTTTCTTTTGATGATGTCGTGCCAAGTTATCAGTCTTGGTCCGAGGCTTCTGTGATTGTTTCTGATTCTATTACAGGATGAGTTTGTTAGCCTCCACAAACCCACAAGCTGGACGGTCACTCCTTGTCTGCCCGCGACTGCTTATTCAGTATCTTCGCAGCTAACCTCTATATCTAAAGGCCTTCTCCTCGATCCGCAACCTGGGGCCGCGGTGGCTCAGTGGTAGAGCGTTCATCTCTGGTATATATATATATATATATATATATATATATATATATATATATATATATATATATATATATATATATATACTTTGTGACTTTGTATATATAAACTAATTGCTTTGAATATAGGCGTATCTGTCCAGTTGCGAAAGATCTGTTGCTCACAAACTGTCGTAACTCAAGATACGACTGTTTGTGAAAATGGTTTAGATGCTTCATCTTAAGATACGACACAGTGACGTCATCACCACCGTCAAAACAACGCACATTACAGATATGTCGTTTTGTGAAGTTGTAGAAGTCAGTGTATGCAACCACATAGTAAAATATCTCAATTTTCGATTTTTTTGAGATACGACACTTTGTGACGCTGTCGACGATTTGAGAAAAAGTGAAAAAACGGAACTGCAGCAACAATGTCAAACTTTTTGATAAGGCAAATGGTCGAAAAAAAAACAACAGAATTTATAAAACTATAACACGAACATTAACAATTATTCATTAAACAGTTACAAGCAAAAATATGAAACAACGACAACAACAATAACAACAAAACGAAACTTATAGGCAATCCAGCAACACTGTATCCTGAGATGTTCTCCGCATAGCGAAAGAACATGGCAAATTTTTATGGGTGGGAGTTGGCGATCGGGGCACATCCTCGCGTTCTATTGGATAGAGACAATAGTAAAGCTAGGTCAAGCTTCACGACTCCTCGCGATCACTATAAGTGAATTCAATACTCAAACGGCAAAATGGTTGCAATACATATAGAAATAGCATCAAAGACAGTACCTGTTCCTCGAACACTGAATTCATATCAAAGAGCCATTGCTCGCTAAAGACCCTATCTTACTGTTTTTTTTTTTTGTTCTATAGAAATCATTACTAAAACCGGAAGTGCTAACTGATGTGTATCTCTTCCTGTTTCAGTGCAGAAATTCAAATCAGAGGTGAAACGTATTCTTGTGGTATTGAATCCATTAAAAAAAAGCTGTTTGTCCCTTCAATTATGCAATCAATGTTATAACGGGAAATCACAAAATTCCACTGCTTCCGGCTTGAAAAGATAGATAAACATTCAAGACAAAATTCATTGTTGGGACAGAGTCTGTCAGGAAAACCACTTTTCGATAACTTATCTCTTACCGCTTCCACTCAATGAAAATAAACATTGAAACTAGAAGTACCTCTATTAATAAATTTCAACCATTTCCGTTATTGGTAGATTGTTGTGAATGGTTGTGGTATGTTCTCTTAAGATGCTTAACCAATTGCAGAAAACAACTTATCGCCATTTGTTACCTTTTTTGTTCTACTGGGATTTTTAAAAAGTTGGAAACAGAAATGGTTTATTCCTACCACTTCTGGTTTGAATATAGGTTAACGGAGGAAATGGTGATGATGAATCAAAAGCTTAAAAAAAAAAAAAAAAAAAAAAAAAAGCTTCTCGCTGTCTATTACCGTTTTTATTCTATGGCGATAAACTTGGAAAACGGAAATGGATGATTTCTACCATTTCCGTTTGAACAGAGGGCTAACCGAGAAGATAAAGCCTTGTCTTGGGATGCTTTATCGATTCCAATACACCGCTTCTCCATGTTTTATAGTTTCTATGCTTACGGAAGTCAATATTGAAACCGGAAGTAATAGCAAATTTGAACCACTTCCTGTTTCGGAAGAATGTTGAGGGTAGTCATGATATGTTATCTTGAGCCAAAATAAATAAATAAATAAATAAATAAAATCGCTCGCCATTGTGTGTTACCATTTTAGTTCAACAGTCGAAAATCTTTGAAATTGGAAATGGCAAATTTCAACTACTTTTGTTTTGAATAGAGGGTTAATGTAGGATATGGAACCTAGTCTTGGGATGCAGATACCGTTTTTGCTCTGATACCTGTCGACCAGGGGCGGATTCAGGACGGACTTCTGGGGGGGCGGTTGTAATACTGTTACTTAGAGCTGCTTTTAAGAGCTCCAAACTCTGGGATGGGTTTTATTTATAGGCTATATAAAATAAGAAAGTTTCCTCTTCTGGAGGGGGGTTGGCGTTTGCCCCGATCATCCCCTCTGGATCCGCCCCTGCTGTCGACAGACAGATAGACTAACGGACAAAGCTGTTCTATAAAATTTCCAACATTTATGTATAGCATAGTTAGAAAGTCAATAATAATAATAATGTTAGATTGATTAGAGCATATTTTGCATTTTAGATTCCTACGTTAAAAGTTTTTTTTTTTTTTTTTTTTTTTTTTTTTTTTTTTTTTTGCAAAGTAGGAAAAGCAAGCGTGTATTTTAAAAATATTGAAAAAAAATGCATTTTTCATGGTGGAAATATTAGAGGGAAGGTGGTTAATGTAAAATAAATTATAAAATGAAATGAAATCTTTTAGTTTAAGGCCCCATCTTTTGTCCTTCAGGCTAAAGGAAACGATGAGTAAGACAAGTGAATGATGATGGAAGGATTTGTGAAATGATAATGTGGAAGGAAAAAGAAGTACTCTGAGAAACACACGGACAAGATGTTGTCCGCCATAAACTTAGAGGGTCGGGAATCGAACCAGGAATCCCACGCACCAAAGGTAAGCGCTCTACCACTGAGACACTGTGCCCCTCGAAAGAAAAAAAATAAAAAAATTAATAAATTTATTTATAGGAGAATGATACTGTAAACCTGTCAAGGCAGCATGTATTTTTCCAACGAACAACTTTTATTTTTAGACTCAAAAAAGAAAACATATCTCTTTCTGAGTTCTCTCTCCCCTGCTCCTTCCTCCATTTAAAAAAAAAAAAAAAAACTGGGAACTGCTCTGTATGGACCACAATTAAAATGCATGTGCCGGACACAGGTGTTTCCGAAAACGCACAACTGGAAAATTGCAAAAAATAGTGTCTATTTCCATACAAACATATATAACAGTTTAAAAAAAACGAAAAAAATATCCAAAAACTCGAGAAAGAATGACACTGTGTGAAAACGTCGTGCTGAAACACCAGGTGGCGTGGGCGTGCCACTTTTTCTCTCCCTCCCGTCGTCGCCCCCGCGCGACACAGGAACCAAGGAGGGAAAGTGGCAACCCGCAAGAGGGTGTAGAGGCGAAAGGTCATTCGCTAGCGTCTGCAGAGTGGGGGAGTCAACAATAGCAGATGAGGACGCCGGATTGGCGAGGCTCACCTTTGACCCCTCCCTCCCACGCAGCTCAACACACAGCGGCTGGAAAAGTACCAGATGCTCACGGGATAGAATAGAGAAATACGTATAGTACGGTAACTGCTTGGGAGGGAAGTATACACGTGGCACAAGTCAAAATAGGGGGACGAAAGAAGGTAAAAATATACATCTATTGTCTGTTTTTTGTTTAGAAGAAAGATTTCCTTTCCCAAAACTAGAAACAAAAGTTACTTCCGGATCTGATACGTTGACAGATTCAACTTTCGGGTTTATAGGAAAATAAAACGTATTTAAAAAATTGACCGACTTCAAACAACGCTTAAAAAAGCAATAATAATATAAAGCGCTTAAAACCAATAAATAAATCATTAGCTATTTCTCAACTTTATTCTGTTCACCTCTGGTGCTTGGGGTCCCGGGTTCGATCCCAGCCCCCGCCAAGTGAACTTTGTGGTGGACAAACACCGTGCTCGTGGGTTTTCTCGGGGTTCTCCCGTTTCCTCCCACTTTCTTCATTCCACCATTTCACTCATCTCTCATAATCACCGTCTCCTTTAGCCTAACCGGCATAACCGTGGGACGTAAAACTCAAAGATTTCATTTCATTTTTTCTCAACTTTATTCTAAGCCAAACAAATTA
Organism: Thermobia domestica; assembly: GCF_964235325.1. NCBI lineage: Eukaryota > Metazoa > Arthropoda > Insecta > Zygentoma > Lepismatidae > Thermobia > Thermobia domestica. Next base: position 30,048,596 of record NC_137465.1, read on the forward strand.
ATACGTATCTAATCTGCTCCTGAGAGCATTCTCGATATTATTTTCTGCTTTTTAACGTTTTTATTATTTTCTGCTTCTTGAAGCTTTTTTGAAGTCGGTTAATATTGATTATTTTTATTTTAAAAAATCGGTGCATTCAAAAGTACCATGGCGCTAGGCAAGGGCGGATTCAGGATATGATCAAGGGAGGGGCTAAACCATATTTTGCCGTTTTAGCCAGTGTAAAGCAGGATTGAAGCTCATTTTATCCAGTGTATACCGCAGCGTCAAGGGGTGCTATAGCCCCTATAGCCCCCCCCCCCTTGGATCCGCCACTGCCCTAGGTAACGCAGCTGCAACATACATATAGCCTATACCTAGGTATAAACGGTTCGAACTTAGAAAATCCCTTTTTTTAAGCTGTTTGAAAAGATAAACAGATTATTGCTTTTATGTAAAAGCATGGCATCGCTAATCATTTTGGAGGACTTTTACCCCGCAACAAATTTCAAACCTTTTCTCAATCAGCCCCAATATCATACTTATTACGCTAAGCAGATAGACGTATTATTATTATGTTATCCGTCTTAGATTACCTCTGGAGCTCCTTCGTGGTTAAGCGGTTAGCGTACGCGCCTTTGGTGTGGGATACCCGACTTCGATTCCCGGCGGGAGTTCATGTGTTTCGGATTCCACGTTAAGCTGTAGGTCCACGTCTCATATAGCCTAGCTGCTGAAAGGCACGCTAAGCTAAATCCAATCAAATCAAAATTTAAAAAATCAGATTACCTCTTATGTATGCATGGGTAACCAACTAACCATCATGTCTTCTTTATTGTTTCTTACCATCCTGCTGGCTGGCAGTAGTATAGTAATTGCTTTAGAAAAAATACAATGTAGAAATGATGTGTTTAGTATTTAACTTGTACCAAATTCTGTATTTTGAGTGCTTAATATGTATAAGTTGTGTGGCAAATGTTTAACAGTCGGACTATCGTTAGAAAAATCCTTTTTTTCCGTTGTTTCCCGAGTATTTCTTGAGCAGGTTGTTATTCGAAGATATTCCAATTTTTTTTCTTCTTGTTCTCCACACTATTACTATCACTATTATTAATGTATTTGTTCAAGTTTAGTGTCCATTTTCAACACTGAAGCTATATATATATGACGTGAACCTTTAGTTCAAGGTGGAATGCAAACCACGGTAATGCGTCTAAATTATCTACAAAGCTTCCAGTGAGCAGGAATCGAACCTGGGCCAATTTTGCACTACGCTCTTATTCTTATGCATCAAAAGTGAAATAAAATGAAATCTTTGAACTTAACGTCCCACGTTCATGCCCTTTGGCTAAGAGTGGAATGAGAATGTGGGAGGAAACAGGAGTACCTCAATAAAACACAGACACGATGTTGTTTACCACAAGTTTACTTGTCCGGGTCTTGAACCAAGGACTCCACACACCAAAGGTAAGCGCTCTAACATTTGAACCACTATGTTTTCCTCCTATGCACCAAGAATCTGCCATTAGTCCCGCACTGTGAATTCAAGATTTTGTGAAAAGTCACTGTCTGTGCATTCCTCGTCTGTGGCCGATCATTTGACAATATTGATTAGACTTGCATGCTAAGTAACTTAAAAATATTTAAGACAATGGCAACGAATTGTCTCTTTTCAGCACAGAAGCTTTGTAAGACAGAATATACTGAAGCGAGCGATACGATACATACCGTGTAAGCGAAGCGAAAATAAAAGGAAAAAAAAAAAAAAACAACCGAAGGCTGTACATTGCAATGTGGTCAAGGCGGAATAGCTAAGTAACGCACCACAGCGCGGGCAGGTGAGAGATACATCTTGTTCTCTAGTAACATTGCGGCCCGCCTATTTGCTAACAACGAGTTTTGCCTTTAATCGCTATAAACGCTGTCCCATAGCATAGTTGAAGTGGTGTTGTTTCTCAGGCATATAATTCCACTAAAAAATGAATTAGAAATCAGGTGCACTTAAAATACTTTAGCACTAAGGGATACAATATTAAAATAAACATGTTTCATTTTACTTAAAATTACAACGTAAAATTTTTTCTACATCATAAATCAATAGAAATTCAATATTATCACCACACAATCGCACTGAATGATTTAATAAACTCACCAAAACATTTCTATATACACACCACCTTATGGTTTAAGAATGTTTTCTCTAGCTATGGGTTCAGTGATATAAATGTCAAATTTGTCGTGTTGTTATTGACAGATCATTTACTGAAAACTGAGAAGCCCTCAGTCATTGAGGGTTGTCCATTCATTTCTCTATTTTGTCATAGCTGTTGGTGATATCCTGCGACAAAATTCAAATACGGCTACATTTCATAACGTTGTGAAATAGACCCTACAGCCAGATTATGAACTTATGATTATGTAGTACTCTAATATCCTCGGACGGAAGAAGTGAAAAGAAAACGACAGTTAAAGAATAGCTCAGGCTAAACAAGCATTCAATAGGAACATCAAGAAATATGTCGTTGGATGTTCGAAAACGATTTATCAAGATATGGAGCGTGGCGTTTTACGAATCAGAGACGTGGACATTGAGAAAAGCTGAAATATGCAAACTGGAAGCATTTGAAATGTGGTGTTCTATCTTGTTTTTGTCTAACTTGTTGTTCATCAATGTTAATGGACCACCGCTAGACAAGCTCAAAGTAGACGAGTTAGTTATTTCTTGGCTGAAGGATGGACATCATTCCGCTGCGGATGATTTAGTATACCACAAAAAAGTTCTGGAGACCGACAGGAAAGAAACCCGATTTCAGATTTGTTTTAAGGTGGCAAATTACGAGTTACGGAAAATGTACACTTGTATTACTAATGGTTTATTTGTGTTATTCAACTTTGTACCTAATTTTTGATAAGTCTCTTCTTTACTTTTTATAAACTAGAAGGTAAACTACTTTGAATTAATATTCATAATAATTGCAATTATGCATATTTCTAACTTAAATTTAACGTGTTGATTTAGAGATTACACAAATTACAATTATGAGCATACTTTATAGAGATGCTCTCACATAGGGTACCCGAGCACCTTTATAGGCTATGAAAAACTGATTTGTCAAGTCTTTTGTGAGAAAAATACTGTGAACTAAGAAACCATAACCTTTTCTATATTGTACAGGGGTATTTTCCTGCGAATAGAAGTTTATTTTGGAATGCGTTCAGAAATTAACACTTGCAAGAATACTCTCTTAGTACAAGTATATTTTAGGCACACATTAATTCCCCCACCTCGAAGTGATTCAATTTCCTCACTGACAAACACTTTATCATTTTATATCGTCAAGGTCAGATCCACCGTTATTGTAACAGAGTGGTGCTTGAGCGATTGAAATAGAAACTCGAACTCCGATTAGTGACAAATTTCACAGTCTTGTATTATTACAAGTGTAAACTCTTTAGTCAGTAGAGAAGAGGTCGTGGATCATGTGTCAGAGTTGATGACGATGGATTTTGGTGAGTCAGAATAAGTCACAGTGGATGAGAGTGGGTCAGAATGAGTCATAGTGGGTTGTGGGACAGAGTGGGTCACGGTGGGTCGTTGGTCAGAGTAGGTCACGGTGGGTGATGGGTCAGTGGGTCGTGGGTCACGATGGGTGGTGGGTCAGTGGATCGTTTTCCTTGATCCACGCCAACTCTGACAAGGACGAATATAACGAGGTTCTGACAAGTGAGGAGAAGATAAAGAAGTGGAAGGAATATTTTCAGGAACTTCTCAATGAAGAAAACGCGAGGGAAACGTACAAATTTATCCACGAATCAAGGATTGGTTCGGCCTGTGACCATGGTAGAGGAAGAAAGTGCCATGAAAAAGATGAAGAGTGATAAAACTCCAGGACTAAATAATCTCCCTATCGAAACATGGAAAGGTTTAGGTTAAGAAGGAGTGCAGTGGTTTACTCTACTTGAATATTGGGAATAGGAAATATACGAAAAAAGAATGGAGAAGCAGCTACATTGTACCAGATTTTAAAAACAAACGAAATGTGTAAGAATGTGGTAACTATGTAGTTACTATGTTGTACAAAGGAATAAAACTTATGAGCCATGCAATGAAACTCTGGTAGAGAGTGATAGAAGCAAGATCGAGGGAAGAGGCCGTAATAGCAGAAAACTCATTTTGTTTCATGACAGGACAATCGACAATGGATTTAAATGCTAATGGGAAAGTACCTAGAAACCTAGGTACCGACCTAGAGAAAGCATATGATAGAACGCCACGGGATCTTATTTGGTGAGCACTGAAGAAAAAGTGAGTTCCGAACATATACATGTGTATAATTCAAGATATGTATAATGGATGTAGAATAGGAATGAAGCGAATGCGGAATAACAGAAGAGTTCACAGTTAAAGTGGATGCGGAAAGACAAAATTAAGAATGAAATGATCTGAGGAAGAGTAAGGATGAGACCAATAGTTTTAAAAAAATTTAAAAAACTGAAAGAAAGTAAACTGAGGTGATTTAGGCATGTAAGAAGATTTTTTGGAATACGTAGCTTTCATCGTGTGAATGTTATAGACCTAGAACTGTATCGGAAACGAGTCCGAGGTCGGCCAAAGAAGTGGAGAGAGTGTCTTAAGATCGATGTGGTGAAGGGTGGTGTCACAGCTGATGACACAAGATAGAAACATGGGGAGGACAGCGATCCAAAAAGCACACTTTAGCTAACTGCAAAGAAGCTTAGAAGAAGAAGCACCAGGAATCAAATTCAGGACCATTCGCACCAAAAACTACCTGCTCGTCACGTCATTTTCTTACATGGGAGAAAGAATGGACATCATTAAGGGAGCATACTACTAAATATTTTTGAAAAACTAATATTTTTCCTTATGCCCGTTTTTCGTAAGTGGAAAGAGGTAATAAAATGTAACTTACTGCAATAATAGATGATGTTATTCTACACCAGAAAATACGAATCGAAAGAATCTTAAGTGTTGCCATCCATAGAAACTACAGTGTCACCAGAATTTGAATTACTCAAAAATCTAGGTTAAGAAAGCGACTAGAAAAATGAACTCAACAGTAATATATGACTTATCACGCTGTCTATATTCCTTGTGTACTACTTTTTAAATAATATTTGTACTTTTTTTTATAAAACTTAAATAAATTATTACAAAATAAATCAGTTATTACAAAATAAATTCAAATATTATTTAAAAAGTAGTACACAAGGAATATAGACAGCGTGATAAGTCATAATTACTGTTGAGTTCATTTTTCTAGTCGCTTTCTTAACCTAGATTTTTGAGTAATTCAAATTCTGGTGACATTGTAATTTCTATGGATGGCAACGCTGAAAATTCTTCCGATTCGTATTTTCGGGTGTAGAATAACATTATCTATTATTGTGGTAAGTTACATTTTATTACCTCTTTCCAGTTACGAAACACGGGCAAAAGAAAAAATATTAGTTTTTCAAAAATATTTAGTAGTCTGCCCCCTTAATATAGAATGAATATGCTGTTCCAAAATTCTTCCCACAGATCTTAATTGGATCGTAGTGCAGTTGAAACTTCATAGAAATTGACACAGCATTCACCTTTTGAATTGAGCTTGCTTGAACTAATTTTTAATACTAGCCCGTTTCATATTCTCAGATCTTGTATTGAGTGGCGAGAGGGTTTCTTTTAGAGCTTTTAGGATATATCTTTCTCCAGACTTGTGCAATCTTTCTTTTGATATCATCTTTAGTCGCACTTTCTTTGTAATGATTTAAAAAATCCTGCAATAAATACCATGAAAGCTCGATGGAATTAAAAAGAGAAACGTTGTTCCCTTGTGCTATAGTTTGGTTAGCAAAGAAATCCTGTTAAATTGAGTGTTACACTCGTCTAAATCCTTTTCTGCTTCCAACAGCCTCTGCTCTTCACATCTCTGGTATATGTTTCTTCCACATTTTAAATATCAATTCCCTCATACCATCTACTTGCACTTCACACATTCCGTACGCACCGTCAAGTAAGTCCCTACACGTTCACAAACGCTCTCAGACACATACACACAAATAAATGTCTTTTGTAGCACAATAGGGAACTAACTCTTCTAGCGGAACCACATATCTAGCACATAATGTCACATGTTCCTTCTTTTCAGCATGACGCTTGAGCCATCCGCTGAAGGATTCGGCCCTTGGGGAAGAATTTCTTTGACAATTCTGTTCACAAATCACTTTCGGTTCTCAATGGTTGCTTAGGGACCTTAATCCTTGAGGGAGGCATACAGTGGTGATCGTCACACTCAGAGGAGGCAACGAGTGAAAATTTTTAGAACCACACGATCAAAAAAAAGAAGTGTAGAAAAAAATTAGAATGCGAAGAGAGGGGGGAATAGAAGACGATTAGAATAGTCGAAACGTGGCTGAGGAAGAGAAGAAAGGAGAGGGGCCACTTCTACTTGCAACACGTCGACGTAGTTTGGTAAATCCCCCAAGAGCCAGCATCCCAATCGCTACTTTGCGTTTTCTACTCCTGATAAGAAAGGCAAATACACCGAGAGAGAGGAGAACGTGAAAAAAGAGATACGGATAAGCAAGAAAAATAGGGAATGAAGGAATAGCGCTAAGAGGCGAGAAATAAGAGAGAGATCGAATTTGCATGTTGCTTGTGCTTTGCTGTAGATTTTTATCAGAGATCTGTTCGTTCACACATTAGAATGCAAATCAGAAAGGTCTAAATTGTTATTTTTTTTTTGTCCTTCAGAGGGAGTGTAAAGTTCTTCGTTTTTTTATTTTTTTTTTAAGGCTGAGATTGGAAATGATTTCATGGTAGGTTGTAGAAGAAGTAGTAGGGATGTGTGATGAGGGTAGGAACATTAAGTACGAATGAATATGTTTCTGTGAGAGAGAAAGAGCTGGTGGTAGGAGGTTGTGTGTGTGTGTGTGTGTGTGTGTGAAAATGAGGGGGTGGAGAGGAGAAGAGAATTTGAAAGATGAGCAGGATGTCAAGATTGGAAACCAGGAGTTGTGGCGGAGCAGTGTAGAACAGAGAGGAGAGGAAACACATTTGCATGTTCATGGATTTTTGAACAGAGAATAGGCGAACTTATCTCTCGCACATTAGAGACCCAAGAACAGTGTCAGATCTGGCTGTCACATGGATAATGTGAACCTAAATAAGCCACTTGGTTTTGAATAGGTTGCTAGTTCAGAACGCAGCGGCCTCTGGGAAAAGGCATGAGAGAACAAATTACTTTATTTTCCCTCTCCTAAAGCGACATGATCTCATTCTAACTTGGTTTACCCCTATATATTCGTATATATGTGTTAGGAATTGAGGCGTGAGTAGGGGGTGAGGAAGAAGAAGATATTTGCTGTGACAACGACCACCATTACTGGAGCTTAACAAGAAAACCCTGAGAAGACTTGATATTAAAATCTCTTTTTTATGATTCTTCGCAATTTAGTTATGGTTTCAGCAGAGTAAAATGGATGTCGTTACACAAGAGTATATTAAATGTAACAACCAATTTTAATGTAATGATTTTTCATTCTCGATCATTCTTAGAGGCCAGGGTTTCTTAACCTGGGGGTCGAGAGAGGGTTTCATGGGAGTCGCGAAGATATGCGGAAGAGATAAATATATATATATATATATATATATATATATATATATATATATATATATATATATATATATATATATATATATATATATATATATATATATATATATATATATATATATAGAATCTAATATCGGAAACTATTTTTAAATTTTATTTTGAATTTTGTTCTGATAGGCATACTTTTATTTTCATATATACTGTTATGAACAATAAGAAATAGGTCTACTAAACATTTTCAACAGGTGCAGAGTTGTTTAAAAATCAATTTAAATGAAAGAGGTATTATATGAAACTAATGAGAAGTGCATATTGAAATACCAGAAAAATACAAATGCAACAAAACCTGCACATTGAAATACAATTAAAATTGAAAGCTAATGAGATATTTGAGCAAGGTATGATTTGACTAGTGCGGTAATGTTCCGTTCAATCTTCGTGACGCACATTATCAAGTCATTTAAAATACTCAATAACTTTTGTAACAACTGTCCAAGGTTTTTAAACCAAAATTGGAAATCACTTTATTTTTTTTATTTTTTTTAATCATATAACCCAAAATTAAGGGAGTTATGAAGTTTTAAAATTTTCAAACGGTTTCTATTTTGAAACAGTATCGGATTCGATATTTGTAATATGAATGAAGTGACCAAATTTGGATTTTAATCCATTCGCTTTTAGGGAAGTTACTGTATCCACTATATACAAAAAAATTGATTCTACTATTATAGAAATAGATGGATATCGTGAGATCTCCGAAATAGGTATATTAAACACCCCACACAAGCTTATTACAAACCAGAAATTATAAGGGGGTCGCTGGCAAGAGGGTGTGGTAAAATGGAGGTCGTAATAGGAATTAGGTTGAGAACCACTTTTATGGGGTATTTTTTTTTCAATTACATAGCTTTAAAACAATTCAACAATAATAAATAATTACAAATAGAATAAATATTATTAAACGAAACTATAATGCATGTCAACGTGTAATGGGACATTGTATGAGAACCAATGACGGTGGGCACATGTCCATTCCAATCGTTATCGATGATGTCATGCGGTTAACATTGATACACATACGAGACCTCTCCATATGATACACATATGGAGACCAGGGACGGATCCAGGGGGGGGGCGATCGGGGCAATCGCCCCCCCCCCAGAAGAGGAAACTTTCTTATTTTATATATATAAATAAAACCCATCCCAAAGTTTGGAGCCCTTAAAAGTAGCTATATGACAACCCACCGCCCCTCCCAGAAGTCGGTCCTGGATCCGCCCCTGATGGAGACCCATACCTAACAGTGTACAGTGTACTGTATGTGTAATCAGACAAACTCATTCTTTCTCAACTTTTAAAGTCTGCTATTAATTTTGTGTCTAACACCACCCTATCTTATTATTATATAAAGGGTGTTCCATTAATAACGCAACTTTCGAAATGCCCGCCATTTCTGTTCTAGCAAGTTGGCAACACTGAACATCACACGATTTTCATTTTTTTGTTTTTGTGGTTGTAGCCATCGAGCGCCGAATACCTCAAGATCGTCACTTGTTTTCTGTACGGATTGAAATGGAGCACTTAACGACCGAATAGCGTGTTGTCATAGTGAAAAGTTATTACAAGTGTGGTGAATGTTGCGCAGAGACTATTCGCGAACTCCGTGGAATGTTTGGTCAACGTCATGCACGGAATAAGTCAACTGTAATTAGACTAAATTGCTAAATTTGAGAAAACCGGTTCGGTTGTGGATATTAAATCCTCGGGTCGTCCTCCTGTTAGTCGTTCTGCGGAAAACATCGCCATCACGAGTGATAATTTTGCTGTTATTCCGGTGCAGAAAACATAACCACAAAGATAGCAGATGAAAATCGCGTAATGTTCAGTGTTGCCAACTTACTGTAACAGAAAATGGCGGAATTTAAAAAGTTGTGTTCTGTACGGGACACCCTTTACCAACTTCAACAGTCTACAACGTTCGACATCTTTAATGAGGTGTAGCCATCCTTTGTCTTGTGGTTTGGCGCTGGTTTCACTTTCCCTTTCTTGAAGACACTAACCACGACAGGTAGTAAATACCCGATAAATCACACTGTTTCCGAGATGCGCATTCCCAGTCTTCTCGCTATCAAAGTCTGATATGTATCGTCGGCGTTCCCAATTCTACGGACAAACATCATTCTAATTCATCGAGTAAGACCACCATCACTTTCTGGCAAGCGATTCTGTTATGCCTCTAGTTTCTTACGTCAGCTCAATGATTTCGTTCAAAAAGCAGCAGGTGGTCATAAAGTTTTGGCTGGTCAGTGTATATAGTGGAGTAATTCAGTCTTATTGCCTTACTAACAGACGTTTAAAAGTGAGTAGATGAAATATTTTTGTGGCCTAAAATGGAGAAACGGAGCTAAGACTAAATGCACTAGACCTTCTTCTTGAGTTTGAGAGGTAAAGGATTTTATGGATATTAGTGAAATGGCATACTTTGAATTACTTTTAGTTTTAGTTTCGTTTCTTCATTTCACTCCACGAAATTTTTTTCTCCTTTTTAGTGCATTTTGAAAAAAATTAATTACTTTAATTTTAGTCTCATTTCTTCATTTTACTCCACCAAAAAATATTTTTTTCCTCTTTAGTGCATTTTTAATTACTTTTTATTTTAGCCTCATTTCTTCATTTTTTACCCCACTAAAACCATCTTCTCCTTTAGGCATTTTTAAATTTCAATTACTTCTAAATTTAGTCTCATTTCTTCATTTCACTCCACCAAAAATATTTTCTTCTTTTTAGTGCATTTTTAAAAATTTTAATTACTTTTAATTTTAGTCTCATTTCTTCATTTTACTCCACCAAATTTCTTTTTCTTTTTAGTGCATTTTTAAATTACTTTTAATTTTAGTCTCATTTCTTCATTTCACTCCACCAAAATTATTTTCTCCTTTTTTAGTGCATTTAAAAAAAATTGTTAATAAGGCAATAATACAGAATTAACCTCAAAATTTTCTCCCCTTTAGTGCATTGTATAAAATCATTGTTTTAGAAGATTTCTTCAGCCTTAGTTCTGTCTTGGTCCAACAGACAGTAATATCTTAGAGAAAATTGCAACAGAAAAGAGTAAGTTTTTAACTTTCGGTAAGGTAAGGTATGAGACAGTAATATTTTAAAGAAAATTGCAAGAAAATGGAGTAAAGGAGAGGTGGGCAATGGCGATCACCTAAAAAAAAAAAAAAAGTTATTACGTATTTTCATTTGCAAAATATATTGAAACAAATTTGTAAATACGTACTCCAATCCTTCTACAATAAGTGTGTAAAATAAAAAAAGGACCATTCTTTCAGTTCGGGAACACGATGGAAAAAACTCAAATTGCTACCTTGGTTGCCATTCCCATCACCTGTTGGTAATGGCGATCAGAGTACAAGCTTAATAAACACACATAGTTTCATAGGCAGTTCAAGTTTTTTTTTCTTTTTTTGCTAATACAGCGCAGGGGCGTCATTTAGGGGTGGCAGGGAGGAGCATTTGCCCCCCCTGAGTTTGAGATGTATATAGATTTTATCAATAGAATAGTAGTAAATCAGTGAGAAACGCGAAATTTTACTAATATCAAGGAGTCTTGCCCCCCCAAGCAAAATCTGAAATGACGCTCCTGATACTGCGCCTTCGAAAGACTGAGAAACGTCAACTGAATGTTTTATTGGACATTCAGTGCGGTAGCTCAGTGGTAGAGTGCTATCTCTTATGTGAAGAGTTTCATCTCGATTCTGGACATGCAAATTTGCTGTCGATAACTTCATGTCCGTGGGTTTTTCTCAGAGATATTATAGAAATATAAACATTTACTACATATATAACGAGAGAGAGAGAGAGAAATCATGCTTGCCCTGAAACAATCTAAGATTGAGAGCTAAAACTTCCCCTTGATCAAATTCTACATACGTCACTGGACACAATGCTGTCCACCATTGGAATCGAACAAGACTGTCTTTCAATCATTTCAGCTATCATATTCTAAGATGCTGCAAAATTCTCCTTTTAAGAGCATTTTAATAGAATATAGGCATATTAATTTTGCTGTCTTAGATCTATAATCTATTACCATTGCTCAGTACTGCAAAATCAGTGGCAGTCTTGGTGGGTCAGTTGTAAGTGTTTTGCTGTGGTGCATAAAGTTCCTGATTCGATCTCAGTTCACATCAAGTGAGTTTTGTGGTAGGCAAACACATGGTACGTGGGTCTCTTGAGGATCTCCTGTTTCCTCCCACTTTCTTCTTTATTCCACCATTTCATTCATTTCTGTCATCACCGTCTCCTTTAGCATACACGACATAATCGCGAAACGTAAAACTGAAAGATTTCATATTATTTACAGTAAAGCCAGTACTTTTGTTTAGGGAAGGCATTAAAAGACAATATTTAGATTATCATCTTATAGTATTGATGAAATTCCATAGGAAAGTTTCGAGGTTTCCAGATAGGTTATTACTTTCCGTCCTTTTTCTTTACGCCATGGGATTGCTAATTTTAAACTACTTAAATTTCTTCCATAACGATATGTGGTTCATCGAGTCCTTTGGAAAAGTATTGCAAATTAAGTATTGATGTCTAGCAATTTACATGGCATTAACGAATGGACTTGTTTGTATAAACATCCTGTATATACATAATTTTCTTTAAAAGCGAAGCCAAGAGGAATGTTCATGAACTTAAGTGAAATTTTATCCCCGTCGACTGAGATGAAATCCTAAGAAAGCGGCCATTAATCCTTTCGCAGGGTGAATTATGGGGCGGTTATAATACAGTTAAGGCCTTCATAATTCTCCCTGCTAACAGCTTGGAGAAGCATTAATCCGCTTTCCCCTTCTCGCTCAGCATCGTCACAGGCGTTCTGTGTGGCACAGCTGGCTTCATCGCTAAGCACTCAAATTAGCTCGATAATTTTGAGATTGTCTCGTCAAAATTTGGGACAGATCATTAGCATGAAATAACGTAGCTATGTGAAACATTTAAAAAAGAAAAAAGAAAGAAAGAAAGAAAAGTGTATATAGATTAATACCAGTGATATGTCCTCTCGATGGATGAGGAAGATTGTGAGGATATACACTCTGTGCTTATTGTTGTTTTAATTTTTTATATGCTTAACAATATTACAATGCGTGATCATTCTTCCATTATGTGTCAGGGTGTCTGTTCTGTATGATACTTTTATTTAAGAGGCCCCATCACTGCGAAATTAAAATGCCTCTACTTATACAGTAATTATGTGTTATCTTCAAATAGATAAGAGATAATCGAAATGTGGAACAAGAGCTCGCTAGACAATATTATTTTACATGAGATAGCTACCGTTATCACGACTCACTTATCTGCTTTCGATTTCCAGCAATTTAGAAAATCGGCATTTATTTTCGTGTTTCTAAATGGCTGCAAATGAAAAGCTACTGCAGAATGTCTTAAAGATATGCAACATTGCCAAGTGTATACATTCCTGTTTCGCAGAATTGCATTAAAAAATTTGATAGGACCTCAATATTAAAAATATTTGGTGAAATGAACAAAAGACCAATATAAATCCAAAGAGGTGCGGCTCGCGATAGAGTCTTGTCATACAATTGCAATCGTGATTTACTGTAACAAAAACGAATTACAAACACAGACACACATTAAAAAAAAAAAAAAATTGCAATGAACAATAGTGGCATGAACCTTACGTAACAAATTTAGTATACAGGTGAGACTCTTGGATTGTAGTTTCAACTATCCGAATTAATGCAATGAGATAACTTACATTAAAGTATGGAATAAGGCCAACCTCGCCAAATCTAAACCTACTCTTAAGAACCCAAGTACGACTGTCTAAACGTCTCCACAATCTTCTCCATAAAGTTAAATTGCCTGCTTCCAGCAGCCGCATTCTCGGACAGTGCTTGCTTCAAAAGTAGAATGAATCTGTATATATAGGGATGATTTATGTCTACTTCCTATTAAACTTGAAATGCTAAACCTCGGCATGGTTCGTGCTTTTGTCACTTTTGTCACTTATTTGACGAACAGTGTTTTCTATAGCAAGGTTGTTCGGACGCTAATAACACTAGAGGCAAACGTATTTATGAGAGGGGATCATATCATCTTCCACCATCTCAATGTAAATGAATCGGTCGCTCATAGGACAGATAACAGTTCCTGTCGCTAATATTACTGTCGCTTGTAGGACTAATTCTTTTCGTCGCTTTTCGGAGGTGTTCGTGTTTCTGTTCCATATTCATATTACCAACATACTATTTTTACTCCTTGAACATCTTCTGTAGAATTCAATGTGGCTAACCAAGACATATTTCATTACGCTAAGATTTAACACACTATGCAAAAAGCATGTTTCGGCGTTGAATGGTAAATCTTTGTCTTGATGACAACTGTTTCTGGGATGACGAAACTACCGTTTCGTGAGATAAGTCAGAATGACCAGATAATACTTGTTTTGTTGACTGAACCGCAGAGCAAGGCTATATCTGTAGGGGTTAAAAGATTTTGTTCAATATTGCAGATGGTGTTGTAAAGAACTTATTTATCTTTTTTTTTCTTTCTAGATATATAAGATTTCTTATGCACTGAAGTTTATAGGGAAATCAAATATAAAAACTACTAAGTGGTGGCTCCAGGTGGCTCCTGATTTCCTTGAATAATTTCCAAGATTAAACAGCTAGGAAACCATATTTTACCCCTTTAATGAACCATATGATCCTTGCGATAATCAAGGTCGTTTTTTCTCACAGATATCCACCCAGATATTTTCTAGTCGTGTAGGTCGGTAAGACTTCCTATTGGCAGTAATCACTTATGATAAGTTCAACGTCATAGTATTTAATTATTCGACGATGAATGGAGGCTAATGTGCCCTTCTACCTGGAGAAATCGAATAATTACATAATGTAGTTCACACTTGGCGTCCACTGCAATAGCATTCGATACAGTTTTACGCCCACTGTAGTCCACAATGATTGAATACTAGAGTCTGTCTTTTGATATGGAGGATATGCGATCTCCAATGAACAGATTTGACTAATTTGAGTTTCGTCATCTTGTAAGTAATTTTAAAAAAGGGATCCTTGTATAATTGCAACTTAAACTGTGTTGTTTCAACTTAATTATTTCAAATAGATAGTGATCGGATTAAACATAACGTGCTTTGCTAATCACTGTTATGACAAGAGCTGTAATCATGTTTAGACTTGAATAGTAACATTTGTGTAATTGCATGTTAAATGGTGATGAACTAAAAAAAAAAAAATGTTAAATGTAAAGAATCGAAGATTTTAATTGATCACAATTTTAACCAATAGCGTATAGCGAGCCGAAGGCTCGAGAACAACAACTGCTGAATTATAAAAATGTTATTACTTATAATTTGCGATTTCTAGTCTCATTATGTCACTGGTTCTAGGGCCAGATTCAGAAATTAAATCGACAACCACATGTATTGTAAACAACAACCACATCTACCGTATTTACGATGGACTACTACACCTCACGTTGGATTACTATATAAGCAGGCGACAGATCACCAGCACCATCTACAAATCACATGACGAAAGGGAGCAGTAGCGCCACTGAAACCCGGGACCGCCTATATAACGAAGTCTGCGATTGGTCACCATTCCTCTAGCTTGCTTGGAGCTCAAGGAAAAATCCAACCTTAAAGCCTCTAGTTTTCTGCGGAACTCTAGGCTTCCCTTCCATCCGGTTTAGCTTGCTCGGAGCTCTGTCAGGATCCCAACATCAATTGCTCAGCCTGCTTCGGGGCTCTGTGACTCTTAACCTCCTCACTGCTTGCTTCGGAGTATTGGGGTTCCCAACACCACTCTACTTAGCTTGCTCGGAGCTCTGTCGGGATCCCAACTTCAGTTGCTCAGCCTGCTTGGGAGCTCTGTGACTCTTAACCCCCTCACTGCTTGCTTTGGAATATTTGGGTTTTCTACCACTCTACTTAGCTTGCTCGGAGCTCTGTCGGGATCCCAACTTCAGTTGCTCAGCCTGCTTGGGGGCTCTGTGACTCTTAACCCCCTCACTGCTTGCTTCGGAGTATTGGGGTTTTCTACCACTCTACTTAGCTTGCCTGAAGCTCTGTAGGGATCCTGTCCTAAGGTTGTAAGGTCTTGGGCTAACTTTTCTCTACCTCGCATTACAGGAAGTTATATTGTCATATTTCTGTAAATACTGTTGTACTTTATTAGAAAATTTTAAAATAAGCCGGTAGTGGGAGTCGATTACGGACTCTGATAAACTCAACCTTGTTCTACCTATCCCTGCAAACGGAAGAATTTTACAATATATAATATTGCAAAAATATTAAATGTTGCAGAATTAATTTAATTATAAAAATAAATAAAATAAATATATTTTGAATTTTTTTGGAAGAAAATCAATAAATAACCAGAGCATGAAAATTAAATTTAATTACGTACTAAATGACTCGTCACTTTACACTTTTTTTCTTCAAAGCAAGAGTGGGTTACACTTCACATCTCGATTGAACGTGAAATTTTGAAAATCTCAGAGGAATTTCTTTTTTTTTTTTTTTTAATCAAGCGTAATCCCTTACTCACCCACTCACCCTTGAAAATAATTTCTTCTAGTTTCAGGGGCGGCGGAAGAGGAATGGGAATAATACTTTCAGGTCCTTTTGTTCTTTATCGTTGTGTTCCATTTCTTTCATGGACTCTGAAATGAAAATTCCACGCTCTGTATATGTATGTATAAGTACCGTACAACGAGTAATCTCCATTGTTCTTTCTTGATTTGCATTGATTGTCTCTCTCTCTTTTTCTGTGTCTGTGTGTGTGTGTGTTGATAAAACATATGCGAAAGTGGTTGGAGGGAAAAGAATTATGTTAGCTGTGTCCACAATGCATTGTTAGTTACTGGCTTCCCTCCCGTTTACTCCTGACTCTACGCCCTTTTTTTAGCTATAGAAAGAATGGGAAACTTTGAGGGGAGACCCCGATGCTATAGACGAGGGGTGAAGAAGGGGTATGGAGTTAGCTAAGAGATTGCTGGTGGTCTGTGGCTGACCAGGGAAAATCTACTCCATGTTCCAGAAGATCTCTCTCTCTCTCTCTCTCTCTCTCTCTCTCTCTCTCTCTCTCTCTCTCTCTCTCTCCTTTTCAGGGATGACAAATGACACTCCCAGTCATAAGGTCGAAAAGTCAAAATCTCTAGGGATTAAGTTTGGAATATGCAAAGGCCAAAAAAATAAATAGGATGAATCTCTCTCTCTCTCTCTCTTCTCTATTGTACTGTGGGACCGATATTTGTATCCCTCAAACCCTGAGAGAAACTCTTCCGAGATATGGGCTAATAGATATTCTACTTCGATTTCTTTTGTCCCCCTCGTTTTTTTTTTCTTTCTTCAACAACTCACACACAACACTGATACAAAATTATGTCTAATTTACATACCGTCTATACAATAGAATAATTTGCATATCCTTCTTTTACAACTTGGACAAGTGATAGTACAATCTTGTTCATAGAAACTGGTCACTTATCTATTTTCTAAAGGCCATGTTTTTGTATTCGTAATTTTAACACTATCAGTTGTAGAAAAGATGGCTACTGAAGATTCCACATTTGTTTGTATCATTGAGCGGCTCGGGGGAACATTATGGCATATCACATTTTCTAACTTTCGAGAGAGCGGAAAAGAAAGTTCAATCTTCCGATGTAATTCAGTGCAATCACACATATCAAATAAGCTTTCCCTGTCATCCACAGGTACATTTTCGGAATTAAAAGAACCTACATACTGTTCTGTGGTTCGATCTCAATTCATTCCATTTAATAACTCAGGCGCTTATCATTATGTTCCCCTGAATCGCTGAATTCGAGGAGATAATGGATGTGCAGAACATTTATGAGATGTGCAAATACTATTGGAATCTAAAACGCTATAGTTCATATTATTATGATAATTGTAATTAGTAAGTTTAGCAGTTCAATATGTAATAACTCGTCACCTATTACAGATAATAATTATGTGGAATATATTATTATTATTTCATATTTAACTTTTCTCCTCTGTGGAATTATATTTCTTTCTTTATGTCTGAAAAAGTGAGATTTTGAGAAACGACCCTTTGTCAAATTGTTGACGATGTGCGCTACCCGCTAAGCCAGCGGAGAACTAACTTAATACTAGCTGAGGATTGTGTGTCATTACTAAATTAGAGACAAATTCACAATTTAACTATTGTATGTAGGATTATGTTCACTTTTTAAATGCACAGAATATGAAATAATATAACATGTATAAGTAAATAATTCGCAGTGGAATGAAATTATAATAAATACAGTTGGATTTCGATAACCCGAATTCCTTGATATCTCGAATTTTCCCCACATTTCTTTGAACTCTCTATAACACTCAATATTAAATTAACTTCTGTAACTCGAATGATCAAAAATTACATCGATAAGTCAAATTTAAGGGTTTCATAATCATATTTAAAAACCTTGGTAACTCGAACTTTCGTATCTACGAACCTGTACGAGTCGAAGTCGAATTTCTCTTGATGTAACCTCGATAACTCGAAGCTATAGCTCTATGCTTTTACGTAATTATCATTGTTGCTAGTCCTGTCATTGTTGGTAATGAGTACTGTAATTGAGTTTTATTCATGTCTAGTATTTTATTTTTATTAGTCACTTTATTTAATTTAAGAGCTCCTTCGTGGCTAAGCGGTTAGCGTACGCGCCTTTGGCGTGGGAGACCCGGGTTCGATTCCCGGCGGGAGCTCATGTGGTTCGGATTCCACGTTAATCAGTAGGTCCACGTCTCATATAGCCTCGCTGCTGAAAGGGACGCTAAACTAAAATCAACTCAACTCAACATTTATTTAATTTAAGGAATTTTTACAACTTCAAGTTATTGAAAAAATAAAATGAAATCTTTGAGTTTTACGTTCCATTATTATGCCAGTTAGGCTAAAGGAGGCGGTGATTATGAGAAATGAATGAAATGGTGGAATGAAGAAAGTGGGAGGAAACGGAAGAACTCCGAGAAAAATCACGCACACGGTGTTTGTCCACCATAGTTCACTTGGCGCGAGCTGGGATCGAACCAGGGACCCCAGGCACCAGAGGTGAATGCTCTACCACTGAGCCACCACAATTGTTGATAATAGTATGTATGCTTTCAAATATAAGTAACCCTCACCACTGCACTCATATGATCCCAATTCTCACTCGTGACATCTGAGCATTTGACATTAAGGAATAAACGCTTATACCTTGTTCTGAGAGATCATACATTTAAACATTTAACCCTGTAGCTGTAGTTATTTCTAAAAGATAGTTAAACCAAAATCTAACTCTTCCTGGGTATAACTGGGCAAAATTTACTGTTATATCGGGGAATAACAAACGGTTCTGCGAACTGGAATTATTTTAACAACTGGTTCTAGCGAAGCGGCTGAATAACACCAATGACTATGAATCACATATACCCTAACACTAAAACAGTGTCTGAGATATAAGACTCAAGTGAATTTGTGTTGCGATGTTTCTCGTCTCGTCTCGTCTCGAATTTGAAAATGGGTTTCTTGTCTCGTGAACATCATTAGCCAGAACACCAATGAGTAATAGACTATAAGTATGGAATAAGATTTCTTTAGCTTATGCATTTCAGTTTGATCTTTCATGCTGAAATGTATTTATTAGGCTACTGGTTTAGTGCGTCTTTCCATTAGCCAGTGCCCGATTGGATTTGATGGGGCCCTAAGATATTGAAAGGGGCCCTTTATACGTCAAGTTTTCATTTTCGACGTAAGTTATTTTAGGTTTGAATATATGCCATATGCTAATTCATGGACCTAATGGATATCTAAATGGAAACAAGGGCCCATTACAAGCAGGGCTGGGAAACGGGGGCTCCATTGTAAGCGGGGCTGAATAACAGGGAGCCTCATTACAAGTGGTGCTGAGAAATAGAGTCCTATTACTTGCTTCATAAAAGTCTAGTACATAACAGTACAAAATACCATTGCTTTTATCTTATTTGCTTTTTCTTATTATTTGGAAATTACATTAAAATGTTTTTTCTTTAAATTTTTTGGGCCCCCAAGCGAGCGGGGCTTGAAACTATAGCTTGTTTAGCTTATGTATATATCCGGCACTGCTATTAGCCTACCAAGCAGACAGGTCTACGTGTAAAACATAACACAGTACTTCTTTGAAAGCACAAAGCAATATTACAATTGTATTTTTAGAGGTAATCGGTTCCAGTACAAAGTGTGTAGAGCGCATATATCCTCATACGAAGACTTCAATTATGCAGGAAAAAAAGAATGGATTTTGTCTAGAAAACGTGTCCCCGATCCATCATTTAGCTGTCCAGCGTTCTGTGATCACTTTCTTCCCTCCTTCTTCTCGGAACATAACTTTCATTTCATACAAGGCACATCGTCGGTTGTTCCCACTCACATGTATAGAGAAACACATACATTTGCAAGCGGGAGTGGATTGCCTGCGTAGCTTATCCATCATTTTACGCTATCTATCCTTTATATGACGCATATTTCATCCCCTTTTTTTCCTATTGAAATACTTATCTCATTTAACTAATTACATTCGTTTCTGAAGCTTGCTTAGATATAACTGAGGGTGTAGATGGTGAGAGAATTCTTAAACACACACACACACACATATATATATATATATATATATATATATATATATATATATATATATATATATATATATATGTGTGTGTGTGTGTGTGTGTGTGTGTGTGTGTGTAATATACGAGGGCTGCTAAGAATGCCGTGGCAACACATTTTTACTGTTTCTTTCGTAAAGCAGAACAAAGAGGTTCAGAGAACCAGTAGTATATAGTACGTGACATTTATTGTCTGTCTGGAGGAAACGCAAGATAGCTTATGACACCGCCCACGTCATATACCAGTGTGGGCATCATTTTTGAATCCCGGGATTCTTGGCGCAGATTTTTGCGTCGAATACTAGACCATGGATCGTACCATTTATTGGTCTCCGGCTTAAAGTCTAGCACGTATGAAAGTGCCCAAATTTCGTCCATCACGATGATTCGATCCAGAAAGAAGTGTCTTCCATGTTGAAATGTGTCAAATAGTCACTTACAGGTGTGTAACACGTATGCACTTTTGAACCTGTGTAAAAATAATGAGGTTCTCGACTAAGTTGAATCAAATGGTGCGAATAGAATTAATGTGCAAATATTCTACATGGCCAAAATACGAAAAATATACGTAAAATATGTTGTATGGTGCTGTTAAATAATATAAGAAAAGAAAAGAAAAAGCAAGGGCAATAAAAAAGGGCAGACAGCCAAGGATCGGTGAAGTAAAATAGTTGTTACAAGTAGTATGTAGATCTAAGTAAAAGAGTGTGAGTGTGATCATCACGAAAGGACAGTCATCAATAGATACAATTTGTTAGTTAAAAATGTATATCACTACATACACAGTAATAACATAAATAACAATTTCTAGTTAACAGTGTATATCACTACATATACAGTAATAACATAAATAACGATTTCTAGTTAACAGTGTATATCACTACATAGTCTATACAGTAATAACATAAATAACAATTTCTAGTTAAAAGTGTATATTGCTGAATATACAGAAATAACATAATAACGATTTCTAGTTAACAGTGTATATTGCGACATATACAGCGATAACATAAATAACAATTTCTGGTTAACAGTGTATATCACTACATATACAGTAGTAACATAAATAACGATTTCTAGTTAACAGTGTATATATCACTACATAGTCTATACAGTAATAACATAAATAACAATTTCTAGTTAAAAGTGTATATTGCTGCATATATAGTAATAACATAATAACGACTTCTAATTAATAGCGTGTATTGCTACATATACAGCAATAACATAAATAACAATTTCTGCCTAACAGTGTATATTGCTACGTATACAGCAATAACATAAATAACAATTGGTAAGCATAGTGGTTAAAGAAAAAGTTTCCATCAAGAAACTAACAACTAGTTGAACTAATGAATAAAAAAATAAAATAAATATTACAAATTCTTTGAATAAAACTGAAATATCTCTTCACTTTATTAGTTAAATGAATATTACAAGCTAATTACAACACATTAAGAATCTAACAGAAGTAACTATAACCAACTTGATTTGATACTATTTCTAATTGAGAATTTCAGAAATAACATTTTACCATTTGTAAACCATGGGGGCTCTTGTTCCTCGCAGGAAAATTAGTTTAAAATAAATAAATAGGCAATAAACTCAAATACAGAAGTCGGTAAATAAAAGCAATTAAAATAATAGGGTCTAACTAAAAAGTCTAAAACCAATAATCGTTGTTCAGACGAAAATGAAATATTTAGTTTAACATCTCACGAATATGCACCAAAGCTAAAGAAGGTGGTAATGATGAGAATTGTGTGAAATGGTGGAATGAAGAAAGTGGGGGGGGGGAATGGGGGAATCCCGAGAAAATTCACGCACATGGCGTTTGTCCGCCACAAAGCTCACTTGGTGCGAGCTGGAATCGAGCCGAGGACCCTACGCCCCAGAGGCAAACGATCTACCACTGAGACATCGCAGTCCGCCCATTGTTCAGACGAGAGGTTATAACACTATTAGACTAAGAAGTGTTTCGCCGCTACTTTGACAAATAACAAAAAAATGCTACAGTGCGTGTAGTCCAAATTCGACTGCTTGGACGTTTGTTATGCCACCAATAAACACAAATTGAACGGTTGCAATGTGTAAAGAGAACTTGGACAGTTTCTGCTTCTATGCATTTATGTACGAAACATTATTATCTATGTAGTACTTTGGAAATAGTGTTACGGAATGATATGAATAATAATTTATGCCAGCCAATATAATGTTCTGATTTTTATGATCAGTAGAATAATATTTTTAAAAGCTTGAGTTCCATATAGTTTTTCTAAGACTGAAATCAGATATTCAAGGCTATTGAATACAGTTCATTTAAGCTAGAAGAAGCATTTCTTTCAATAAAACACATGAAAAAAGTTCTTTTTATTTCCGCCAAAAAAGAGTATTCCAGTTCTTTCAGTATTCATTCCATTCAATTCTGACGCTTTTTCAATTAAAGTTGATATTTTTCAATTTCTCGTCGCATTTGAGAGAAAGAAAGCAAAAGAATTCGACAGTCCTGACACGTTCTTTCCCTTCCCTAGTCTTTCTGTCGCTTCAACTCCGCCCTCGAACCTATTTTAAAATGAATTTTCTCTCAAAAGTGATACACTTGTAACGTATTGAAGCGTTAAACAAATACTCAGCGCATTGGTTTGTTTGACGCATTGGCGCTGTCATCGCCTTACATAACACAGCTGTCATATTTAGTCGAAAGAGGGAGCTGTTAGTTATTGGACTACGCGAGTCAATGAAACAATAAGATTCTTCTTTATATAAGAATATTGGCAAGTCAGAAAGATCGAGCGAGTTTAAAAAAAAAAAAATCATTGACGAGAAAAGAAATCGAATAAAAGATACCAAGTTACAAACAATAATAAAGAAAACATTATCAATACACTCTTTTTACTTGCAGATGTTTTTATTTTTTTACATTTTGAACAATATAACTGTGATATACAAAGATGTTATACAAATTATAACCCATAACAGTCTGTAGGTTATCGTATGTCATACAGTGATATAATGGTAAAAGTGAACGTGTCACTTTCGTATAATATTTTCAGACGAAAATATTATCAATTTGACAATGAAGCTATAGGTGTCAAAACCAGTGATAAAAGGTCTCTATTGTATTGGCAAGAAAGAAATGACAGCACACTTGCTTTTAAATATATTTTTTTTAAAATTATAATATTTCGTACATGAATTATTCTGCATGAACACATAAGAACTTATGATAACGTGTTGGAATCTATATATTCTATAAATAAGAAGCCCCAAAAGTAAACTACCCTTTGCGGACTTTTTTAAAATGAGAAATGAGATATTAGGGTTTATAAGATATCAACAAAATCACATGAGTCGTATTGTGCAAAATAAATAAATAAATAAAATCTTTGAAAAATGAAATCTTTAAGTTTTATGTCCCACGGTTGCTAAAGGAGACGGTGATTATGAGAAATGAGTGAAATGAAGAAAGTGGGAGGAAACGGGAGAACCCCGAGAAAACCCACGAGTACAGTGTTTGTCCACCACAAAGTCCACACGGCTGGAGCTGGAATCGTGAGGAGTGATTTACACAACATTATATGATTATCAATGAAATATAAACCACATTGCCAGAGCCGTTTCTGAGAAAATCATCCAAAACACTCTTAATCTATCCATTGAGAATTTAGTCATGAAAAATAACTTAATGAGTGCTGTAGAGTTATTAATCAAAACTTTATTTATGAAATTTGGACAAAATTGCCTGAGTCGTTTTTGAAAAAATCGGTCGAAAATACTGACTCCGAAGTATAAACTGGCTTTGTGGGTTTTTAGAAGAGAAACCACTTATCTCGCAGTGTATTGTTATTCATAGAATATATCTAGTTGAACCTCGATAACTAGAATTCCTTGATATCTCGAATTCTTTACCACATTCCCTTAAACTCTCCATAACACTCAACGTTAAAATAACCTATGTAAGTAGAATGTTTAAAAATCACACATCGATAAGTCGAATTTTAAAGATTTTAAGGGTTTCATTATCATATTTATAAATCTCGGTAACTCGAACTTCCATATCTGCGAACCTCTACGAGTCGAAGTTTACCTCCAGAAGTCGAATTTCTCTTGATGTGACCTCGATAACTCGAAGCTATAGCTCTATGCTTTTACGTAATTGTCATTGTTGCTAATGTGTACTGTAATTATGTTTTACTAATGTCTATTATTTTATTTTCTTTTTACTAGTCATCTTATTTAATTTAAGTAACTTTCACATCTTTGAGTTATAAAGGTTGAATGAATAAAACTTTGAGTTATAGAGGTTGAATGGATAAAACTTTGAGTTATAGAGGTTGAATGAATAAAACTTTGAGTTGTAGAGGTTGAAGGAATAAAACTTTGAGTTATAGAGGTTATATAGTTACTGTTCATGAGAAACGTGGTATCTCTCAGTATCTCGAATTTTTGTTGTGACCATCTTGATAACTCGAACTTGATTATTCGAAAAACTCGATAACTCGAATTTTTATCTATTTCCATCAGCTTCGAGTTAACGTAGTCCCACTGTGTTTATGAAATGCTAAGTTAAGAATACTTCATCTGAACGTAGGCTAAGTTAAGAAATTTAAGTTTTCTGTTCTAATACTACCTTCAAGGGTACCAGCAATAATATATTTACCAAATGTATATATATACTCACCAAAACCACCTTTATTTTCCTGCAAGCATTAAGTAAATCTGTACGGAGAGCTAGAAAGATAAATCGAAAAAGCAAATCAATCTTTCATGTCATTCTTCAGTCTTCTTTCGAAATAACGACTTCAAGGAAAAATATTCAAATTTAAGCAGGTTTAAACTTAATCTGCACCAAATAATGTTTCCCACGCCGGTAATGGAAGCCAGTAACATTAATTCTCAGCCTCGAAATACGTGGCGTGTAAACTATTCGTTGCTAATCGCGAAATTCGTGAATTAAAATCAATTTATATATAAAGAAACCACAAACTTTGTAAAGTCTTACTGGCTACAGAAAGTGTGAATGGCTGCTGTTCACATAGGAAAGGGATGTGTACTTACAAGATTTGAGGCTGTCTCGTCTCGAAAATGTGCTATAAATGTGATGTCTCGACTCGAAAAATGTAGATTCCTCCATTGGAAAAGCTGTGTGTCGTCTCGAATTTTGTCAGGAAAATTCTGTCTCGTCTCGCCTCGTGCGCATCCCTAGTAGCCACTGTGTAGTTTATGATGCACATTTTTTCACACTATGAGTATTATTGTTAAAAGTGTGCTTTGTCGTGTGCATTTAAATTCATATGTGACACCACATTCGTAGCGGAGCGGACATTGATAACGGAGCGGCTCTCCCATTGCAAAAACCGTTCCTTATAGCACGTTTTCATTTAGCGCTATAAAGTGGCGAGTATCTGCCTTGAATAGTGCTCCGCGATTCTAATGTTATGGGATTCGCTTATGTAAACAGTGTACTTAAAATAATAATATACATACATTTTTCAAGATTTGTGTGTTCGACGCCGTCTCTGATAATCTTCCAAAATGGTGTTTTGTAAAAGACAGAAAAAAAAAGCTGAAAAGTAGCAGGATATATGTTACGTTCAGAGGAAAATATCAAGAATTGGGCAAGAAATAAACGTACAGAAGTTCCAAGATAAAAAAAAAAAAGACTAGAATATGGAGACATTACGAAGGTAGGGTAAGCATTGGACTAGAGAGGAGGAAAAGTTGGCCACACGTAAGGAAAAGACCAATCATCTCGGTTGCCATGACAACGTGGAGACTAACTCACTCCACGGGCTATTCCACCCGACAGTCCCATCTTGCGATAGAGGAAAATCTCTCCCTAGGGTTTGGTCAATATACGGTCTCTGCCAAGGTAGGCATACATACCACCTCCTCTGCATAATGAATAGTAAGAAGGGAAGATAGCTACCTCTGAAAATACTTTCTCCATCACGTACTACATCTAACCATGAGATCACGTAGTAATTAATTAGCATATTTCCTACATATTTTGCAGTGTCAACTAAAATTTTATATATCTTTAAATTTAGTGTTAGCAAGTACAGTATAATAACTATTTAACGAATTGCTCGTGAATATCTCACCGAGTATTAAGATCTCTTTAAGCGAGAAGTTAATTGAGTTGAGTTGAGTTGATTTGATTTTGAGTTTAACGTCCCGTTCAGCAGCGAGGCTATATGAGACGTGGACCTACTGATTAACGCGGAATCCGAACTACTTGAGCTCCCACCGAGAATCGAACCCAGGTCTCCCACGCCAAAGGTGCGTACGCTTACCGCTTAGCCACGAAGGAGCTCAAAGAAGTTAATTGATCTTTTACATATAGAATGAGTACTTTCTCTCTCTCTCTTTCTTTCTCTCTCAATGTTTTTGTTTAATCATCCCAGCACTCCCAAGAGTGGCAACTTCCAATCTCTTCTTCCTGTTAGCTGCAGGGAGAATCAACAATAAATCAAGCGTTTACCGTAAATTAAAAAAAAAAGAAAAAAGCGAGTCAGAAGTTGAAATGATTATTAGTAAGAGATGCAAACAATATTAATGCTATATTACAGGCAAAATTAGTCATTGAAATTAAACGTAAAACATTTTTGATTAGATTTATATATTAGACTCGTTTATGTATCTATTAAAATGCTACAATAGCAATAAAAAGCGATTTTTTTAAAGCTAGCCAACGGCTAGCACCCTGTTAGAGGTTTTTTTTTTTTTTTTTTTTTTTTTTTTAAGGCTAGCTAACCGCTAGCCACCTCTTAGAGGGGTACACCCTCTTCTAGGAAAGGAAGTGAAGGACTGAGGGGAATGGGAAATGTGGATGGTCTAAGTGGGGTTAAGTTATTTCTTATTTATTTATTTATTCTTTATTATTCTGTATGCCATAGAGACATTATGATCTTTGCGATCATAAACATTCTGGAAGGTGAGTTGAAGGTATAACATATAACATATTAATCAGACATTAAATAATTATGAATTATAACAAAACATAAGTAATAACAAAGTATGGAGAAAGAGAAAAATGACGAACAGGCTTAGAGATGGGAAAGGTTCTGAGTGAATAAAGTATAATGAGAAATATAAATAGAAAGACTGAATTATAATGGGTATGAAGGATGAGGTGAGGTGCAAAGCACGGCACAACACTTGGGAGAAGTTAGTAAAAACAAATGCAGTTATCTTCTGCCTAGGGGCGTCGCTAGGCTGATGAGGACATGGGGAGCCCTGTTAGTTACAAAGGTAGTCACTGTGCATTATATGTGGGGAAAAGATGCGGAAGATGATCATGCAAATGATAGTCCTCGAGCAGGGTAAGGTCCGGATGATCAGGAGGAAGCGTGTAACAGTATAGTGTAAAGAGGAGATGTAACGGTGTGTGATAATAACGAGAGCGACATGGATGGAGTGCGATGTAGCGCATAGTCTCAAGAAGAAGAGGTTGGTGATTAGCGTAACGTCCAGCAATAAACTTGAGGCGGAGTGCTTCAAGGTGAAATTTGAGAATCGGGAAGGAGATGCGAGAGTACAGGTCACGAGTAGGGCTAGGAAGAGATATTCGAAAGGCAAAACGGAATGCATGTCGTTCGATAATGTCCAGTTGTTTATAGTAGGAGAGTGGAGCGGAGATCCATGCAGGAAAGCCATAGGTGAGTACTGGGCGAAGGAACGCTTTGTAAGTATTCAGTACAAGATGTGCAGATAGTCCCCAGGTAGTACCGGTGAGGCGTTTCAACAGGTTTAGTCTATTTGTGACTTTGGTCTTGAGTGATTTGAGATGAGGTGTCCAAGTGAGATGATGATCGAAAACTATTCCAAGATATGTTACTGTTTTGGAAGGCTGAATGGGGGTATCATTAACTGTTAAGGAAAGCAAAGATGGATTTCGATGAACTTTGGATCGTTGTCGGGGCGGTATGAAAATTACACTTTGAGTTTTACCGGCGTTGATTGTCAGATTCCACTTGCGACACCAGCGTGTGAAGCGATTAATAGCTTCCTGAAGAGAGATATTGATCTGTTGGATGGTTCGGCAGAGAGCGAGAAACGCTGTATCGTCTGCATACTGAAACAGGTGAATATTCGGAGGCAAGTCTGGAAAATCGGCCACAAAAAGAATATACAGCAGAGGCGATAATGCTGACCCTTGTGGTACACCACACAGGAGGAAAATAGGGTGAGAGAGTGCATCATTGATAGCTATATATGACAGACGGCAGGTGAGAAAATGGTAGATGAGACGGATATATGTAACAGGGAGTTTCAGCTGGGTAAGTTTGTAGATTAGAGCTATATGCCAGATTTTATCAAAGGCTTTCTCTAGATCAAATAGAATGAGACAAGATGGGTAAACAGAATTATAGTGGTTGGTAATGAGTGTTGTAATACGAAGTAATTGGTCATTTATGGAGTACGAAGGACGGAATCCAGCCTGATGAGTGGGGATTATGTTTCGAGAGGCTAAGTATGGATGTAGACGTTTGACAAGAATCCTTTCAAAGATCTTACTGAAGGTTGATGTTAACTGTATTGGTCGGTAGGATGAAATATCAGACGGCGGTTTATTCGGCTTGGGAAACATAAGAGTTTTGGAGACTTTCCAGTCTAGCGGATAAAAGCCAGTGCGGAGTATGAAGGTGTAGATCAATGAAAGAAGATTGAGTAGGGAATGCGGACTTTCTTTTACATGGCGGTAGGTAATACCATCAAAACCTGGAGCTGTATTGCGTTTCCGCTGAACAACAGAAGTAATCTCCTCAACTGTAATGGGAGTGGTGAGTGCGTGAGTAGGTAGTGTATGAGTATCAGCAGGTTGGAGATGTGAAGACTGAGTATTAATCGTATAGGCAGGATGACTGCGAATGGTAGGACCTGATGCTGGTGGAGTAAAGATAGATTGAAGATGAGAAGCGAAAGCATTGGCTTTGTCTTGATCAGAATGGGCAGGTGTATTATTGATAAGAATTGGATAAGGTGTCTTAGTGAACTTGCCACATAGTGCATTAAAACGTTTCCAGTATAACGTGGGATGGGCTGTGTCAGCAAGGTGATTACATGTCTTAATCCATTGACGTTTCTTGTAGGCTGTAATGTAATTGCGGACGGTCCGTTGGAGTTGGTGATGAAGACGTAAAGTCGCAGGATTTCTAGTTTGCAGATATTCCCGATAGCATTGGCGTGAACGACGTACCATAGCAAGGTATTGAGGCGGTAATTTAGGTCGAAAAGGTATGGACTCAGTTTGTGGAATGTAAAGCGTGGAGGCCTGTTGAATAGCGGTGGTTATAGTATCAACCTGGGTAGTAAGTTCGTTGGAAGTGGTAGGTGAATGATATGGTTCGATAGCGGAAGAAAGGTAAGTGCGATAATTATCCCAGTTGGCTTTATCATAGCGTGGAGAAAAACGAGGTGATGGAGCGGATGGCGAGTGAGCAAGACCAGTATGGTAAGTAAGTTTAATTGGAGCGTGATCACTGCCAAGCAAGTCCAGGACTGTAATTGTGCAATGCGTAACTATTGTATTGGAAGTGATTGCTACATCGGGTGTAGTATTAGAAGCCGGGCGAGTTGGTAAAGGTAAATCAAGTAAAACACCTGTAGTGTTGGTCAATATGAAATCTTCAAAGTGTGTACGTTCCTGATCAGTGCGACTGTGCATATTAATATCAGCGAGAATGATGAAATGCCTATAGGTGTTGGAGATATGGGAGAAGAAATCGTATGGTATGGCTACGCCGGGCCGTACATAAATAGTAGCAAGAGTGATAGCAATAGATTTAAAGTAGAGAGTAGCAATAACATATTCTGGAATGTTTGGTACAGGACTAGTATGTTGTCTGAAAGGAAGATGATGCTGGAAACCTATGGCAGCTCCGCCGTTTGCCCGTAACGCAGGTAAAAGGTTATCATGTCGTAGTAAAGTGAAATTTGGAATTCTACACTGTATGGTTGGAGTGAGGAAAGTTTCGTTCAAGAGAAATGCGGTGATATGTTCTTCAAGTAAAAGTGCTTGGAAAAGAACTTTGTTTTTGGGAAGAGAGCGGATATTCAAAAACAGAAAACCTAAATCCATGATAAGCAGAATGTTACACTGGTGTTTCAAGTGGAGTAGTGTGAATATGAACAAAATTATTAGAGTATGTGGCATAAAGAGCTACATTAAAGGTCGATTTGGCGGCTAGAGTGAGTTGTTGAAGGATGTGTGGACGATGAAAAGGATGGATGTTTTGTAATGCAAGGGTGATAAATTCGAGCAATTTTCCAACGGTAACTGGATCATTGACAGTAGTTTCGGTGTTGGTGGAAGTAGACTGTGTGCGTAACGGAACTACTAGCTCTGGATGTGCTTCGTCTGGGGATGGTTTGCGTTTACATTTATAACTGTAGGCTGGATGGCGCTCTGTGCAAGTGGAGCATTGAGGTGGAAGCTGCATGTTTGGACAAACTCGAGTGAGATGCGGTCCAGAGCAATACCCACAAACTGTGGGGTTTGTGCAATTTACTGTTGCATGACTGTTGTATGTCTGGCACTTTTCGCAACGGAGTGGTAGAGGCGGAGAGGATCGAGAAGGCTCAACTCGATGTTTTCTCTTGTAAATGAATGCACCATGAGTGAGCAGAAAATCTATCGTATCTTGCGACATAGTGAGTACTCGTACCATGTAAGTGGGGCCAGTATTGTTACGGATCCGAATTACTCTGGCAATGGTGTGCCCTTCTTGTTGTAACTCCTCTAGTATTTCTTCGTCAGAATACGAGGGATCGACTCCTCGGATGACCACAGATAGCAGTGGTGGACGTTTAGGTGGAGGAGCTTGCTTACGGCGGGCGGTGTTGAGAGAAACCAGGGTGGAATTTTTGCCGAATATCTCAAACGATGCCTTATTACGAACGGTAGTTAGGAAATTGGCATCGGTGGATTTGAAAATGAAGCCGTTGCGTGTTTTGACAACTTCTGTGATGGGAATACGGGGAAGGTATTTACGTAGCTGTAGAATGATGAACTTTTCGTTAGTAAACTTGGCGTCAAAATTTTGAAGTAAGAAGCAATGAAGTGACGAAGAAGCAGGATCAGATGATGATGATGGTCGGCGAGCAGTTGTAACATCGGCTTCCATGTCTGATGAAGTGTTATCGACATGGTGTTTCTTAGCGGGTGGCGAGTTCTTGACCCTATCAGAATATCTAGCTTGGCTCCGTGGAGACCTGGATCGAGATCTGTTAGATGCGGTTGACACAGTGGAGGCAGTCGAGCGTTCTGAAGCTCGTCGGTGTCTTTCAACATAGTCCTTCCGCTTCTCCACCTTCGTGGAGGAAGCAGATGGGCTAGCGAAGACTGGCGGTAATCCTCCATGGCGACATTCCAAAGGTGGTCCACTGACTGAGCCTGGGTCGGTCATCGTAAAGGCCAATTGCTGGCAGAAGCCTTCGCTGTCCTATATGTAACCGTGTATATGAGAATGACAATGAAGAAATGTATTGATGTTCAGGTGGGACAACCCGTTCGGATAGTTGTCCAGGGGGAGCAGGTCCCCTGCCTCGATCTGTAGAACCGGCTGTCCTTGGCTTGATCAGTCTGACAGACGGTTCGCACAAAAGAGACAGAGAAAGAGCTCAGGAGCAGGAAAAGGAAGGATTTCTCAAAACTCGTCACTATTCTCTTAGTGGCGCTTCAGAGCAAAGCTCTGGGAAAGTGTGTGTCTTTTAGAGGGTCTGAGCTCCAACCTATAACTTTAGCTTTCAAATCTTTGATTTACGGTTATGTGTGACTTCACGTTTAAAAGAGACAAACATTTTAAGTATTTGTACTTTAAATAGTCTAAATTAATTAACTATATCTTTTTCATAAAGTTTATGATATAAAATTATTGTTCAAAGCCTTTGTATTTTAATAAGCCTTCTCTAAAATCGAGGCATATGAGTTGTGCTTCCATCTTCCGAGTTCTTTTAAACTATGTTTATATGTTTGTGGCCTTCCTTTCGACAATGAGATCTCGGAAACTACAGGTTCTAGAAAGATGACGTTTTCACTGATCGATTGGAAATTTTGCGTAGATTGTCCAGTTCTAATTGAATATTAAAAAAAAAAAAAAACATGATTTATTACATGATTTATTTCTTTATTACATTTTTAAGGGTACGCTTGAAGCATTTGAAATTTTAAAAAAAGCAGCATATCCTATGTGTTATACATTCCAATACCTCAATGTTGCATATTGGGATTGTATATGTCTCAGGCATTTGTTCCATGGCCAAATAATAGTCAGAAAGGAAGGATAACCATTTCTCGAGTCTTAAGATAAATCTTTATTTTTTGAGTGTTTTGCCCAATGAACACCATATATACTGACATTATAATTAATTGTATATGTAATGTATTTGCTTATTACATACTGCATGCAAGAAGAAAGAAAACACTGGGCATACATGAATTAGAAGCTCCAACCGGAAGTAGGCTCAAATCTTGCAAACGGTGCGAGATATTGAGAAAAAATAATCGAAAAAATCTCCCCTTTATGATACCCCTTGCCGATTTTTTTTAAAAATCAAGACGTCTTTCACTTGTGTCTGTAAAGAGACATGTACAGTACATATGTTGTGAGGAATGAGAAGGAGGTTTATGCTCATATGCGAATGATGCGCTGTGTGGAGAGAGCAGGTTCAGTTAGTCTAAATATTAAAATGCTAGGTTTATAAGTTTGTGATCAAGAAAAGTTTACATGTTTGTCTCCAATCCTTTCGACAATAAGATATCGGAAACCACAAGTAAAAGTACGTGCCGTTTTCGCTGGCCGATTCCAAATTTTGTGTAGATTGTTCAGTTCTTATTGAATATTTAAAAAACGTGGCCGTTATTTCTTTATTACATTTTTAGAGGTACACTGGAAGTGTTGAAATTTTAAAAAAGCATCATATCCTATGAGTCATACATTCCAACACAACATAGTTGTATCATGGGTTGTATATCTTTCAGGCGTTTGTTACATGGTCAAATGATAATGAGAAACGAAGGATAACCATTTCCCCAGTATAACCCAGACAGCATGTTTGCTTGCCGCAAGCTTGCCTGCCGCTTTTATTTGATTTTATTTCGCTTTGGCTTATACACAAAAGCTTATTTCTGCTTAGCGCAAGCCGTAGTGCGGGCAACCCACGCTTCGCTTGCGAGACGCTTTTCTTTAGATTGAAGTAAAAAGCCAGCGCGCGTTCGATTTTCAGTTGTTCTCAAAATCCACGTGACGCTGACCTCCTTACTTTCGGCGATAAGGTAGTGTTTGCGTTGTTAGTGTCTTGTTAGCATTCAGCTTGAATAAAGAACAAACTTAATTATTTTTTTTAATTGTTCCGTCTAGTACTCTAGTACTCTAGTCCCACGTACCTATAATATCGCTCTTTATTTCCTCATATTTCGGTAACTATGAGGCATAACGAATTGTAGTATTTACGTATAAAGCATAAATGTGAACATAGATGGCAGCAGATTTGAGCCTACTTATTTCGCGAAAGAATACAGAACTGTTGCAGATATTTTAATATAAACTTTAAGTTTAGCTTACAGTTTACTATAAACTTTATCTGAACGCTGCGTTTAAAGTATAAACATTTTTCTGCGTTTTTATATAAAAAGGTAGAAATTTCAAGTACTCGCCACTAATATAGCAACATGTTAGATATTTGTAAGAAGCAACGGCGCGGTTCCCAATATATTATACTGAAAACATAGTGATCTGTGAATTCAGGCTAAAAGAAAAATAGGCCCACCGGGGGCAAGCCCAAACGGCTCCCGACAATAACTGTGTTATCATCTAGACTCAGCCACGCTAAATAACACCACGAACAGTGCTCCGTATCGGCCCTTTCAAGAGCCACGGACAAACCAGTGTACACCGGCCCTTTCAAGAGCCACTAGTGTATCCCCACACTATAACGCCGCACAGTGATATTCCTTCTACAATAACCCACCAGCCATGGCAAAGCAACCTCCTGAACCAACAGGCCCAAATCCCCCTGTGGACCCAAATGCCCCCCCAGTGAGGAAGCCCCCCCAACCACCATCAATGGGCAGCTTAACGAAGCAGTTCAAATCTATGAAGTTCATCAGTCTCGGGACAGTGCAACGTCGCCGTAGTGCATCGAACAAGCCCCTCCCACCACTCAGCCAAGAAGAGCTGCAATCAGTTGCCACCACCAGTGTCCCCCCCCATGAAAAATCCCGGCAGCATTCCCCTGACACCAACAACTGATATTCAAGACAAAACAGACGACCCATCAAGCAATCTTATTGAAATGACGTCAGACGCTGACGAGAGTGACTCCCAATACTCAGACGCCGAATTTAAGCAACCCAAGAAAAGAGCCAGAAGACCAAATTCCAATCCAACCGCCTCACTAGTGGATTTTCGGGATCGAAACAAGTATGCAGCCCTTCCCCAGACCGACGAGCACCACCTAGACACCCAGACTGACGACGATGACGTACCACCAGTGGCCAAGAGGAATGTCCCCCCCGATAGTGTATGGCATAGAAAAACAACATAATTTCATCCGCTCCATGTCCAAGCTCTGCCAGGTCCCACCGATCGCCAGGCACTGCAAGGACTCCATCAGATTTCAATTTTCCACAATGCAAGACTACGCCAAAATTGAAACGTACTGCATGCAGACCAACACGCAGTACGCATCTGAACTCCCCAAAGCAGGCCGCCCGCTTAAGGTGGTCATCAGGAAACTCCCGATTGACACAGACCCGAAATTAAAGCCGAACTGGAATCCTTGAACTATCCGGTGGAGACAGTCACCCAGCTCAAGGGACGATGCGACGAACGAGGTGAACGCCCCCTGTTCCCCCTGTTCCTAGTGTCTCTCGAAAAGTCGCCAGGACTAGCTGAAATATACAATCTGAAATATCTAATGAACTACCGAGTGCAAGTGGAAGCCTACCGAGGGCAAAACGTGCTGCAGTGCCACAGATGCCAGCGAGTGGGCCACTCCCAAAAATACTGCCGGGCCAACTCCAGATGTGTAAAGTGCGAGAACCCTCACCTTACCACAATGTGCCCGAAAACCTCCAGGGAAACTCCCGCCAAGTGTGTGAACTGCGGGGGAAATCACCCAGCAAGTTATCAAGGATGTCCCCTTCTCAAGGCTGAACGAGCGAGGAGACAACCTTCGAAACGAAAGGACAACCCACCTCAGCCAAACCCCCCCAACAACAAGCCTACACCACCACCGAAAGATCCAGTGCCCACGCACACCAATGACCACAACCAAGAAGAACCGTCCACATCAACAAGGGGAAAAACTAACAACACACAAGAGAAAGGCCGGAACCAAGGCAACCAAACCACCGAAGCCCAGGACCAACCAACACAACCGCCACCCAGCGCCACATCGTCTGACAAGACAGCCAACGACAATTCCATTGGGTCCACGATCAAGGAAATCATGTCCCTATTTCAAGGACTCAATCTCAAGACTTTCCTTGACAATCTGAAGAAAGGCCTCCAGAAAGTCGCTGCCGCCCCTGATCCAATCAGCAAGATGACCACCATGTTGGAAGTAGTCGCCACGCTCATGGATGATGGCTCAAACTAAGCGCAACGTCTCCCGTGACCTACGTGTCGTCCATTGGAATGCGGAAGGTATCCGCACTCAGAAACCCATCCTGGAAGACTTCCTTCAACGTGAACGAGTCGACGTCCTCTTAGTCACCGAAACCCTCCTCAAACCTCCCATCTCCTTTCACCTACGCAACTATAGCGTCTACCGAACAGATCGCCCCGGAGCAACCAGCCGAGGGGGAACAGCAATCCTGATCAAAACTTCCCTACCCCACGACCCACTTCCACCCATGCAACTGCATTCCCTAGAGGTCACGGGAGTCACATTGCACTCACCCGAAGGACCCATGCAACTGATCGCCGCCTACAGACCACCAGGAACCAGGCTGGACCCACGTGATCTCCAGACGCTGCGACAACTAGGACGGAAAATCGTCATCGGTGGCGATTTAAATTGCAAACATCCAGAGTGGAACTCAAGGGTCTCCAACGCCAACGGCAGAATACTTCATCAAACACTGCGACACATGGACTACATCCCATCTGCACCAACAGAGCCCACACACTACCCACGGAACGGAGGTCGCCCGGATGTGCTGGACATGGTTCTACTGGCCAACGTTGCCATCCTTGAAGGCCCGGAGGTCATACATGCCATGCGCTCTGACCACATACCAGTTATACAAACAGTTTCCATAACCCATCACCTCAATAACTCCAGACTCCCGACAATCGCCACCACTGACTGGGATCAATACACAAAACTGATGGCAGAACTGACAGACACACGACTTCCCCTTGGCACGACGGACGAGCTAGAGGCTGCAGTCAAAACAATCACCACTAACATCAACACCGCTCACAGGCTCACCACCACCACGACCAGAGGACAGCCGCAACCCACAACAGCAGAGGAACGCCGGACCACATTTCTGATCCACCTCAAACGCTGGGTTAGGAAACAGTGGCAACGGACCAGACATCCAAGATACAAAGCGCTCTGGAACAACCTGACAACGAGGGTACGCAAACGACTACTAAGAATCAAGCTAACCAGATGGAACGCCAAACTGCAGGAACTTGAAAGCCCCAGCAGAGACTTTTGGAGGCTGGTCCGAGCCATCTCGCGACCATCCTCTGGAAGCAGAATCTTTCCCCTGCAAGGACCACAAGGCATGCTCCACGACCTAACTGACCAGGCGGAACTCTTTGCAGACAGTCTGGAAACAACAATGCGCCCACTTCCGCACCCAGCACCAGCCGACATTCGCGCAGAGGTTCATCGCAGTCTCCACCACACACCAATAGAAGATCCTACCCCACCGGAAGTGCTCACCACCCCGCGGGAAGTAGAGAGGACCATAAGAAAAATCAACGCCCACAGAGCTTCAGGCCCAGACAACATCAGTCCGCAGGCCCTGAAACATCTCCCACGGAAGGCCCTCGTGCTGCTCACCAGAATCTTCAACGCTGTCCTATTGCTAGGTCACTATCCTCAATCATGGAAGGAAGCCCGAATAGTGATGATACCAAAACCAGAAAAAACAAGAACACAACCAACGAACTATAGGCCCATCAGTCTTTTGTCGCACGCAAGTAAAGTATTTGAACGGATCCTCCAGAGCAGACTCCTACAACACATCGACAACGCCCAGCTGCTACCAGACCACCAATTCGGATTCCGAGGAGGCCACAGTGCTGAGCAGCAACTAGTTCGTGTGGTTGAATTACTGACGGACAGATTTAACGAAGGAGGCCACACCTTGGGAGTGTTCCTGGACGTGGAGAAAGCCTTCGACAAGGTGTGGCACGACGGACTGATCCACAAATTACACAAGCAGCGCTTTCCACACTACCAAATACGGCTCCTCATCTCGTATCTTAGAGACCGGAAATTCAGAGTTGCCCACGCAGGAACCACCACCACTCAACGTACCATCCTCGCAGGGGTCCCACAAGGCTCCTGCATTTCCCCCATCCTTTACGCTCTATACACAGCTGACATACCCACCACCCCAACCACAACCCTGGCTACCTTTGCTGACGACACGGCTATCTTTGCAAGTCATGGGAACATCCGATATGCCTCCACCTATCTTCGAAGACATCTAGAAGAACTGGATCGTTGGACAGAGAAGTGGAAGATCAAAATCAATCCAACGAAATCAGTCGTAGTAGACTTCACCAGGTACCGCGTCCGGCAGCATCTCCAATTCCAACTAGCCGGTTCACCACTCACGGAAGCCGACGAAGCGAAGTACCTGGGAGTCCAACTCGACAGGAAACTGCTATTCGACACCCATATAGCAACAACAACTAAGAAAGCGTCGCAAAGGCTCCAAGCCCTCCTTCCCATTCTCCTCTCCCCGTCCCTCACACACAAAACCCGAAGACACGTATACGAAATGAGCATACGCCCCATTCTCCTATACGCTCACCCTGCGTGGGAACACACATCCAAAAGCAGACTGAACTCACAACAAGTTGTACAAAATAGAGCAGCCAGGGCCATCACTGGGCACACCAAGGACACGCGATTGGATCAAATCCATGAAGACCTCGATCTTCCCTTTCTCCAGGAAGTCAGGGAAAGACGTTCTGCCAACTTCTGGAGAAAAATCAAGAATTCCCCTCACCCGCATATAGCAGCCATAGGAAAAAAACCCCAAGAAGAAACTCCTACAAGATGCCAGGACCACCACGCTGAACCTAACTCAACCAACGACTGCACAGAGGGGCCTTGCGACAGTTGCAAGCCCAACCCAAGCTAACTAACAGTCCCACAACCCGAGAATCCCACATCACTGAATGAAGGCAAGGGCTTCGGCCCGAAACTTCCCCCAGAGGCCAAAAGGCCTGCCAAGAAAGAAGAAGAAAAAAGAAGTTGCGTGTGAACTGGCCACCTGGAATCTCTAACCAGGTAAAAAAATAGGGTATTCGTAGCTGGCGAAGAAAAATAACCAAGTCACTTAGTGTGTCCATCCCCAATTGTTATTTTATTCGCGATCTTCGTACATACGGTTGGAATACTTGCCTCTTTGGGGTTTAGGAAACAACCGTCGAATTGTATTTTCATACCTCCACGGAGGTTGACACTTTGATTTGGTCTTAACTGTTGACAACCTTGCTATTCTCTAGGCTTACGATTTATTTTGATACTCTCCTCTTCGGAGGTAGAGGTACCTGAAGGAAAAAAAATAGTTGACGACTTTGGCACTTATACCGGTGAACGATTACTTTCGTGCTCCCTCTCTGGAGGAAAGAGCACCTTAATAAACTCTAAACTTAGAGCTTTGCTCTAACACCAGAATATACACAGGGGCCGTCACTACCCCTTTTGTGGTAAGCTGGCGCCATCTCCCACCTTAGTAATAAAGATGGCTTCTCAGAAGCCAGCAGCAAAATCAGATAAAAAAGTACAATCACCCCGGATTCCAGGTCTCAGGGGCAAAATAACAAAACCAACGTACAAACCGGAAGATTTTCTAGTGCTTTTAGGCAAAAAGAAACAAGCAACCGCCCCAGCGAAATTAAAATCCACTGCACTTAAGCAGTCCAGCGCTTCACAACCATCCGCTTCGAGTAAGCCTGAAGACATGGACTTCACGGTAGTAGGAACGCTGAAGCGACGAAGGTCGTCTTTAGCAAACACCAAGACAGAACACCTCACTAATAGTGTCTCCGAATATCCACCTCTTCCACTCAGTAATAAGTTCGAGGTTTTGGCCCCAGCACAATCAGATAATGCAAGTACTAGCACTAAAACTGCAACGACAAGTCAGCCACACAGTTTCAAGCCTCCTCCGATTTTCATCTACGGAATTAACAACACCTATACATTTATTAAGACCTTGTCCCGAGCATTGAAGGAGCCCCCTCTAGCTCAGCCAACTAAGGAGCGCATTCGGATACAAGCGGCAAACAAAGATGACTACAATTCTATCAAGGCTTACTGCGATCAAACGAAAACTGAGTATGCCACAGGGGTAGCAAAAAACGAAAGGCCTATTAAGGTGGTTGTGCGAAAGCTGCCTATTGACACTGACTTAGACGATCTGAAGGATG
The DNA here is from genome assembly GCF_964235325.1 of Thermobia domestica. NCBI lineage: Eukaryota > Metazoa > Arthropoda > Insecta > Zygentoma > Lepismatidae > Thermobia > Thermobia domestica. The sequence continues at coordinate 30,088,540 of NC_137465.1, forward strand.
AATTTATCCGACTGGGCTACAAACCAACAAGCGTTCATCAAATGTCTCGCAAAAGCAAGACAGATAACAAGAAAATACTAATGCCACTGTTTTTGATTGCTCTGGAACGAAGTGCAGCTATTAAAGAGATCTATGCTATCAACAACCTACTTCATTACAAGGTCCAAATCGAACCATATAAGCCTCCCTCGGTGCTACAGTGTTACAGATGCCAACGCTTGGGGCATTCACAGGACACCTGCCAAGCGCATCCGCGCTGTCTCAAATGTGGGCAATTTCATTTTACCCAGTCCTGCAGTAAATCCGACTCCTCCACACCCGCCACTTGCGCAAATTGTAAGGGAGATCACCCGGCAAATTACCGTGGATGTCCCGTATTCAAATCCTATTCTGAGGCTCTTAAATTGCCGGCACAGCAACCAAGAAAATTTCAAGATAAAGCGGAGAAAACTGTCAACAAACCAGCAGCAGAGACAATTCCCGATCCCACTATTATTAATGTCCAACCTATGGCTACGGACAATGAAGACGCTGAAGCCCCTCCTGCTTCCCACATCCAACCAGCATCTGCCGAAAAACAGGAGAGCCCCAAAGAAGACCTGGACCTAAAGTCTATTCTTTCATTCCTCAAGGGGTTACATTTCCACAAAATCATAACGCATATTAAACGTGGTATTACCCGTTTCCGTCAAGCAGCAGATTCAGCTTCCAAGGCTGCAGCAGTAATAGAAACAATAGCAGAAATGGTTGACGATGGCTGTTTCTAACTCCAGCGTCCTACATCACACACTTATCCTTGCTACATGGAATGCAGATGGTCTCGAGGGGCAGAAACAAATGCTAATTAGATTTCTTACACACCATAGAGTTGATGTCATGTTTGTACAAGAAACACACTTTACAGCTCGGATCACTACTTGGCGACTACCCAATTATATTGTATATCGGCAGGATAGAGTCGGCAGACAGAAAGGAGGATTACTACTTATAATCAAAAAGGCTTTCCCAGTCAGGTTGGTTACAATACCACCCCTACTTACTTTGGAGGCACTTGCTGTTGAGCTAATAACTCCAGGCGTTCCATTAATATTGGTTACCGGGTACAGGTCCCCGGCCACACAACTAGAGCCCACAGACTTCGATGTCATCGCAAACTTAGGGCCAAAGGTCATTTTAGCTGGAGATCTTAATGCTAAACATGGAGAATGGAACTCAATTAAACCTAACGACGCTGGAGACGATTTACACCAATACCTCCTCACGTCCAACTTCAACATCAGTGCTCCGCCAGACCCAACTCATTATCCAAAGTTCGGCGGACAACCCGATGTGCTTGACGTCGCTCTTTGTAAAGACGTATCCTTTACTGTCCATCCTTATGTCATCTCAGATTTAGACTCTGACCATGATCCAGTCATTTTTCACGTATCACACCGCAGCATTGCCCATTCTGCCCCTATTTTTAAGCAAATAGAAACTGATTGGGATATCTATAAACAAAAACTAAACACTATGATAGATCTCCGAGATCGGCCAGCTACCATTGAGGACATCGACCAAGCGGTTTCTCACATCACATTAGCACTTCGAACAGCAGAGGCAGCGAGCTCCACTACCAAAATCTCTCCAACACACACGGGACAATGTGACAGTCTACATCTGCAGATCTATCTCCATTTAAAACGTTGGGCTAGACGACGATGGCAGCATACACTACATCCAGCATACAAAACATTATGGAATAAACTGCGTGCGAAACTCAAGATGCTCACACAGCGACAAAATCAACAGTACTTGGAAGATACCTTTCGAAATATCACACCAAATGATAGAAAAATATGGACATTCTCTAAATCCTTTCAGCGTGCTACAAATGCTTCCAGAGCTAGAGTTATTCAAGGCCAACAAGGACTGACTCAAGACCCACAGTCACAAGCGGATATTTTCGCTGACTCCCTGGAAGAACAGTTCCAGCCTAACAGATCACGTCTTGATCCCTATCTCAAACAGCACATCCGAACCACACTACATAGCCTAACTACACAAAACCCTATACATGACATCATCTTAGTTACACCTCGAGAAATAGAAAGACATATCAAATGTCTGCCGGCGAAGACAGCATCCGGACCCGACAGAATTCGATCTGATATCCTAAAACATCCAACCAGAAAACTACTGGTCTTCCTAACCTATTTATTTAATGCCATCTTTCACTTATGCTATTTCCCGAAGACCTGGAAGGAAGCTCGTATTATCACCATCCCCAAGCCCGGGAAGAATCCACTTCTCCCGGAAAACTATAGGCCAATAAGTCTTCTGTCACACCTAAGTAAACTCTTTGAACGTGTGTTTCTCTGGAGGCTGAAACAGCATGTAGCTACTAGAGACCTTCTACCATTTCATCAGTTCGGGTTTCGTGCACAACATAGCACTACTACACAACTCGTGCGAGTAGTGGATCATTTAACAGTGGCTTTCAACAGAAAACAACACACCCTTGGGGTCTATCTGGATGTCTCAAAAGCCTTTGATAAAGTATGGTTAGCTGGACTTTTATATAAACTATACACGCAAGGTTTTTCAGATCGTCTTCTGCATTTACTGCGTTCCTACCTCATTGGCAGAAAATTCCATGTGTCTGTTGACGGAGTTAAATCCACGTCTAGACCTATTAAAGCAGGTGTTCCACAAGGCGCTGTACTTTCACCGCTTTTATATAATCTGTACACAGCACATATCCCGACCTTACCCCATTGCTTTGTTGCAACATACGCCGACGATACTGCCTTTTTCACGACCAGTAGCTCACTTGCACAGTGTTACATATACATGCAACGCCAACTCATAGGTTTTCAAGAATGGGCAAGACGTTGGAGAATCAAAATAAATGCAGACAAAAGCTGTGCTGTCATCCATAGTCGGAGACGCATCCGCGTCCATCGAAATCTAACCTATGAGAACACACGCATTCCTCATGCTACGCACGCAAAATATTTGGGTGTAACTTTAGATCGTGGTCTAACGTTTGCCGCACACATCAGAGACATAAAACAGAGAGCATTACGAAAAATCTCAGCGTTGTACCCCATCTTGCGCTGTAGCTCCCTTTCTCATGAGGTCCGAGCTCACATCTTCAAAATGATAATCCTGTCTACCATCTCTTATGCATGCCCTGCCTGGCAACATGCTTCACATAGTCACGTACAAACTCTCGAAAGTGTGCAAACTCGAGCTGGTCGTATAATCACTGATCACGACAAATATACACGAAACAGCCAGATTCTGGAAGACTTAGAGCTACCCACTGTCAGAGACGTACTACGGCATCTCCACAATAAGTTCTGGCGTACTTTACCCAGACATATAAATCCAGCTATAGCTAATATCGGCACCGAATGCGCACTGCGGAACGTCCATCGAACACCACGCATTTAAAATCTCTCCAGGACTGGTAAAGAATTCATAATCAGCTACTCTGCGACAGTTGCAGATGTAGTCTCCCATACATACCAAAACAATAGTAACATCCAACAAACCACCAGCACATCTTGATATATTCTTTCTAACATATTACTCATGGAGTCAGGGGCTCTGGCCCGATACTCTATACATAACCACAAAATTACCGTGACCGTGACCGTGACCGTGACCGTTGCGTGTCACAACTAAACCGTAACAATTATGCTTATTTTGATGTTTTGCAGAAGCGGATGGGAGACTTGGGTGTTTTCATGGTTGTGCATATGCTCCAATAATTGGGGAGGTGAGGGGACAATATATTGTAGCATAGATTTAGTCAGACGGTTAAATTATACTGATTTCATACTGTTTTATCTAAATTCGCTTAGTGCAAGATTCCATATAACTTCTTTGGATTGTGTTTCGCTTGCAATAAGCTTAATAAAGCTTGCCATTGATGAGAATACGCTTAAATTGGCTTGCGTTTGAGATAATTTGACTTGTGTTTAACTTGTGAAGACAAGCTTGCCCCAAGCCTTGCCCAGATGTAACTAACTAGCTTGCCACAAGCTTAAAGCAAGCTAATTGGCTTGCATAGTATAGCTTGCGGCAAGCTAATTTACCTCGCAACAGCAAGTTTGTGGCAACTTGCAGCAAGTTTAAATTGCTGTCTGGGAAGATAAATATCTGGAGTGTTTTGCCACTGTTGTTTGGAGTGTTTTACCCAATGGACACCATATATCACTAACTTTATAATTAATTGCGTGTGTAATGTATTTGCTTATTACATACTGCATACGAGAGGAAAGAAAGCACTGATCATACATGAAGTAGAAAGTCCAACCGGAAGTAGGCTCAATCTTGCAAACGGTGCGAGATATTAAAAAAATAATCGAAAAAATCTCTTCTTTATGGTACTCCTTGCGGATTTTTGTCAAGACGTCTTTCACTTTTGTGTGTAAAAGGACATGCACAGATGTTGTGAGGAATGACAAGGAGCTTCACACTCATATGCGAATGATGTGTTGTGTAGAGAGCGCAAGAAAAACTACATAGATAGTTTACATTACGTTTGGTACCGATAAACTTTTGAAATATTGAGCTAATTATCGCGTATGATGATTTTACTTTTCTTTTGGAGTACAAATATAGCTTCTATTCGCCTTTTTTCTCTACTTACGTGCTCAGGTTGTTTAATATGGAATGAATTTTGTTTAACAACACTGAAGCAATCACGAATTCACTGATTCACGAATTGACTAATAATTTGTCAACACTGGGAGGGGGGAAGGGGCAAGGGGGAATATTTGCTTTCTTTCACCGGCCTACTTCAGATGAATCCTTCAAGTTGTCCCAAGTGTGGTGTAACTCCACTGATTATGTGTTCATTAAATAGGGCTTTGGTATAGAAGAAGTGTGCATCATAAACATGAAACAAAATCTTTAAGTGTAATGTCCTACGATCAAGGGAGGGAAGGAGAATACCGAATACTTAAGAATTTTGACCCTTTTCTGGAAGATCGTAAATCACGAACAAAAGTTTTCTAGAGTAAATGAAAGTATAATGTTTTGTGCTTTAAACGGTCATAATGTTTGATCATTATTCTAGAGAGTACATGACAGTTACAGAAGACATACCAATATTCGGATTTACCCCGCTAGTAGGGTAAGTCCGAACGACCTACTTACACTAATGTAGTTTATTGAAAATTACACTGTACACTATACAATGATACTGTATAGAATATGACACTGTCAAAATGTGAATATGACTGACAAATGCCTATATGAACTTAACATATGGATGAAAAACAGGTTACACCATGGCGCTTGCTACTAAATTATTTAATATACGTAAATCTGCTGTCCTAATGTTTGTAACGTTTAGATTATTGGGTCATTTCACTTTTTCAAATACGAACTCAATATCTACTTTTGTAGTGGGGGAAACCCGAACGGGCTGCAAACCTCCTGTTCGACTTTACCCCACTCTGTCCTTGAGTGGAATATTCCACTTCCTGCCTGAACAAAGCAGAACAATATGGATATGATGCTACACATTAGTAACTCTACAGTACAGTACATTAGTAACTCTGTATTTTCAGCAATGTCAATCATAAAATATTATTGCCAACACAATAATGCTACAGTATTTGTGCTATGTGGCTATAACTACTCACTTATCCTTATAACACGAAGGTGTCAAATTGTTTTTTGTGAATTTTTCGTACACGTACAGAGCGTCCTCACACTTAACCATTTCTCGTACAAATCCATCAAGTAAAGAAACAAATGAGCACTTCAGTCCATTCGCAGTGTTGCCAGTTCCTGGAAATTGCAGCGTTCGGAATTACCTGCCGTTCGGTTTTACCCCTCGCTTTCTTATGCCCTTTAGACTAAGACGATGATTAAAGCAAATGGATGATGATGGAAGAATTGGTAGAATGAAGAAGCGGAAGGACCGCGAGAAAACCCAGGGGCACGATGTTGTCCACCACAAGCTTACTTTGCCGGGGATCAAACCATGTGCTCCACGCACAAGAGGTAAGCACTGAACCACAGTGCGATCTCATAAAAAGGAATTTCACTAAAATGTATAATATGATATTCAGATTTAATACATTCTGTGTTTTGAAAACGACAGGTTTGAATGGTTTTGATTTGCACTCTTAAGAGGCCTTATCACTACGAAATTAAAATACCGCTAATTTTACAGTAATTATGTGATATCATCAAATAGATAAAAGGTAATCAAAATCTGGAACGAGATCGCTTTAGAGAATATTATTTTGCATGAGCTACCGTTATCACGAGTCACCTAGTAGCTTTCCGTTGGCAGCCATTTAGAAACGCGAAAATAAATGCCGATTTTCTAAACGGCTGGAAATCGAAAGGAGATAGGAAAGTCGCGGTGACAGTATCTCATGTAAAATAATATTGTCTAGAGAGCTCTTGTTCCACTTTTTGATTACCTCTTATCTAGTTGAAAATACTGCATAATTACTGTAAAATTAGCGGTATTTTAATTTCGCAGTGATAAGACCTCTTAAGAATTGTGAATTTAAAAAGAAGTCAAAATTAACGTAGTTAAATAACCATAGAAAACATCCTGCTTCAAATTGATTGTTACATGACAAATTACTAAGTCTATCCTATGTGTCAGTATTACCACCTTCCCGAGACTGAAAAGTATCATACTGAAATCCAGAGGAAAATAACCAAACCATATCAAAGTAAAAACTAACAAAAAAAACAAAAAAAATCAGCTAATATTGCTAACATTAACATTTTTGAGCTCACTTGTCAGAAAAATAATACAAATACAGGCTATTGCATATAGAGAAACCTAGCAACAAATACAATTGGATAGATACATCATTTAAGCAGTTATATTAAAAGAAACACAAGCACACAAAAGACAATTTTACTATAAATAAAACATTATAAAATTTTCAAAAAGAAAAGGAAACACAAATTTGTTTTTGGTGTGTTTCTTCCACTTTTTTTTTTCGCTAAATGCAGAAAATTTACTAAATATGTTTTATCTTATATGTGAGTTCATAACGTTATTTTTCAGGACAAAATAAAACTTACGTTAAATGTTGGAAGTAAAATCGAGGTTGTACTATCCATCGCTAAATATACGATGGTTGATGTAAACATTTGCTACTAAATTAACGTATCATTTTGGAAAATGAAATCTTTGAGTTTTACGTCCCACGATTATGCCGGATACGCTAAAGAAGACGGTGATGATGAGAAATGAATGGAAAGGTAGAATGAAGAAAGTGGGAGGAAACGGGAGAATCCCGAGGAAACCAAAGCACACGGTGTTTGTCCACCACAAAGTTCACTTGACTCGAGCTGGGATCGAATCAGGGATCCCATACACCAGAGATGAACGCTCTCCCACTAAGCGACCGCGGCACATACGTATCATTTTGTTGGAAATGTTCTTCACATTTTTGTAAACCAACTGAAATCGCCTCATCATGCTAAAAGACAATTACGTATTGAATTTTATTATCCATGAATCTTGTAGTAATCTGTAGCACACAAGTTTACTTTCTCAAACATTCAATAACTAAGAATGCTCACTCTAGGATGAATTACACAGGTCTATAGATGTTTTCCTTTGGAATATTTAAGCATCATTGAATTTTACACAACCTTCGTCAATTGATCCCTTGTTAAATTGTTTGAATTACAACATTGTTTACGGGGTATTTCCAAAAGAGTTTCTACATGCTGTTCCATCAGGTAAGCGACTCCACTCATCCAAACGGTTCTATAATTATTTACACTCCTTGCAAAGAGAAGAATGAGTAAATTAAAAATAATTCATATTTGAAGTATCTAAAATCATAATCATCATATCATATCAATCCTGAGCAGGGCCGACTCGACCATATGTGCAACACGTGCATTTGCACTGGGCTGCAAAAATATGTCATAGACTTCATGATGATGATAGTTAAAATTACTAAGCTGACCTTATATTTGAATACTATACATTCATAAATCATGTTTAGGTCACATTAGTTTAAGCTCACATGGAGAGTGCTACAGCAAATGGTCAAAAAAATCCCAGCATGAATTGATTGTTGTCAAATACAAGAACTCAAGTCTCTAAAAGCAGCGAACGCCTCCATTTAGTTAGTTATCACAGTTTTGATGTGAAAACTAGTCTTGTCTTTGTTACAAGCAAGTTCATTAAAGGTAGAAACAAGCCTTTTTTTAAATTTTTAACAGATGTAGAAGGAAAATCAAGAAATAAAGATAAAAGAGCTATTTGCACTGAAATTGCAAACTGATATATTAAGATTGAAGCTCAAAATTGAGTTATGTGAAAAAAGGGATTACCGTCTTTGCACTGCAGGTGTGTTTCTTTTATATTTAAAGAAAGAAACAGACACAACGAGATTGTGTTTGTGGTGTTTAGGTCTTTCTGAGTGCGAGTGCCTTTTCACTCCTCTTCGTTGTTAGTGATGGGGTAACATACTTAAAACCGGGGATTTTAAGATTTGTTCTTTCTAGAGAAAGAGGAGACTAAAACATATTAACAATATATATATATTGATAGGGTAATGAAATTAATTACTATGTTTAATTAGGATTAGCGAGCCCAGTTACAGAAAACGTTATTTCATTAGTAAATTCGCAATTGCGTCATACAGTGAGCTTGGAGCTATTTTCCTATGGTTTGAACTGTTTTCGTTTCATTTTTTTTTTCTGTGATTTATTCATTGATCGATCATCCACTTGGGTTTCCCCCTGCTGCTTGTCTTTGTGCTTTTCTCGTCAAAACCAAAAATCTACTTTTATTGGCTTTTTTTTTCCTTTATCTGAAAGCTATCATGCTGCCATCTATATTTCTCTCGGGGGACTTTTTGATATGGCCTGACGTTCGGAGGTTTGTTGACGTGTCAAACGTCGTATCTCTATATTTTTCCTTAATTTCTCCCCTTTTTTAGGGGGCCTTTTTTTTCCTTGTTTTGCCTCTGTTTCTGTTTTAATAGGAACTGCGATTGGTTATCAACAAAATGAAATATTCTTTCTTTTTTTATCTGAAAGCGAGAAAAAGGGAGAAAAAATATTGGATAATTTGACGACAGCCCCCGGGGACACAAAGCACTCCACAAATGTCCGTCTTCATCTGATACTTTGTCCAAATGGAAAACGACTCTAACCAAGAGTAAACTCCAAGTGTTGCCAGCTACTTTAACTTTACTTCGAGCTTGTCCTCCTCCACCCACCCCCCAACCCAAAGCAAAACCTGAAATAACGCCGCTGCTGCCGAAAGTGTTAATATCATCTCGAGAGGATGAGGGGAACATGTCCTCCAATCTTGGAGCTGGGAGACGCCCCCACGATAATCCGATTTGAAATGTGTGTTGTTGTTTTTTTTTGGGGGGGGGGGAGAACTGCGATGATTTGTGTCCGACTGCCACCAAGGAAAGTAAGATGAAATTGATGTACCTTGGTTTGTTTCATTTTTTAAAAAAAGAATCCTGTTAGGAAACGAAAGTATCTTGATAAAACCCACAGACACGATGTTGTTCACGAGCTCCTCCGTGGCTACGCGGTTAGCGTACGCGCCTTTGGCGTGGGAGACCCAGGTTCGATTCCCGGCGGGAGTTCATGTGGTTCGGATTCCACGTTAATCAGTAGGTCCACGTCTCATATAGCATCGCTGCTGAAAGGGACGATAAACTAAAATCAACTCAACTCAACTCAACGATGTTGTTCACCACACACTTACTTGGCCCGACTTCGAAGCAAGAATATAACATATCAGAAATAAACGCTCTAGGACTGTGCCAGTGTGCCTCCTGTTTTGTATGAAATATAGAATTTATTAATATATGATAGCCCTATGTAATATTGTGTTTTTCGTCTTATTAGTTCGTAATGTTATCAGTTTCTTAGCTTTTGGTGTATTATTCATAGTCAGTAGGTTATCAGATAGTCGGAAATTTTTTTTCCTTACGCTTTGAACTCCATATTATTTTTAAAAATGAAAAGAGAAAAAGAAAGGAAGAATAATGAGCGTATGTTCAGTAAGCTATTAGATAATTCAAATTTAAAAAAAAAAATCCTTTGCTGACCATCTTTTAACGCTTATTTCTAATAGCGTCGGCTACTTGGAAGCATTTTTTTTAAAAGCTTAGCGCAAGAAATAAAGGCATGTGTAAATAAATAAATTTTCTCGTGGGTTTAATTCAGAAATTAGATCTGCCTATATAAATTATCTCGAAGCGAAAAGATGAGAATAACAACCCGCATTCCGGAGCTCTTGTATTTCTCTACGTAAAACCTCACTTGATTTCTGCCTCTGCCACACTCTCTTCCCCCTCCCCTCTCCGAGGCTGATGGTCCAGGGATCAATTACAAACCTAGTAGCAACAGCAAATGTTACAGGTGCGTCGCCACTGGAACTGTATGTCTCTGTCATCACTCCCTTCCCGTGTACATCCTCTGTGTAGAACCGCAGACAAAGTTGTCCTATTAAACCCATTAGGTTCAGCAACGACTAGGGCCCCAGATGTGCTAAATAGGGTGAATGAGATGGGGAAACACAAATGTACTCGCAAAGAACAAAAGTAGTTTAAAACAAATAAATGGTGTCGTTAGATCTTCCTCATCTCCTCTCCCTTTCCCCTCCTCTGCACATTTTAAAAAAAGTTTATTTTTCATCGTCTCTCAGTTATGAAATGATAAACGATCCCTTTGCAGTACCTCTGTTCATTTGGTACATGGCACAGTGTTTGTGAAAAGCAATACAAAATAAGATAGATAATTAAGGAAATGCAGGTTTTCGTATATAATAAATAAATAAATAAATAAAATTTATATATAAAAGATGAAAGTCACTACATTTGTGACTCTTGAACCACCCGACCAATCTCAATCAAATTTTCTGCATAGATGAGGTTCGGGCATGGAGAGATTTTAATCACATCACTTTGATGGTACAATGTAAGGGAGGGGGAGGGGGAAGATATATAAAAATAAATAAAACTTAATAAGTATTGAACCAGCCGAACGATCTCGATCAAATTTTCAACATAGATGAGGTTCGGCCGGGAATGTTTTTTTATTATTTCACTTTAGGGGTGCAACCTTGGGGGGAAAAGGGAAGATGTTTAAAAATGATGAAAAATTACCGATATTAGTGCCGAATCCATAGTTTTCGGGGTCACTGAGATGAACAGTTACACTTCCGATACCGTTTAAATCCAAATTCAGTCCCGCAACTTAGGGGAAGGGAAGATATATAAAAATGATCGAAAATGACCGATATCAGAGAGCACTTCAATTTTAGTAAAAGGTGACTGACAAGGAGTATGTTTTACTAATTTTCCTTATTGTAACACAGCGAACAGAGTAACTGACGCTAGTAATAATTCAAAGAAAATTAAAAACTACAAGAACCATAAGTAAATAAATACGACAATGCTTGAGTATTTTTTGTTGAAATCTAAATATTTTACTTTTTGGATTAAACGTGAATAAAATTCAAATTTCAAGTTGGTCTTTGCTTTCCTACTCATAAAAAAATCTTAGCTTCGAAACTGTACCAACTCATAGGTATGGGAAGCCTTCTAGTACGGCTACCTTCGTCAACAGGTATCAGAGCAAAAATGATAAGAAATTGCAACATACGATTTTCTGATAAGCATAGTGTGTTACTCACCAGACGAGACAAGAAAGAAAGTCTCGAAATATTTTCCCGTCCCGTCTTGTAAATGTTTGTACAAATCTCGTCTCAATTTGATTTTCGAATAATACTTTCTTGTCTTGATTCTCGCAAAGTTTTTGTCATCTCGTCTTGTTTTGTAAATTCATGTAGAAAATTGTATGTCCTGAGACGTGTTTTCTCAGTCTCATCTAGAAGTTACCAGAATCTTTCCGCGTCACGTGAGATCCACGAAGGATGTGGTATAACAACATCTACCTCATTTTATTGAAAATTAAATTAATTTTTTTTTAGTTTAATGTCCCACGACTATACCTGTTACGCTAAGGAAGACGATGCTAAGAATTTGTTTATGATAAACAAAACGGTATCTTATAACTCTTTAGTTCCTCTTAATGTTGACATCATGACAAGAAATTGCACGGGTCTCCTTGGGCACACTTTATGTCTGTAAGAAGTCACAAGTTTAGTCAGTGTTTTGCAAGTTTGCATTTTCAAAACCAGTTACTGCAGTTCTAGTTCTATGTTGTGAACGATCTTTTAATGCTTGTTTAAAAAAAAAATGAAATGAAATCTTTGAGTTTTACGTCCCACAGTTATGTCGGTTAAGATAAAGAAGACGGTGATGATGAGCAATGAATAAAATGGTGGAATGAAGAAAGTGGGAGGAAAGGAGAGAACCCCGAGGAAACTCACACACACGGTGTTTGTGCACCACAAGGTTCACTTGGCGGGGCTGGGATCGAACCCGGGACCCCAAGCACCAGAAGTGAACGCTCCACCACTGAGCCACCGCGGCCCCTAATGCTTGTTTGGGTATGAACATTGATTAACGCGGTGGTTCAGTGGTAGAGCGCTCACCTCTGATTTATGGACTCTCTGGTTGAACAAGCGCCATAGGCTCTTGGGGATTTTTCAGGATCCACCGATTGCTTCTCATTTTCGAAATTCCACCAGGATCATCCATCTTATAATCACCATCTAACATAACCTCAGATGCATGTTTGTGGAACGTTAAACTAAACAAAAAAAAAAAGAAAAGAAAAGAAAGAAAGAAAGAAAAAGAAAGAAACAAAAGAAATCGATTCGGCAACCTCGGTTATACGTATATATATTAATGCTAATTATTCAACACTTATCCCTGTACACCATTTGAATTTTCCAATACTATGTGTAAAATTCTACCAAAACTACTTCGAAAATTTAAGTACATAAGTTCACGAAACGAGAGAAGAAAACTGTCCGAGAATTGAGACGAGACGAAAAATCTTATTTGCACTCTATTCTCATGGACAACACTAAGTTTTTCTATGTCTTCATATATCATTACGCCGTGATGATAAATGATCTTGTATGGAGTAGTAACATGATGTATTTCTATGTATTTCTGCACATTAAATTTCTTCCTTCACTTCGTTGTTATTCGTAGAGCTTCGCCTTATAATCTTCAACCAAATACTAGCTGAGCCTGCGCTCTCTACTCAATATGAGCATGAATCTCCTTGTCATTTCTCACACTATAGGTACACGTCCCTTTACAGGCATAAGTGAAAAATGAAATGAAATGAAATCTTTGAGTTTTTTTACGTCCCACGGTTATGCAGGTTAGGCTAAAGGAGACGGTGATTATGAGAGATGAGTGAAATGGTGGAATGAAGAAAGTGGGAGGAAACGGGAGAACTCCGAGAAGACCCACGACCACGGTGTTTGTCCACCACAAAGTTCACTTGGCGGGGGCTGGGATCGAACCCGGGACCCCAAGCACCAGAGGTGAACGCTCTACCACTGAGCCACCGCGGCCCCCTTACAGGCATAAGTGAAGGACATCTTAATAAAAATCGGCAAGGGTACCATAAAGGGGAGATTTTTTCGATTATTTTTTTTTTCAATATCTCGCACCGTTTGCAAGATTTGAGCGTACTTCCGGTTGGAGTTTCATATTCATGTGAGATCAATGTTTTCTTTCTTCTTGAATGCAGTATGTAATAAGCAAATAGATTACACTCACAATTAATTATGTCACTAATATATGGTATTCATTGGGCAGAACACTCCAAACAATTAAGATTCATCGGAGAGTGGAGAAATGGTTATCCTTCGTTTTTGATTATCATTTGGCCATAAAACAAACGCCGGAGATGTATACTAATCCTGTATACAAATATGTGCGTTGGAATGTACAACTCGTAGGATATGATGTTTTACTTGTTTAAAAATTTCAACACTTCCAGTGTACCCCCAAAAAATGTAATAAAGAAATAACGGCCATTTTTTAAAATATTCAATTAGAACTGAACAATCTACACAAAATTTGCAATCGATCAGTGAAGACGGCATCTTTCTAGATTCTATGTTTGCCGAGAACTCACTGTCGAAAGGATTGGACACAAATACATATATAAACTTTTCTTGACCAGAAACATAACCTAGCATTTTAATATATAAATTACGTCTAACTCTTTAACAAACTTTATTTTATAAAGATAATCCACAACGTTGTAAATTTATAATTTCCCAACACTTCAATGATTAGCTTAACTTGCTCATTAATAATTAGTCTCTATTGTCGTCCCTTGACACACTTATCGTTTCGAAAACGAACTACTAATACATAAAATACAGTTCTCCTTTCATAATATGTTTAGTAAATTATTTACAAAATAGAATTGTCAATCAATGACATAACATACTTGAAAATCTCTCTTAACGAGCTGTGTATTGTGAATATAGAACCGGATGTGATTACACAGGATACAGATGCAAGTGAGATTGGTGTCCGTTAAATTCCATATAGTACACTCATATACGCTCAGATTGGTGTTTCTAAAAATGAGGTATGAAATCAATACATAATTTCAACAATCAAATTTAGTGGAGTATGCGTGCATTTCCTGTTGTTATTTTAACCGTTGTGTACGTAAGCACCGATCACGAGACATTAAAAAAATGAACAAAAAAATCTTCTGGGTTTCCCACGACTAATTCAACCACGTTTCCGAATCATAGTGATTCATTAGGACCTCCCCTACGCTGTGGTCTTTCATTCAATCCTTTGATAACCTCTAAATGACCTTGCTCATAAATGTTTCTCAATGCTTTTATTTCCTGGGTGAGGAACCGGAAATGTGTTCTTCTTATGTTTTTACTTTATTGTTATTATTTAGTCTGCCAGGTGTACTGTCCAGTGCTTCCGATCTGATCCACTGAGAAAGATCGACCGACCACACTTGGTTAAAATAGCTCTGTAAGTCAGCAGGTGCTGACTCCAACGTCAGCGGCAAAGAACAACAGAAAATCTGTGGATGATGACCTCAAGAGTGACCTGAGTCGGAAAATTTCCTGTTGTCATGGTGGTTTTACACGCCACATACTGTCGTCCACGTGAGTGAATAGGGGTGAGGTGAATTAGTTATATATTGGTGTAACCACAGGAGTCGAGTTTAGAATGAGGAAAAGTGGCTTATGACTAGGAGTCAATCAGTGTCTCCAACTCCATTAGAAAATCTTTAAGTATTGTCACATTGTTGGGGCAGCCATTTACAAACGGTGTTGCCCTGATTGGTGTGTCTTTCAATCCTATATTA
The DNA here is from genome assembly GCF_964235325.1 of Thermobia domestica. Classification (NCBI taxonomy): domain Eukaryota; kingdom Metazoa; phylum Arthropoda; class Insecta; order Zygentoma; family Lepismatidae; genus Thermobia; species Thermobia domestica. Next base: position 30,103,786 of record NC_137465.1, read on the forward strand.
TGTTTTGCAAAATTTTAGAATTTAAAAACCATGAAACAAATAATAATTAGTTGAAATCAATTTTGCGATAGACTATACCAGTCAATAACGCTCACAAGGAACGGACATGAACCTGTCCATCCGGACATCCGAATCAAACCTAGTCCATTCGATAAACATAACAAAGATATATTTATGCACAAAAGTTAGGTGCCATGGACAACGGTGCCATGGTCCCTGGTTCCAGGTTCCAGGTGCCATGGTCCCTGGGGCCTATTAACCCTGTTAGTATAAAGAAAATCGTAGACTCGCAGTGAAATAGCTATTGCATCAACACAGTTCATTGGAAAGTCATGGTTTATAGCAGGGGCGGATCCAGGACGGACTTCTGGGGGGGGGCGGTGGGTTGTAATACTACTACTTAGAGCTACTTTTAAGAGCTCCAAACTCTGGGATGGGGTTTTATTTATATATAAAATAAGAAAGCTTCCTCTTCAGCGATCCGCCACTGGTTCAGCATAAACAAGCTTTAAAGAGGTGCTAGGAATGGGGGCTTATAACGTACTTGAACAGAGAAAATTCGGAGAATATCAGAAAAATTCTCTGCAGAAATCCCTCCCATCAACTTTGGACCCCTCTGGAGTGGCCCCGGGTAAAAGCACACAATGCAAATGTATCTCAAAAATTAGTATAGGGGATAAGAAATGTGTATACCAAGTTTTATTTTGATAGACGAAATAGGTATAAGAGGAAATCATGTATTGGTATACAAGCTTTTCTGTCTATTAGTAGGTCTATACAAGCTTGTGCATGAACATATCTTTATGGTTATCGAATGGACTAGGTTCAATTCGAATGTCCGGATGACACTTTCACATCTGTTCCTTGTCAGTACTATAAAGAGCCACTACAGAAACTTTGTCTTACTCTACTATTATTTATACTGTTGGATAACGATAACTCGAAACTCCGTAACTAGAATTCCTTGAAAGCCCGAATTTTTTCATATAATTTTGAATTCTCGATAATACGCAATGTTAAAATAACCTCTGTAAGTCGAATGTTTAAAAATTACAACCTCATTTTGTCGAATTTTAAGAGTTTCATAATCAAATTTAAAAACCTCGCCAACTCGAAGTTTCTGTGCACCTTTACAAGTCGAAGTTTACCTCTATAAGTCGAATTTCTCTTCATGTGACCTCGATAACTCGAAGCTATAGTCCTATGCTTGTACGTAATTGTCATTTTGCTAGTCCTGTCATTGTAGCTAGGTTATAAGGTTATACAGGATGTCCCAAAAGTAATGGTAAAAAATGAAACCACAGATTCCTGGCACCAAAACAAGAAAAAAAAGTTTATATGACATATAGTCCGGAAGTGGACAAGGGTGGAGCTAGATAGCTTCGATGTGGGGAGAAAGGAACTTCACATTTAGAGAAGGGAACTTGCCGATTTACAAAACCGCATTGAAGATGCATGTGAACAGTTACGCAACACACCAAGAGTGATGGAATGCATTCAAAACTCATGATTTGCACGTTTGAATAGATGTGGGAGGACAGCACCTTAAACATCTTCTCTAGGTGCGTTTATTGTTAGCAGGTATGACCTAGTAGTATGCAGTGCTATTCTTTGTAAAATACTATGTTACAAATACAGTACGTCGTTGTGGATTCTGCCTGTTATTTCATTACATGACACGAATAGTTACACTTGTTCTTATTTGTACCCTCTCTCTGCAAGTTTCTATCTGGTATGCCACATTTCATTGCCCCCTGAGATTATGCAACCATGCTATGTGAGTTTTGCTTTGACTCCCGTTATAGGTGCGTGCAATCATGCCATTGATAACATTTTTTTTTCTGTATGATTTCCATCTTTACTGCACTGTTTTATTACCCCTGCCATAGAGACATTCGGTGAATCCCTAAATGACCTATGGAGAATCTCTGACGCATTTGTGCAACATACGTTTAATCATGTCAAGCCGATATGATTTTTATGTTTTTCTTAACCCCTTTCCTAGCTCCTATCATGATTCCGCTGGCAGGTGTGAACTTCCCTTTCCCCTCACATTCGAAGCTGTCTAGCTCCGCCCCTATCCATTTCCGGACTATGTGTCATATAAACATTTTTTCTTGTTTTGGTGCCAGGAAACTGTAGTTTCATTTTTTTTACCATTACTTTTGGAACACCCTGTATAGTCACTTTTAATGAGAAACGCGGAACCTCGGTAGTAGAACATGAATATCTATTGTTACCCGTTTACTCCATAAACGAAGTTGGTTGAGATAATCACTCTAGCTTATCTATTGCAAGTAAATAAATAAATAAAAAAAAAAATAAAAATGAAAAACTAATCACATCCATGACAGCCCTTATATGCTTGAGCCGATCCAGCTCCATCTGTTAGCGACTATCTGAACTAGGTCTCTCTACGCGACGAGCATACGCGGTCAGCGCCCTATCTTTAACAGGCGTGTTAGGAGTTTTCCAGACCTAATGGCCGTCACGTCCTTTTTATTCACGGACTCCCCAGTTTGCCTCACGACGTTGTGTGGCGTCGAAAACTGGGAAGCACCAACGGGAAATTAAATGTGAGTCCAACGTTCTAAAAAAAAAAAAAAAAAACGAAAATTCGCTTTTGTTCAAGAGTTACCGTGCGGAGTTAACGCACATACATACAACCTTATAAGGCCCACTAGCGTCTATAATAACATATTATAGATGATATGTACGAATACGTAGGACTTAGATTTCTGGGCTTTGGCATCTAAGGCCATTTAGCCTATCACGTCCCTCGGCGAGCACACAATCGGGGGAAAGGAAAGGAAGAAAGGATTGGGGAAGCGGCCTGGGACCTATAAGCTCGGTACCACCGCGGCATTTGCCTGGTGTGAATGAGAAAAACCCTGGAAAAACTCATTCAGGGTGGCTGGCCTGAAAAAGTATGTTACACTTTTTCGACCCTGTGACCTCACCGGGAATCGAACCTGGGACCGCTCGCACCGAAGGCGAGAGTCTTAGCGGCTACGCTACGCTGGGACATTATAAATACGTAAGTCTGTGGTGGTAGATTCTATATCCGTAGATAAGAACACTATCTGACACTTCTTAATTGTCATGTTACGAGTAGCTTGGATTCCTGCTACAGGAAAAGAGCTGAAGAGAGAATAACAGTTGAGCTTGTCTTGTCTCAAAAACGTTGTCTTGCAAAACTGATATCTTGTCTCGAGAAGTGTATATGTTTCTATTGGAAGAGCTTTGTCTCGTCTCATCAATTGGCTAACCCTTACAACACAAACTATTCATTTAGTTGAATATTATTATCTTTTAGACTTCGGAAAAATGAAATGATGAAATCTTTCAGTTTCAGAGGCCCCATCACGGCGAAATTAAAACACCGCTAATTTTACAGTAATTATGTGATATCTTCAAATAGATAAAAGATAATCGAAATGTGGAACAAGAGCACTCTAGACAATATCAGTTTGCATGAGGTACCGCTATCACGAGTCACCTGGTAGATTTCCGTTTGCAAACGCGGAAATAAATGCCGGTTTTGTAAATGGCTGGAAACCGGAAACAGATAAGTGAGTCCGTGATAACGGTATTTTATGTAAAAAAAATATTGCCTAGCGAGCTCTTGTTCCACTTTTCGATTATCTTTTATCTATTTGAAGATATCACATAATTACTGTAAAATTAGCGATATTTTAATTTTGTCTTGATGGGGCCTCTTAACGTCCCGCGATTATGACCTTTACGCTAAAGGAGACGGTGATTAAGGCAAATGAATGATGATGGAAGAATTGATGGAACGAAAAAATGGGAGGAAACGGGAGTACAGCGAGAAAAACCACAGACATGATGTTGTACACCACAAACTTACTTGGCAGGGAATTGAACCAGGGACCAATTTCAGCAGAGGTAAGACTCTACCACTGAGCCACCGTGCCCTTTAAACTTCGGCGAGACTTGAGCTCTAAGTCCCTTCCTGCCTATGCCACTGCTGACCAAAACATTTTCATGCATCGTATGAAGCCGTTTCGATTTCATTCGTTTGTTGGTTGTATGCAAATAAACATGATCTATGTTCTTATACATTAAAGAGAAAAGCGTTATGCATTTTTTTACAAGATAACAGAAAATAAGGTTTATGCTTTGTTATTATTTTCTCCACGATTCATTGGAGTTCTGATACAAATGATAGAGAATTTTGTATGGAACACACAAAATATGGTTGAATACGAAATTTAATCTTTCTGAAAAGTTATCTAAGAAAAATGGATGGAGAACCGTTGAATTTATATAATGTTACATGATATATTTGAAACAGATACGAACGTATTTCGGAAAGTAGAGAGAACTTTTTTTTTTTTTTTTTTTTAAATACCTAGCTTCATTCTGAAGGATTGAGTAGTTTAATGCATAATTCTGGTTCCGTTTTTCAGACTCACAAATCAGATTTATAGCTAATTTTTGGTAATTCCGCGGAACACCGAGATTTATTAACAAAGAAAAAGAAAAGAAAAAAGATAACAACAAACCTGTTTTAAAAAAAGAAAATCATAATGAATGAATTTAACTCTAAGTAAGGGCAATCTCAATGAAAATTTCCTGTAATCTGAACATTCGGTACTTGCATTTGATGTATTCGAAAACAATGAAATGAAATCTTTAAATTTTACGTCCCACGGGTATCCTGACTAGGCTAAAGCACAGGAGCATTCATGATGAGAAATGAATGAAATGGCGGAATAAAGAAAGTGAGAGGAAACCGCAGAACTCCGAGAAAACCCAAGCACACGGTGTTTGCCCACTGTAAAGCTCACTTAGCGCGAGCTGGGATTGAACTAAGGACCGTTATTCACCAGAGGTGAACGCTCTACCACTGAGCCACCGCGACCTCTTGATATATTCGTCATCATAATCATCATAGGTATTCTGCCATTATTGGCAGGTCACTTTCTGGAACTGAGAAGCTTCCATGCTCCACGGTCTTCTGCCCAGTGTTGGGTAAGTTACTTGTAAAAATGTAACGCGTTACAAGTTACTTTACTTTCCCTTAAAATGTAACGCCTTACTAACGCGTTACTTTTAGGTCCGAAATTTTGAATATGGGGAAAAAATTCTCATTACTTCTTTTGTCCGTATTACTACTACTACCATTATTATTATTATTATTATTATTATTATTATTATTATTATTATTATTATTATTATTATTATTATTATCATTATTATTATTATTATTATTATTATTATTATTATTATTATTATTAATATTAATATTATTATTATTATTGCAGCTTCTGAATCGCTTTCTTAAGATGTAAGAACAAATTCTTACTTGACAGCTATATGAACATTTTTATATCGGGTGTTGCAAAATAAATGTTACAACTCTTGCGAGGTGACTCCTGCCAATGAGACAAGAAGAAAAGTTCTCTTGAACTTTCGGCTATCGGACATAGTTTCAGATCTACAAGGTGCCGAAAGCGTGGGAAAATGACTTTCGGACGTCCATAGTTCGGGAACTATCCAACGTAAAGAGGGCGGGTAAAAAGTTCACTGAAGAAGTCATACCTGCTGTATTGAATTTTGCATGTTTCACAATTCTACCATGCACGCGCAAGGGATTCCCCAAAGGAACGTAGGGATTCCCGGATAATCTGCCAAATATAAATTGGTCTAAATGGATATGAATTGATAGAGTTTCTACCAGGTAACAATAATTCGTTTGTATTAAGTCGATATCTGGAACAAATACAAAATGGCGGACACCTTCATGCCCGTTGTGTGTGGTTGCATAATCGCCAGGTACGGATGCTGGCCAACAGTGACGTTCTGAGTATTAAGTGTAGCGAATTTGTACTCAAATGCTCTAGAAAGACATCTGGAGTGTTGGTAGAGCATAACAGATGAAACACGGCGATTCACATGTATGGAAACACTTAACGAAAAATTTCCAGAAATGCACTCATACTAAGTAAACGTGAGTTCAAAGCGTCGGAAATGTAAGAAATAGCATCAGGAACATGACAGCCATTGCCAATTCACCAATAATATTCCCTCAAACCGATGCAATATGATCTGCACTGTTGCATTCCGATAAGGATGCAACAACTGAGGCCAATTTGAAATTGTGCAAGGGGACTCACAAAGAAACTGGATAAACTAAATGAATATCATTATGGGGATCGCATGATCGATATTGAAATGTGGCCAATGTGTGTGTTGATATCAACATGTAGCTAATGGGCAAATTTCAACATGTCCCACTACTGCTGGGACACCGTCTCACGTGCGAAAGCTAGGAAAATAATGTTGTACATTCCGCTATTACATTGGTGCACTTTCTGGTAGAACGTAACTAGAACACAATTGTATCAATGTCCCTCTTTGTTTGAAACATATGAAAAGTCGATACATATGAAAAGAAATATCTTAATCCATGTTTCAAAGTCTGATAGAGTGTGAAAATAACAAACTTGTATCATGTCCCACTTCTTCTGGGACATATGACGTATTCGAAATATAGGAAAATACCTCCAGAAATTCGTATCTTACACACAGTGCACATGCCAAGACAAAGACGAAAATGAACCAATTTGGCACATGTAACACTACTGCTGGAACACCATATGGTAAATAAATCGACATGAGAAATAGGAAGAAACGTCTTAAAGCTCTGATTGTTTACAACTGTGTAGTAGGAATAACAAAATGAAACACACAAGCATGTCGGGAGGTTGTACAAAAGCGCTTGCCAAACAAAGTGGCAACTTCTCAAAGAAATGAATACAGAGAAAGTGAGGCTCCCTCGAAGCATAAGGGTAAGAGCGCTCGCTTTCGCTCGCGTGGTCGCAGTTTCTAATCTTACTGAAAGCCCACGGCCTCAGATTCAAGACCCGAGTAGTTATTTTCCTATTTTTCGCATGTGGGACGGTGTCCCAGCAGTAGTGGGACATGTTGAAATTTGCCCATTAGCTACATGTTGATATCAACACACACATTGGCCACATTTCAATATCGATCATGCGATCCCCATAATGATATTCATTTAGTTTATCCAGTTTCTTTGTGAGTCCCCTTGCACAATTTCAAATTGGCCTCAGTTGTTGCATCCTTATCGGAATGCAACAGTGCAGATCATATTGCATCGGTTTGAGGGAATATTATTGGTGAATTGGCAATGACTGTCATGTTCTTGACGCTAATCCTTACATTCCGACGCTTTGAACTCAGGTTTATTGAGTATGAATGCATTTCTGAGAATTTTTCGTTAAGTGTTTCCATACATGTGAATCACCCTGCTTCATCTGTTATGCTCTACCAACACTCCAGATGTCTTTCTAGAGCATTTAAGTACAAATTCGTTACAATTAATACTCAGAACGTCACTGTTGGCCAGCATCCGTACCTGGCGATTATGCAACCACACACAACGGGCATGAAGGTGTCCGCCATTTTGTATTTGTTCCAGATATCGACTTAATACAAACGAATTATTGTTACCTGGTAGAAACTCTATCAATTCATATCCATTTAGACCAATTTATATTTGGCAGATTATCCGGGAATCCCTACGTTCCTTTGGGGAATCCCTTGCGCGTGCATGGTAGAATTGTGAAACATGCAAAATTCAATACAGCAGGTATGACTTCTTCAGTGAATTTTTTACCCGCACTCTTTACGTTGGATAGTTCCCGAACTATGGACGTCCGAAAGTCATTTTCCCACGCTTTCGGCACCTTGTAGATCTGAAACTATGTCCGATAGCCGAAAGTTCAAGAGAACTTTTCTTCTTGTCTCATTGGCAGGAGTCACCTCCCAAGAGTTGTAACACTTATTTTGCAACACCCGATATAATGTAACACTGACTAAAAAGCCATACTGTGTTACTCGTAGGGATGGGCACGAGCGAGTTTTCTTTGAAACTCGACTCGACTCGAAACAGACATATTTGAGCTCGACTCAAGAACTCGGCTCGAAAAATTTCCTCCAACTCGACTCGAATTCGGGTCGAGTTTCAAGTCGAGTCGAGCTAAATCCTATGTGTAGTTTCAAGTACTTTCTTCATTTAATTAGAAGTAGTAATAATCAATGATACTACTATAACTTATTATTATTATTATTATTATTATTATTATTATTATTATTATTATTATTATTATTAATAACAACAACAACAACAACATTGTGTATAAACACGAAAAATAGGCGATTTGTATCTGAATACTAAAATCTAGTTGATTGCCAATCTCGGTAGTCGTGAAGTCTAGGAGTCAAGGACATTGCTCACGAACTTCTGAATTTGGGTTGACGGTGTAGGTTGAGTATTCAGGCTCGAGCCAAACATTGTTAATAGTTATAGGGCGCTGGACAAATATGTTCAAAACTGCTCGGCCCGGGTTTAGAATTGTCAATGACTCGAGCAGCTCGGCTCACAGCTCATTCACTATCGAGCCGAACCAAGAGGTGAGCTGAACCAACAGCTCGCCCGACCGAGGCGGCTAGAGCCCTCAGCTCAGTAGAGCCGAACCGAGCAGATGGCTCAACCCTACCAAGCTGGCTCGAGCCAATGATTCACCCCAAGCAAGCCGATTCGAGCCATCGGCTCAGTTGAGCCGAGCCGAACTACACTCGTTATAAAGATCTCTACTGGTCTCGTTATCGAGACGAGACGAGACACTAAAAGTATTCCATATTACTGCTTACATTTCTCATACTTTTCGCTTTCCAATGTAATCAGGCAGTGATTTCAAAACGAGTTAAAACGAGCTGAACGAGCGAGCCATTTATCAAATTTGACTCAACTCGGAACTCGACTAGAGAAAATTACCTTTGACTCTACTCTAAACTCGACTTGAATTCGAGTCGAGTCGAGTTTTAGCTCGACTCGTGCCCATCCCTATGAGTTAGAAAAACTGGATGCTTATTATTATTCTGCTAAACTAATTATATAATAATAACAATGTTGTTATGTAAAATTAAAAATACAGAATATAGAGAGGCATTACACTACAACTAATGAAATGAGAACACATGAACTCGGGGTGAATCAAAACTTGCCTGTAACTCTAAAACCGATACATGCTTTTTAAAGCTAGTTTTGCCAAATCCCATAATCAACGGGACAGTAGGTTATGCAAACTGATCTGAAAGAACTCCAATATTACATACCATAAACATTACATCAATATAGTAGGTATGCTCATCAGAACAGTTTATTCATGAGTTCCTTCATGGCTAAGTAGTTAGCGTACGCGGCTTTGGCGTGGAAGTCCTGGGTTCGATTCCCGGCGGGAGCTCATGTGATTCGGATTCCACGTTAATCAGTAGATCCCGTTTCATATAGCCTCGCTGCTGAAAGGGATGTTAAACTTAACTCAACAGTTTATTCATATTAACCCCTTACTGTATATCGTTAATTATGGCAAACTAGTTGTTGATAAATATTTCCCGCCGGAGATCTTCAGACACTTTACTATTAAATTCTGTCCACCATCATCCTCAGCTTTTAAGAAAAAGTATTCTTTCAAATGTTCGAACGGTAAAATATTTTCGTTCTCCATCTTTATAAAAACAACACAAATCAAAATAAAATAGACCACCGGTACCGTTGCACTCGTAGTTCATTTACTGAATGTTTTGATTTGGAGCTGTCAAAATCTATGACAAAATCTTCCAGGTGCTTGCAATCAGCACAAGTGATTTCCCTGGGGCTGTCCTCGTCTTCCAAAAACAGCAAGTTGCACTAGGATCTTATCTGCTTCTCTTGTGGGTGACTGACGGTCACTGACATAAGTAGTTCATGCTCCATTGTTCCATTCAGAGAAATTCACTCACAGGAAAGAAATATTTCTTTCTGAAAAAATATACGGATATTGTAGTTACTCATCCGAAATGTAACGCGAAAAAGTAACGCAAACTGGATACTTTATTTAAAAATTTGTAACGCGTTACCGTTACAATTACTTTGGAAAAATGTAACGCGTTACTAGGAAACGTTTCTTAAAAAGTAATAAGCCAATGTCCCAACCAGGTTCTTTTTCCTCTTCTCAATAATATCTAAAACATTCCTTTTCTCAGCTACCACTGCTAACACTCTCATAGTAAGACTAAATTCCTCTGTAGTATCCAGCTCTCGTGCCAATATCTATACGTTGTGAAAGTCATTCCTCTTTCTCTTACAGAATATAGCTGCAAAGTAAAGGGACTATTGTTTTTTGAGCAGGAAACGTGGCTATGTTGACTTTGCCCTTACTGCTCGGAGCTCCTTCATATATTTTATTAGCTCATGAAAGTTGTTAGCGTATTATTCCTAAACAGAGCTACATTCGGACATTGGACCAGCAATGCAGGGTGTAGAGCGGCTTATTTCTTTTAGCGTGGTTCTAAAACTTGTGTTTCGCTAATTTGAAGTTTAAGACATACGAGGGTATTTCCAAAAGTTTCTGGACTCATACTGAAAAATTGCACCACTGGTAATAGTCGTTCGTAGCATACAGTGCTATCTATGGAAGAAATAATGAATCAGTTTCAATTTAACTGTCTATTTGCGTCACGACCCACTGACCCACTCAGAATACTTGACCCACTTGACCCACTCCATCTCTGCCTGCGCCATTGGTTAGTATCCCATGAACCGGTTCCAAAACAGCCGAAACCAGCACTACGCCAGAGGAAGGTCTTCTTGTGTGTTTGGTGGACTGCTTGCGGCACCGTGCATCGGAAATTGCTACCAGCTGGTCAGAGCATCAATGCAACTGTATACTGTCAGCAGTTGAGCCGTGTTCAAAAAAAAAAAAAAAAAAAAACTCAAACTCTGGAGTCAGCATTTCTGAATCGCAAAGGGGTTCTCCTGTTACAGGACAACGCTAAGCCCCACGTGGCTAGGATGAGCCTGGACACCATTTAAGCCTTGGATAGAATACTATTGCATCCATCATACTCCCCGGACATTGCACCGTCTTATTATCGCTCGTTCCGTTCCTTGGATAATCACCTTAGAGAATGCCAGTTCAACTTCGTAGTAGAGGTGCAAAATACACTTGATATCACGGCCCACGATGTTGTACCGCAATGGAATCCATGGCCTTCCAGAACGTTGGCAGAAGGGAACGTCGATGCTGACGGGGACTATTTTCGATCTGTTAGGTACGCGTTAGGTGACATATCGATGTTCGAAGGTGGTGGGTGAAAAAGCGACAGAACCTTTACACTAATTTTAGGTAGCCTTTATACTAACACGCTAGACATCAAACTGTGCTCGTGGCCCCGCGTAGCGTAGTCGCTAACGCTTTCGTCTTTGGTGCGAGCGGTCCCGTGTTTGATTCCCGGTGGGGGCACTCAATTCGAAAATGTGTAAGAGCTTTTTCAGGCGAGCCATTCTGAGATTTTCCTGGGTTTTCCTCATTCCCACTGGGCAAGTGTCGGGAATATACCAAATATACAGGTCTCAGACCACTTCCTTCCTTTCCCAACCTTTTCTCCCTTCCCTTTCCTCGGATAGTGTGAATACCGACGGATGTTATCCGTCATACGTGAAGGGCTAACATGGATAGAGATCTAATTCCTATTCCTAATCGTACTCTGCTGTTTCTCTCATTCTCATTACACAAGAATTAGCAGGAGTAGATATTGTTCGTCACCGAAGCAATGGCTGTAAGTAACAAGAATAAGAACTACGATAGAAAACACACTAGCGATAATGTAAAGAATGTTAAGTCAATTATATAAATAAAAGATAAAGTCAGGAGATCCCGGCGTAAAGATTCTTTTATGTCGTTTATTTCTTGTGATCCCTACACGTGACGATTTCTACAAAGCCATCATTTTAAAAAAATGTAATATGCATGCTCTATAAAATAAAATAAATGGAAATCCACAATTTTGGTTTATTACTCAAAGAATGCTCTTGCCGTGATTAATATTTTGATATGAAAAAGATCAAAGAAGATTCTTTCCTTCCCTCACAATGTTTGGTACTTAAGGAAGATTCAAGTAATAAAGCTAAAATACAGTTCTTCGTTTTTGTAATATTATATTCTCGTCGAGCCCCATCTCTTTTTATAATAACAAAGGATTCTGTAGACTCTTGAAGAAATCCCACAATCAAAATGAGTGCTTACGCTTTTGTCTTCAACTTTTATGCTTTGTAAAAAAAGAGAAAGCGCTCCACAAAGCTAAAGAAGATGAATCCAAAATTATGAACAAAACAAAAAAAGTTCCATAAATCTCAGAAATGAAATAATCATCCGGTTATTATTATTATTTTAAAATGTTATTGGAAATTAAAATGGAAAACAGGAATCAATAAAGGAAATATTTAATATGAGTTACATACGACACCAATTGAATACACATGGATTTTGCTTTAAAAAAAAAAAAAAAAAAGATCCTTGTCTTACAAAGTGTTCACTCTGTTCAACTCTCCTATTGGTGCACTGAGAAAAATCCGTTATCCAGACAGCGGTATATTGTACAAATATACGGAATCCTTATGTTTACTACGAACATCTGCACGGAGCATACGTTATCGATGTGCTACATAAATACTGCCTTTTTTCCTGCTTAGATGTTACGTCATGCGACTGCAGAATGTCTGACATCTAACAATCTTCCATATATCACATACGTCAGCTGTATGTTATTTACGTCCATCTGTATGTGAGATCCTGAACGTCTATATATAGTTCTTTCTTTCGTACGGAAAGTACGTTTATCCGGAACATTTATGCGGAAAGTACGTTTATCCGGAACATTTATGCGGAAAGTCCGTTAATTCGGAACATTTATGCGGAAAGTACGTTTATCCGGAACATTTATGCGGAAAGTCCGTTAATTCGGAACATTTATGCGGAAAGTACGTTTATCCGGAACATTTATGCGGAAAGTCCGTTAATTCGGAACATTTATGCGGAAAGTACGTTTATCCGGAACATTTATGCGGAAAGTCCGTTAATTCGGAACATTTATGCGGAAAGTACGTTTATCCGGAACATTTATGCGGAAAGTACGTATAAAACATACATTTCAGTTGTACGCTTGCTGCAGAATGTTACATAAGATTGTACATTAAGTCCAAAAACTACAGGATTTACGCATGTAACCTACAATTTTACGTACGGCGCGTACGTTTTCTTCACACTGTTGATTTCAATGTTTAAGTTTGTGAAAGCCAATGTTTATTCACTAGGTACTCTTTGCACAATGGCTTAATTATCCACTATTTTAGAAAGTTTTTATATGCATGTTGGTAGATGACATGCAAAAACAAGTGTGACCATAGATATGTTCTATACACACATTTATTAACCAAGTCCACAAGTGACAGGAATATGTTATTCAAAATGTCCGGCACGGACGAACACAAGAGTAAAATGCACTTAGCACTCATTACTTCCACAGTATTGTCATTTCACGTTTTGCTGGGTAGGGCGGGGAGGGGGACAAGATTGTTCATCGACATAGGAGTTTTAAGTTTTTTTTTACTAGTATATTAGTTTTATTTAAAAAGCATATGTTTCTTAAACTCAGTGGTGGCAATTGTTCCTTCCTGTCCCCATTTCCTAAGGATAAGCTAGGGCTCGGTGGCTTAGTGTTAGAGCTCTCGTCTTTGGCGTGGCGCGTGGGATCCCTGGTTCGATCCTAGCTCCAGCCAAATGAATTTATGGTGAACAAATACCATATGCGTAGCTTTTCTCGGGACTGTCTCGTTTCCTCACATTTTCGGCATTCCTTCATTATCATTCCAGTTCATCATCTCCGTTTACCTTATCCTTGATGCATAATCATATAACTTTAAGCTTAAAAAGAAAAGAAAAGGCTGCTATTGCTTGCACAGGACATAATATCAGTGTGTCGTTTCGAGCAGCTTGGCATCCACTTCGGACCGCAGGTTATAGTCCAATGGGTTGAAGTCGGTGCTGCCAGCCGGCCATTCGTATGCGTAATAAATTCAGGAACATATTGCAGTCACGCCTGCGTCAACTTTGCCTTATGGGCTGGACGTGAATCCTGAAGGAAGATCCAGTGGTCATTGGCAAGGAGAAGTTTAACTTCAGGTGTCATAACATTAGATTGATAGCTCACAGCGCTCGTACAAACTCCAGTTTCGCAGGAGTGGAGCATTGTGATTCCACGACATGAAACTTCCACCATACTATTACCGCAATGGTATGTTGCACTCTTGGTAGTCTGGAATCGATCGCAGCGGATCCCTTGGGCGATGTTGCCTAACTTGGCTATTGTGGGAGTTCAAGTATTCCTCAAAAGTGAAGAGCTTTTCGTCCGTAAATAAGATGTGGTGTAAATCACTTGTAAACCGCTAAAGAAGCTGTTATGCTCTTATGATCCTGTTTCGTCGTAACTACGACTTCGGAAATGTTCTTTGTGGACCTACAAGTGAAGGACGAAGATAGGAAATCTAGAAAGTGCAATGATTGAATTCGGCGTTTCCCCTGTCTGATATTTCTGTTCTTTGCTCACGAAGAATAGGCTTCGGAAACAATTTGAACCTTTTCTCATGGAAGTTATACATTTCAGTATAAAGTGTTATTCCCTTTGTTTAGGCAACCAGCATTGTTTCAAGTTACGAGAAGTTGCCTAATTAGTTAGGGGTTTTGATAAAAAATTATTTAGCACCCCTTTTTCTCATCTCACCATTAGGGGTGGTATGGGTAGCTTACCCATCGCAATATATTATTTTTTTTTTTTTTCAGATTGTAAGTCATGTGTGCACTGAGTTCCATTGAAATTGCTCTAGACCTTCCAGAATTATGTTGGAACATCCATCCCATCAATTTGTATATACGAGACATATGAAGAGCACTATCACCTAAAGTAGCAACCATGTTTGCGTAGATCTACTGCGGCTTTAAACCTTTCTTGTAGAGGTATTCAATAATAGCTCTCGACTTCAATTTCTTCATTTGGTCACATTTTGCTCACTCTTCTGTCTTTCTGAATCCATCACAATGCAAGTCGAAATTACACACACACACACTCACATATATATATATATATATATATATATATATATATATATATATATATATATATATATATATATATGTGTGTGTGTGTGTGTGTGTGTGTGTGTAATTTCTATTTCTTTATTTATATGTCCATTGATGCTAACACACCGAAACACAGAAGTTTAGTCAGAATTATAAATGAATCGTTGAAAAGTCTCATAGTAAGTGTTAGAGAATGCAGATTCCGTGCTAATTCAGACGGAGTATATACATACAAATTTTATTAGATGTTTCGTTACAGAAGTTCAGGTTGACAGATGGGAAGTTGAAGATAATTGGTACGGCTCATGAATTTCAATTGAATTCATTCCAACAAAAGTTCAATTAGGATTTAGGAATTGCATGTATTACCATTTTAGCCCGTCACATATGAGAGATGACATTCCTCTGTGATCAGACTACTCCAGGGAGTAGTGAAGCAAAAAAGGAATTGGGAAGGATAGAAACGACCTGGGATCTATATGTTAGGTATCGTCCCGGTATTTGGCTGGTATGAATGAGAAAAATCCAGACACAATATCATTCAGGATGGCTGGAGAGAAAAGGTTTCGCACCTCTTCGACGGAATGTCCCCGACGGGAACTGAACCCGAAACTATTCGCACAGAAAAGTGAGAGCGTTAGCAACTATGCCACGCGGGGTCACCAATAAAAATTCAACAGAGTTCGGCGGTAAGAAATATTCATTTAACATAATTTATATTACAATTTCAAACTAAAATCTGGAATACAACTCGTTTAATTACAAGATGATCTTCAAATTCTATGTTGAAGAAGTGCTTCTTAATCTTGTAATGCACCCCTTTGTGTTGCAGTATAAAATTATGTTACTATTGTCGCTCATTTGTATTATGTTGATAAATAATCATAGAGTTATAAAATAACTACTAGAGGCACAATTGACGCCACTATCTATGACTCTAGGTAGTGCGCGTTGCCAACTAAATAGTCATTTGTTTACCACTTATGTAGCAAAAGGCAGTCACTTGATATTTGTTTCAATGTGTAAGCGATGTTATCAAGTAAAAAACCAAACAAGATTTCTGAGTAGACCTCACTTAACACATATCAACTACTTACTAACATAATTGATTAAAAGAGCATATTTTCGAAGCATGAACTAATTAATGCAGCGTTTTCATTGTTTTTATAAATTCACTCGGACAGATATTTGAAAGTAGAGTAAGTGTACTCTATGCACATAAGCACAGAGTATAAACGACATAAAAATATGATAAATATTTAATGCTTCTGTACAGCTCATATGATACACGTTGCTACCTCCCTATGAAAATAAGCTAATCAGATTTTAAATTAGTTGATGTGATTAATCTTGAAAAAACGAAAAAAAATAGTATATTTAATTGTGCATAAGCGAAATATGTTAATCTATAAATTAATTTTAAAAAAACCTACTTCTACTAAGTAAAAGAAATATCCATTAGTAGAGCATCATTTAACGTACGTTTTAACTGTCACGAATATTCTAAGCTCAATGTGGAAATACCTGAAGGATGAGGGGTAATCTCCCTTTTCTAATTAATAATAAAAATTTCTAATAAAGATTTCTAATATACAGTATAGTTTCCAAAATAATTCTACAAATTTACAATGTTTCCGCTCCTAAATAGTAATTATATTTTGCTCAGAAATTGAATTACATAATTGAAATAAGCACAATCAACACATAAAAATTTTAATGTACATACGTGTAATTAAAATTTTCGACATTTTCCGTCTATTCGTTCTGATTTACACTCACCTAGATGCCATATCGTTTAATATCTCAACCAGGTTTTAAGCTTAAGAGTCTTCATCCCGGCGAAATTACGGTAAAATACCGCTAATTTTACAGTAATTATGTGATATCTTCAAATAGATAAAAGATAATTGAAATATGGAACAAGAGCGCCCTAGACAATATTATTTTACATAAGAAACCGTTACCACGACTCACTTATCTGCTTTCGATTTCGAGCCATTTTGAAAATCGGCATTTATTTTCGCGTTTCTAAACAGCTGAAAACGGAAAGCCACTAGGTGACTTGTGATAACGGTACCTCACGCAAAATAATATTGTCTAGGGCGCTCGTGTTCCATATTTCAATTATCTTTTATCTATTTGAAGATATCACATAATTACTGTAAAATTAGCGGTATTTTAATTTCGCCGGGATGAAGACTCTTAAGGTTTTCCAGATAGGATATAATTAAAGATAGGACTCTTAAGGTATGATTCTCCAGAGAGGATATAATTTTCTTCCTACCCCTAAAATTAAGGGTAGCTTACTGAAGGGTGAAAATAAAAATGTTGCGATTTTCTCGAAAACGGCTCTAAAGATTTTCTTTATATTTAACAAATCAATTTCCCAATGACAATTCCATACTGAAGTATAAATCATTTGTCTTGTAAAATCGAGAAGGTTTAGGGTTTAGGATTTTAATTTTCTGGGCTTTCGGTATCTAAGGCCATTTAGCCCGTCACGTGTTTTGAGGGATGACGTCCCTCAGCGAGCACACTATCCGGAGAAAGGAAAGGGAGAAAGGATTGGGGAAGGAAGGAAGCGGCCTGGAACCTATAAATTAGGTACCACCCCGGCATTTGCCTGGTGTGAATAAGGAAAACCCAGGGAAACCTCATTCGGAGTGGCTGGCCTGAAAAAGCGTTTTACACGTTTTCGACCGAGTACCCCTACCGGGAATCAAACCCGGGACCGCTCACACCGAAGGCGAGAGCATTAGCGACTATGCCATGCGGGGCCACAAAATCGAGAAGGTGTAGTTTACTCTGAAGGGTGAGTTTTTTCCGGACATTTTCTCAAAAACGACTCAAATTGATTCTGATCATATTTCACAAACATAAAGTTGACAATCTAACATTACCCATTTATCCTAAGAAAATATACTATAGTCCGCGTCATCCGAATTGGCGTGTGGCATCAGCCAATAAACTCACAATGCGCTGTTACTAAACCTGCAGGGAGGAATCTAATCATTCATAATTGATTTAGTTCGTATTTGTGGACAATTATGAATGATAACATTCCTCCCTGAAGGTTTAGTAACAGCGCACTGCGAGCTTATTGGCTAATGCCACACGCCAATTCGGGTGACGCGGACTATAGGGGTAGTGTACACTGAGAAAGTACATAGAGAATCCATAAGTTTACTACGGAAATCTGTACGAAACATGTGTTATCTATATGTTATATACATATTGTACTTTTCCCGCTTTGATGTTACATCATGCCGCTGAAGTATGTCTGACATCTAACAGTCTTCCGTATATTGCATACGTGTACGTATGTGAGTTACGTCAGCTATATGTTAGACACGTCCATCTGTGTGTGAGATCCTAACCACCTTTGTTCATACAAAAAGTACGTATAGATGGAACACTTATACGGAAAGTATTATAACTTCTTTCTTTCATTCGGAAAGTATGTATAGATGGAATATTTATACGGAAAGTATTATAACTTCTTTCTTTCATACGGAAAGTATGTATAGATGGAACACTTATACGGAAAGTATTATAACTTCTTTCTTTCATACGGAAAGTATGTATAGATGGAACACTTATACGGAAAGTATTATAACTTCTTTTTTTCATACGGAAAGTATGTATAGATGGAACACTTATACGGAAAGTATTATAACTTCTTTCTTTCATACGGAAAGTATGTATAGACGGAACACTTATACGGAAAGTATTATAACTTCTTTGTTTCATACGGAAAGTATGTATAGATGGAGCACTTATACGGAAAGTATTATAAGTTCTTTCTTTCATACGGAAAGTATATATAGATGGAACACTTATACGGAAAGTATTACGTTTTCAGTTAGCGTTTGCTGCAGGGTGTTACCTAGGTATATAGTTGTACGATAAGTCCAAAACTACAGGATTTACGCATGTAATCTACGTTTTTACGTACTTCACATACTTTTTTCCCCTCTGTGTATTTTAGAGGGTGTTTTTCTTTCGGACGATTTTCTCAAAGCGACTCAGGTGACTTTGTTCATATTTCATGAATAAATATTTTATTAATAACCTGACAATATAGTGTAACTCATTTGCCCAGCAAGATATACTTGTAGTAGTATTTTTTTCGTTGAGTTTTTCCGGTGATTTTCTCTAAAATGATTCAGGCAAACTTGTTCTTATTTCACAATTAACTATTTTATTAATAACCGGACAATATAGTATAACTCATTTGTTCTGGAAAAACCTACGAAGGTAATTTATTCTTGAGGTAAGTTTTCCGAACGATTTTCTCATAAACGTCTTAGGCAATTTTGTTGATATTCATTAATCTGAAAATATTGCCTAGGTAGTTTGTCCTGAAAAGATATACGAGGTTTGGTTTATTTTGGGGATGAATATTTTAGGGGGATTTTCTCAAAAACGTCTCAGGTAAAGTTTTCATATTTCATTACATTTCATTAATATTTCACTATAATAGAGTGTAAATTACTCCTCACGAAAATAAATGAAAGGGGATAGTTCAGTCTTGGGAGCGAGTTTCTATTCAGTTTACTTTTTCAAAAACGACTCAATCGATTTTGTTCTTCAAATATTTCACTAATATTTCTATAGTGTTAAAATATAAATCACTTCCATCAGAATATCTACAAGCCGTACTTTACTCTTGAAGGGGTGAGTTTTTGTTTGTTTGTTTGTTTGTTTGTGAAATATGACTCATAATATTTTTTGTTACTTTATAAACAAATATTTCATTAATAAACTTAACGTATGGCAGAAGTCACCTATTTATGAAAAATGTACGAGGGGTAGTTTAAAATTTTTGAGGGTGAGTTTTCTTAGGGCAAATTTTTCACAATTTTTAGGGCAAATTTTTCCCAATTTTGCTTGTATTTCACAAGCAGATGTTTCATTAGTAACTGCAGCACAACATGATTTAATTTAAAGAATTGGAACAAGAAAGTTTTTAGTGTGGTTTTCCGTATCTTTTATTTTTCCTTTCTTTCTTGTCACGACGGACATCTACTGAAAATACCGGAAGATCTGCAACACTTTTGTTACTCTTTATAAGCGTAACCATAGCCGACAGAAAATAAAGTTGAAAGTATGGAACATTGGTAGTTGAACACAAAAAGAAACGGCCAATCCTTCTTGTAGCCAGAAGATTAAATGGGTATCCAGAAGGACAGAGCAGTAAAAGGGAAGAAGGGAGATTGCAAGACGAGGGGAAGATCACAAGACGAGGGAGTAATGAGGGGCGACTCCTGACAATGTCCGGCTGCTTCATTAAGCCAAATTAGTGGAAGCATCGATCAGAAAGAGGGAGGGAGGAAATACTCTCCCATCTTAATACATTGGGAGGAGTTCTCGGCAGACCATGAAGGAAGAGAGAAATATTGGACGAAGCAAGTTGATAAATACACACTCAAACATACTTTACATAATCGACAATTGAAATATTACGTCTAGGTATTTTCATTTCTAAAAGAGAATGAAGTTTTTTTTTTTTTCAACTATCTTTAATCAGTAATACCTTGATGAAAAACATTCACCGAAATTGCACTAAAGCTCCTTTCAGATGAGCCAGTGTTGTTAGCCCAGCGGTCTGAGGCATTCGGTTAATGATCAGAAGGTAAAATTCATTAGGATAGTATTGCGGTAGAGAAGAGAAATTTCTCGTCTCAAAAACGAGATAAGTAATGCTGTTTCAAAATCAAGACGAGACAGGAAATTTCTCAAGTTTCGCGAGCAACACTAGTTCACACAAAATTTAAATCTCAAACACTGGTTTAGTATTACATGATTCATAAATAAAAGTCATATATTGATTGATAAAGTAATTGTACGAAAGCAATGTAGAGCATTTATCAACATTTTAAAGGCATGCAAGTCTTTACAGAATAGAATTCTCGCTTTCAGTGTTGTTTTATTACACTCTTTGTGAAACTCTCGTGACGCGAAAGGAATCTGGTAGCTTCTAGAGAAAATGAAGAGAAAATCAGGGGATACATTTTGTGCATAAATTTACAAAAACGAGGCGAGAAATAATTATTCGAGAGTCGAGGCGAGAAAACACTTCTACATAAAAATTACGATTTGATTTTTATTTGATTTCATTTCATTTCAATTGATTTCATTTCATTTCAATTGATTTCATTTCATTTCAATTGATTTCATTTGATTTCATTTCATTTCAATTGATTTCATTTGATTTCATTTCATTTCAATTAATTTCATTTGATTTCATCTCATTTCATTTGAGATTTCATTCATTCGACTTCATTTCATTGATTTAATTTGATTTCATTTGATTTGATTTGAAAAATTGAAAAGAAATCTTTAACTTCTACGTCCCACGGTATGTCGGCTAGGCTAAAGGAAACTGAAATGATGAGAAATGAATGAAATAGTAGAATGAAGAAAGTGAGAGGAAACGGAAGAACTAGGAAAAGACCCACTCACACGCTGTTTGTCCACCACAAGCTCACGTGGCGCGAGCTGGGATCGAACGAAGGACCCCATGCACCAGAGGCGAACGCTTTACCACTGAGCCACCGGGGCCCCTCTGATTTGATTTGAGTTTAGCGACAGGTTCAGCAGCGAGGCTATATGGGAAGTGGACCTACATGTAATTTGCGATCGAAATCACATGAGCTCTTCCCGGGAATCAAACCCGGGTCTCCTACGCAAAAGGCGCGTACACTATCCGCTTAGCCATGAGAGAACTCATAAAAATTACGAGACGATAAATAAGGTTTTCTCATTTTGTATCGTCTTGTGAATAACACTAGTCACGGGTTCGAGTCCCATGCAATAGCATATATTATTTCAACAGTCCCCGACATGTATGTTGATTGGTTGCACTAGAGTTTAGCACTCCTTTCCACACGGAGGCTTCATGATGCGTGGACGTATAGCCGAACATGGAATCCTAACTCACATGAGCTCTGGCCGGGAATCGAACCTGGATTTCCTGCGCCTGAATATGAATGTGTTAAAGAAGAAATCAATAAGATAAAACCAATAATACTTTTTAGTTCATTTCAAAGCAAATAATTAGAGAAATAATTTCCCGTATAAATCAATTGACTAAAAATCAAAGACTTAACGTAGGTACTTAACAATAAAGTGGCAACATACATTGAAGGGGAAATTTTAAACAAAGATCTTTGTCCACATGCTTTAACTACAATATTTTAAAAATATTTTGTTTCTCATTTGAAGTAAAGTAGCATACGACATTTGGTAGGAAGGACTGAAACCAAAGGAACCAAAAAAATCTCACTTTCTATTTGTTTCCGGTTTAAAACGATTTTCTTTGTTTTTTTTTTTTATTTTTTAAAAACAAAGAGATGGGGAGAGAAAACAAGAAATCTTTGGTATTTCACTCCTACATAAAAAAAAAAAAGAAGAAGCAAAAACGCATGCTCCCTTTATATTATCTTCATTTCGCGCTCAACTTTTCACGCATTTCGACACTTTTCTACGCTCCAACCGGAACACCCGCAACAAATAGAATATTCCCCTTGTTCTCTCATCCCAAGCTCTTATATATAACACGATTTTTTTTTCTCGGCAGCTGCTGGCGTTTGAGAAACAGGAGAATTAAAGCTTTGAAAATATACCGCCAGGGTGTGTTTTAATCGCGTAACACACTCGATTAGCTAAATAACTTGACTCAGGGCTTCAGGGATATTTAGAAGAGGGATTTTCAAAAGAATTATCTTGTCACTCACGAGAAAACCGATGCAGAAATACTCGCTTGGATTCTTTTTTGTATTTTTTAAAAAAAGATTCTCTCTAGTTTCTCATTCTCTGTCTCTCGCACTCCATCTTGTTCAGAATAAAAACTGCTGCGGCGTCAAGAAATTGTTCCAGTAGATGAGGACACATTTTGACTACTTTATAACCAAGAAATAGGCCTATCATTTCAAAGTTAGTTATGTGTTAAAAATATAGTATTAAAAAAATCGATTCTGCCTTCTGATTCCATTAAAATGGCGTAAAAACACATTCATCGTTTTTAAAATGGTATTCTGTTTTATATATTACAAATATTTCTGTGGAAGGTGTGCCACTTTTACGATCATGGGGATTACTGTCAGGGTAAATCAAACAATAGATGTACTATATGTATACAAATAAATAAATAAATCGATAAATAAATCAAATCAATCAATAAAAGCATAATCAAATAAATAAATACATAATCAAATAAATAAATAAATAAATAAATAAATAAATAAATAAATAAATAAAAACTAATCAATAAATGAAATAAATAAATACTAGTCAAATGAATAAATTAATATTCTACATAATGAAATCAATCAATTATGAATAAAATTAATAAAAATATATAATCAAATAAATCAATAAAAGTCCATAAATAAATAAATACATAATCAAATAAATAAATACTAGTCAAATAAATAAACAAATAAATAAATAAATAAATAAACATTCTACATAATGAAATCAATCAATTAATGAATAAAATCAATAAAAATATATAATCAAATAAATCAACAAACAAATCAAATCAATAAATACCTAGGATCTAATAAAATGAATGAATAAATAAATAAATAAATAAATAAATAAATAAATAAATAAATAAATAAATAAATAAATAAATAAAAGCATAAATGCCATGTACCTAAGTGTGTATATATATATATATATATATATATATATATATATATATATATATATATATATATATATATATATATATATATATATATATATATATATATATATATATATATATATATATATATGATTTTGAATATGCTAACTAACGGCTGAGTAAGATAAAAGATTTGCTGCCATCTGTCTTTTCTCAATGTCTGATGAAGAGGACGTTAGGTCCTTGAAACTGTAACAAAAAACGTATAGTTATTAAATAATTCATTTTGTTCTGGTCGGAAATGTGTCGTAATTTGTTCAGCTGGATGTGAACTAATGATTGATGAGTGTTAACCCTAATTATGGATCATATCCCATTAACTATATTATATACAGTCAATTTAAGACATATGACAATCAAGTGAGAGAGTGCTTACCTCTGGTGCGTGGTGCCCCTGGTTCGATTTCCAGTCCAGCAAGTTTGTGGTGGACAACATCGTATTCGTGGGTTTTCTCAGGGTAATCCCGTTTCCTCCCACTTTCTCATTCGACCATTTCTTTCATCATCATTCAATTGCTTTAATCATCGTCTTCCTTAGCCCAAAAGGACATAATCGTTGGACGTTAAACTGATGTATTTTATTTCATTTTCCTTTTTAATACTGCACTACAAGAGCATGCAGAAGTTTTGCTGAAGATAAATATAAATTGGTGCGATTATTATTATTATTATTATTATTATTATTATTATTATTATTATTATTATTATTATTATTATTATTATTAGCTATTATTATTACTGAAGGTATGAGCATTCAATGTTGCAACTGAAATATTAGAACGGCGAAAAAATGAAGCGTGAAGAATGAATGCATGGTTTACGAAGAGGAGTGCAAGGTGAAGAAGGTTGGGAACCATTTCATTATTGAAAGTAATTCTTGTAACAGTTCAAAAAAATGAAATCTTTCAATTTAACGACCCTCATGACCTTTAGGCTAAGGGAGACAGTGATCAAAACAAGTGAATGATGAAGGAAGAATTGGTGGAATGAGGGTGTGGGAGGAAACGGGAGTACTCCGAGAAAATTCACGTACACAATATTCTCCACCACAAACTTACTTTGTCAGAGATTGAACCAGGGACCCGACGCACCAAGCTAAGCGTTTTACCACCAAGCTATCATGCTTCCCTGCGTCGACAGCGCGACGTAGTTCAGTAGCGTCGACAGTGTTTAGGTGCTGAAGGTGGCCACCAGTGATAATTACAGATTTTCACCCGAGGGGAATGTCAATACATTGGTGGGGTAAAGTAATTCTACGAAAGTACTGGAAATTCACATTGAGGACAATGGGAGGTATAACTCTGGGGGGAATTCGTATATCCGGACGAAATCATCTCTGGTAGCCAGCCTGCATTGATTAGATTAATTTTGAAGTGTATACATATAGCCCCTATTTTTGGGCTCCTGTGTGTGTTCTGCAGATATTGGGAAAACTTATGTTATGCTAGTTATTAGGTGTTTTCTCTCTATAAATTTGTCGTTTTGCATTGTAGCTATATAAGATAAGCTTGTATAAAATAAATATTCTAAATGTGTGCATACAAACGCATTAAGTAAGATAAACTTGTCTTATAAAATATATGTACAGTCCGCAGCAAAAAAACCCTACAACATGAGCATGTAAGTCAGGGCCGTGCTGGGATACTAATGAGGGCGGTGGACAAGTCTACTAAAAGGGCGCCCATACAAAGGGCGCCCATATATATACAGTGGCGGCGGTTGGAAGTTAAAAGTGGGGGGGGGGGCAAGACATGATCTGAACAATTGTATATCAGTGTTAGATTTCCTGGTTGTTCCTAACACCGATGAAATGTTGTATAACTAATAGGATACTATCCCTTTTTACTTAAAATACCGTATATCGTATTTCTATTTTATTAAGTAAATTCATAAGAGCAATACAGGTAGGTACTAGCCCTTTATACTCTAAAACAACGAAAGTATAAGAAGAGATTTGAATTCTTGCTCATGAACATCTTAAAATTCTGTCGGAAAGTTGTGTGATCAAATTATTTAATAAATTTGCAGAACAAATAAATAGAAGGGATTATATTAATCATAGTAATGAATAATGACACTTGTTTTGCAGAAGTTATATTGAAACTGGGAAATGAACAACTTATACTTTTAATTCCACACATGCTATTAAATGAATGTTTTTACTCTTAGAAAATGAAATATAGTAAGTAATGCAAGCATATGCTATGACATTTAAAGAAATATGCAATTGCAATATTAATTGCTTTTAATTGCAATTAAAACGCAATTCCTGTAGCTTTCTTAACTCCACGGGAAGACAAATAACCAATACTTACTCACGCAACGGCAAATATCATATGGCACCATTTCTTTCTATGAAACAGTAATACATACAAAAAAATTACCAGGGTGTCCACATTCTGGAAAATAAGTGAAAGTCAGATAAATAAAAATGTGTCAGGTGAAGTCAGGGAAATGGCAGATTGGTCAAGGAAAGTCAGTGAAAAATCGATTTAGGTCCATTATTCAATTACTGAATTTATGAAATAGGGTTGATTTCTGTACTGTTACTGGATGTAAAATGTGGTGTTCTTAATGATGATATTGAGGGAGTCAGTGTTCTCTGATATAGTTGTTGAAACTAATTTTCTGCGAGAAACACATCTAACTGCATCCTGGCATATTTACTCAAAAGGGTAGGCGCTGTTCTAGAAGAATTGCATGGTGCCAAGAGGATATTTGGACAAGTGGCTGAGAACGCGAAGAAATAGTATCTCCAGCTCATAGTGAAAGCTCAGACTGAAGAATTTAAGGAACACTCGAATGAATTCATAGCCAATGACAGAGATGGCATTGGACTTGATGAGTTTTTACTTAGTCTTAGGAAATGGGAAGAATTTCGTTGACTTATGGTCAGTTATGAAATTGTGTTTTATCTTCTTTCACGGAAACGCATTTTTTGAAAGTGTTTTCACAATAAATAAAATTCTCATTGTTGAGAACTTACAAGAAGAGTCTCTGGTGGCTCAACGGATCATATATGATTCTGTGATGAGAATAGGTGGATCATCAATAAATTCAGTGAGAAGTTCAATGAGACAATATCAGGTGTATTTGCAAAAGAAAAGAGAAATAAATGCTGGAGACGAGGAGAGAGAAACGGACGATTCAGCAACAACTAAAGGAGCTGGAGGAAGAAGAGAAGAAAATTAAACTGCAGAAGCAACAAGAAGGATATTCAGATCAATGAGAAGAAAACTATGCGAGATAGGATGAAAACAAATTTCTAAATGGGTTGCATTTAACAACTGCACCAGCAAAAATATGTTAAATAATTTTTTTTTTAATAATCAGTAAAATCATGTACGAACTGTTTATTACTATAGGCAATATTATAATGCTGTGTAATTGGTATTATAATGTGTATTTTTTTTTCATATCTTAAGTACTCTGTATACTGCGCACTTTCGTTTGTAACTTTACATTTTGTGTAATATGTAGGCTTAATCAATATCGCCCTAATGCACATATTTGTAAATTTACATTACTTTGGAAAGAAAATTGAAAGAAAGAAACAGAAGCGGAAGAGAACAAGGTCAACTATGGGGAATCTGGAGGATGGGGTTTCTTTCTTTTTTCTACATTTTTAAGTTATCCAGGTGGGTCAGGGAAATCTGGAACTTTCGTCATGGAAAGTAAGGGAAAAGTCAGAGATTTTTCTCCAAATTGTGTGGACGCCCTGTTTACATTTCCAAATGAAACTATAAATTAGGGCATCACGTCAAAAAAAGTGGGGGAGGGGCAACTGCCCTAATTGCCGCCCATATATATATATATATATATATATATATATATATATATATATATATATATATATATATATATATATATATATATATAGATAGATAGATAGATAGATAGATAGATAGATAGATAGATAGATAGATAGATAGAGATAGAGAGAGACTTTAAAAGAAAGTGTGGGTGCCATTTTATATCAAAATTACCACCAAATTAGTTTTAGTATTAACGTAAATAGCTAACCTCGAATCGAAATCCTCTTTACTACAGAAAAACTTTTTAGTTCCTGTAATAACATTTCTGTCAAATAAAAAGAAGCTAAATGTATCAACAACTTAATATAGCACGCCTATGGACGCAGGAGGTTCATTGCCGCGTTTACAAAAGCTCTCCATTGATTTCTGTCCTTAGCCAACTGAACCCAGTTTCTACTTTATATTTCAATCTCTGCGAGAACCATTTTAATATTGTCCTCCCATCTGCTCCTCGGTCTTCCTAACGGTCATTATCCTATTTGGATTTCCAATTACAACTACGAAAGCGTTTCTAATTTCTTCCATTCTGACTACATAACCTGACCATTTGAGCCTCCTAGACTTGTTGACCCTACCAATGTTTGGTAAACGGTATAAAATTATGCAGTTCCTCCTTACGAAGTTCCCCCCTTTCCCCATTCCCGTTCCTTTTGGAGTTCTAATATTGGTTTAAGAATCTTGTTTTCAAACACTTTCAGTCTGCGATTTTCCCTCAGAGTCAGTGACCATGTTTCGCAACCATACAGCACAACAGGCATGATTATCGTTTTATATTTTGAGCTACAAATTCCTCAACAGAATTAGCGACAACAAAAGATTTTTTAACTGAATAATAGCACGAAATCCCTGCTTTCAGTTGACATCAAATTTTTTAGTGATTATGGTTTTGGTCTGTTAATAATGATCCTAGATATTTTAAAGTATCCACTTTGTCCAAAGAAAATATTATTTGGTATTTTAACGCATCCATAAAATGCACTATTACGATCCCGACAAACTTCCATTTATTTAGTTTTCTCTGCATTTACTTTTAAGCCTATATACCTGATAGCGTTAATTAAGATTACTGCATTCCTTTCTATTATTATATCATTCCCTATTAAATTTACATCATCAGCATACGCCATAACCTGGCAAATACAATTCAGCTCTAGGACCTGATTGCTGTCTTTGATTTTCCTTATAGTGTTCTCCAGAACAAAGTTAAATAATAATGACGACAACGCATCTCATTGTTTCAGGTCATTCTCAACGTGAAAGCTTATGAACAAGAATTTCTCTACTCGAACCTTACTTCGGGATTCATTTAAACATATCTTAATTAATCTACCTTTTTCGGTATTGCAAATTCTGTAAGCATATTGTACAATGTTTCCCTCCTATTCTAGTCTAAAGTCAATAACTGATGTGCCAAAATATTGTATTCCCATTTCGTTTTCAAGTATTAGTTGAATAGTAAATATCTGGTCGATAATTGATCGATTTTACCTAAATCCGCTCTGAAAATCTCCAATAATTTCATCTGCGTATGGAGTCAATCTTGCTAATACAATGTCCAAGAGGATTTATTGGATGTCGACAGAAGAGAAATGCGTCGATAATTATTAAATTTGTTTTGTTGCTTTTCTTCTGAACTGGAACAATGATCAATTCTCTTCGCTCTTGTGGTAATTCCTCCTTGTTCCAGATAAGGAGAATGAGTTTGTGTATCTTGCTATACAATTTTTCCCCTCTAGCTAAAATTAAGTCAATCAGAATTTCTTCTACACACGGAGATATGTGTTTATTTTTTTAAAATAGCGATTTCTGTTTCTGTCTGGTTAGGTTCTGGAATATACGATTATGCTGCATGCATTTCACTTTCTCCACGCGCATTAGTTTTTGGCTATGTGTTAAGCAAATCGTCAAAGAAATCTGTCCATCTATTTAAGATGCTGTCTGTATCAGTGAGAACTGTTCCTTTAGGTTTCTTTAATATATAAGCACGAAGTTGATAGCCTTTCTTAAGTTCGTTGATGCATTTATACATCCGAATGTTTTTATTGATGCATCCGAATGTTTTTGTTTTTACTATTATCTTCAAGTTAATTAATTTTAACTTTCAAAAGTCGCGTTTCTTTATTCTAAAAGTTTTAGAAGTTTTCTGCCAGATAACAATGAAATTTTACGTAGTTATTTCGTTCGGATTTTGTAGCCAACGCTGTTTCTTCTGTTTTCTCTTCTCTGCTACTTTAGTACATTCCTGGTTGAACCATGGTTTGTTCCTACGTATTTCTGCGTGCCCGAATATTTCTTTTGCTGAAATTTTAATGTTATCTCTAATTTCAACCAAGTATCTTGAACACTAGTGCACTCCGAACTTTCTAAAACGGAAATCTATTCGACACTTCAATCTGGCTCCCCTCTCACCTGACTCTCCTCTATTTAAAAATAATAATAATAAGATATTGAATATTTCCTTTATTCAACGATAGTCTCTCTCTTACTATCACAATCAACTCCTCTGAACGACCGAACATCAGTTGTGCGAGACTGTTCTTTTCTGTCTACTAAAACATGATCAGTGTGAATATGTGTTGTTCCATCTGATGAAGTCCTAGTATATTTATGAATTTCGCGATGTTGGAATTTTGTAATCTTCACAATAAGGTTTCTGGATATTGCACAGTTCACGAATGTAACGCCATTGTCACAACCTTCTTTATGCAAACATTTATTCCCTATAATCGGTTTGAAAATACCCTCTCGTCCTACCTTCGTATTGAAACCGCCTAACAGAATTTTCATATGGTATTGCAGGAGATGATCAAATACCCGTTCTATTCTTTCCTAAAAACTGTATTTTTTATCGACATTATTATTTTCTGTTGGGACATGTGCATTTAAAACAATAATATTACACCACCGACCCTTAAGAGAAGTAAAAGAAAATCTATCATTAACAAATTCAACCTATGTAACTGCTGATATTACGTATTCGTTTGTGAACAGAAAGCCCTGTTTCTAGTTGGTAATTTTTTAATTTGTTCCCTGTAAAATAACGTAAAATTTCCCGACTTGACTCCTCCATTTCTTCTCATCTAACTTCCTGATATCCCACTAGGTCCAACCTCTATTTCTAAACTCATTTTTTACAAATTTTAACGAGCCTGTCCTATAGAGACTTCTTATATTCCATGTTCAAAATCTCATGTCGATTTTACTTTCCTGAGTTCGTGCCAAATTATCAGTTCTGATCCGAGGATTCTGCGAACTTATTTAAACTTTTTTTTTTTTTTTTTTTTTTTTTTTTTACAGGATGAGGTTGTTAGCCTTACACCAAATTCTTAAGCTGGATTATCACCCCTTGTCTGTTCGCGACTGCTTACTCAGTATATTCGCAGCTAACCTTTATATCCCAGACGCCTCCTCCTCGATCCACAACCTGAGGACGCGCCGTGCCGTGGTGACAGGAAGACCACATTTTACGGAAATTAATACAGCTATATTTCAGAAATACAACAGGTACTGCTTATCCTAACACTGCTTTAAAACACACAATAACAATCAATATGCTCGGATATATGGATGCATATTAAGACTGTGAACGCTTCGATGCCGTAAAAATCGTAAATTAGAGACTAGTGTTAGTGTAGTATTACATAAATGCATCGTACGTTTGACTATCCGAACCATTCTTGATCTATCACATTGTTTCGTTTTATAGATATATAATATTTTTGTAAGTGATTATACTCTTTATCTGTTCTCTGCCAATAGCAACTGTATGAATTCATAATACAAAACTGAAATACAAATAAAAAACTGAAATAAAATTTTAAAAAATAATGTGATATTTCGCAGGGCATCTTATGTAAAGGGCGCCTTGTATTCTTCACAAGTTCTGTACTACCAGTCAGTATGTAAATTTATTATACAAAGCTGGTATACAGGATAACCAAAACCACTTATCTATAATGTGATGTTTCGTAGGGCGCCTTATGTAGAGGGCGCACTGTACCTTTCACGGGTTCTTCGCCAATAGTAACTATGTGTATTTATTGTACAGAACTGTGCTATACAGAAGAGTAAATAAAATCTTTCATCTTTGATGTGGTCTCGGAAGGGCGCCTAATGTAAAGGGCGCACTGCACCTTTCACGGGTTCTTTACCAATAAAACTGTAAGAATTTATTACTAAAAACTTGTACCTTTATTTATACTGTGATATTTCAGAGGGCGCACCGGGACACGTCCCGGTGTCCCGGTGGGCCAGCACGGGCCTGATGTAAGTTTATTGTGAAACGACGAACTCTTTTGCTCCAAAATAAGTGTGCAGGGGAGGAGGCCAAGATTTCTCCTGGCGTGATTCGTGCCACTTAGACGTTATGTTGATACCTTGCGCTGTTAGGCGTAGTTCCACAATAAACTTACATGCTCATGTTGGAGGTTTTTTTGCTGCGGACTGTACCATATAGACATTGCTAACCTATTATGTAAGATTATAGTTAAAAAAAAAAAAAAAACAATGAAGGTTCCAAGTACGTATTACAAATCTATTGTAAAAGATAAACTAGTAGAAAATAAACATACCATATACGCATGTCAAGAAAGTTAGCTAAAATGTTGAATATGGCATTTTATGGTCTATACCAAGATACCTCCTTCATCACGCTGAAGTCTATCACTGTATCTTGATTTATGATGATGATACGTGACCGATAATGGGTCTACTTATGAGGTAAAAAGCAATCATTGTAACCATTAGAAAGAGACAAATCGTTTTTGTCTGCAGAACTGCATATATACCTTTGTTCCGTTCAATATCCCCCCCTTTCTCCTTCGAAACTCCCTCCCCTGCCATAGCTTTAGGATTTCGAAGCCTAAAGATTGACTGCAAAACTGATGACTTTAAGATACGTTTAATGTGTAATTGTACCAGAAGACATAAGACGAGATGGTGCAATGTAACGAAACTACTTTCCAGATCTTCACTGCTTTTTTTTAAGAAAAAGATTGGATATCCTTCTATAGATGGGCTGTAATTACAGTTCTCTTAAACGATGACAGATGGCTCTTCAGTTCAAATGCCCCATCAATATTACCCCAGGAACGAAACTGAATAACTACTCTCGACGCTTAAAAGAGTCCTCTCATTGCCAACTTTATGGACCAAGAATGCTATTTCGGTTTGCTTTTCCGGTTTTAGAATTGCCATTTCTCCATCCTATGATTCTCCCTTCTGGTTCCTCAGATTTATTTTCTTCTTTCTTTTTTACCATGTTAACAGGGAAAAGAAAACGGTGAAGATTTTAATGGAAGAAGAAAGGAGGTCGTTTTGTATCGGAAAATACTTTCCTTTTCTCGTAATGGTGAATGGGTTATGTTATGAGAGTGTCATTTTAGATAGACTATTTTAAGTTTCAAGACTGTCAACGATGATTTGTTTCTAGTAAAAATTATTTATCTTGTTTTCTAACTTTAAAAATTCTGTTTGTTGCACGACATTTTCAAAAGTATTCTCAAACATTTCTCCTTGTTTCGTTGAATGTCTTAGCCCAGTGATGGGCAAACTAGGTTCCGCAGGCCAGACGCGATCCCCTTAACAGTTCGTCTGGCTTGAGACAAGATTTGTAATCTGACAAATAAAAACACTGGCTGCTATTGCTGCTTTTAATAAACTACGTTGACCTATAAGAAGTATTTTCTTTCTTCATTGGTTCCCTCCTTAAGAGTCATCATCCCGGTGAAATTAAAATACCGCTAATTTTACTGTAATTATGCGATATCTTCAAATAGATAAAAGATAATCGAAATATGGAACAAGAGTGCCCTAGACAATATTATTTTACATGAGAAACCATTATCACGACTCACTTATCTGCTTTCGATTTCGAGCCATTTTGAAAATCGGCATTTATTTTCGCGTTTCTAAACAGCTGAAAACGGAAAGCCACTAGGTGACTCGTGATAACGGTACCTCACGCAAAATAATATTGTCTAGGGCGCTCTTGTTCCATATTTCAATTATCTTTTATCTATTTGAAGATATCACATAATTACTGTAAAATTAGCGGTATTTTAATTTCGCCGGAATGAAGACTCTTAAAGAATAAAAAGTTATCTATCTCTTACATAATAGAAGAAACAGAAGAGTAGAATGGACGAAAGAAAGAAAAATAAAAGAACACAATTCTTACATGGAATGAAATTTGACAAATACAGTATTATTTCTGAACAAAGAGCATAAGAAAATGGAAAGTCAATGAAATTCTTAGAAATGGTAATTAAGAAAAAATTACATACAATGCGAAAAACTAACAAATTTATTCCGGGAGGGGCGGCTTGAGCCTGATAGCACTCCTTAAATACGCTACTGGTGGGTACTATCTATTTTGTTAACCACTTTCTACCTACCACACAGTAACCTGTTTCCCAGGATAACTAAATAAACACTAATGTTTTAGACTTTGTAGAGTATGTAGACGAAAAATATGAATGCCTGGAAAGCAGTATTTATTTGCACTAACAGTTAGTATGAAATAGTGTACAATCTGATCGATCTATCAAACATGGACGGACGAGAAGTATGTATATAACTGTGAAATAAATATTTGAAACTTTGTCAGAATTGAATTGCTAATCATTTTAAGTGGTGCACTGGTGATAATAGAATTTCTATAGAATCCTCACTGATTCATCTATTTGCGATGAGTCTGTTAATCAGAATTGAAAATTCGTAATCCAATTGAAAAACCCCCTTTCCTGTCCTCCCCCTTCTTCCTCTTCTCTCCCCCTCCCCTACAGAAATGGTTGGTGGCAATTAGAGAGACACTGATAGAGCTGACATTTGCAGAATCATTACGTACTAATTACAAGATCAGGAGAGTTAGAGTTGATGGTTTTCTGGCTGTCATGCATCAAATATATTTTGCCACTGGCACGCATTTTTTCCACTGATTACTAAACACTCTCTTGCCCCTTAGAAAAGAAAGCTTTAAAAAAAATTAAAAGAAAAATAAACACATATAACAACTTTTAAAATGTTATAATTATAAAGTAAGTTTATTTCTACAAAGGTAACAAACAATGCCTAGCATACATAAAAATAATAGCAAATGCTCTTAGCGAGGTTTGGTGGACAGTTAATAATATCTCTCGTTTCACAATAAGGAAAGCTGGATTTGAATCCTAAAACTACATTGTCATTGAGGTTCTTCTGGTATTCTTCCTTAGTTCCACTAGACGAATCTGGGATAAGGCCCCTACTTCTAAATACACAGGGGAGTAATTGCGGGCAACTTCCCTCCCCAATAAAATAATTATAATAAAAACTTTCAACGTTTCAATGTTAACTTTCCCAGTTCAAAATATACTAGACTTTGGCTAATCCGACCATTCCTCGCAAAGGGAGTGCTGAATTGACGAAAGTGCTAATTGATAGTGTCTCTAATTGATAGTGTCTCTAATTTAACAGTAATATACTTTATCAAATATAAGGTTACATATGCAGGGCAAGTCAAAAATGATGAATCCAATTTTATAAATTTATTCTGTAAACTCTAATAATAAACATATGTTATTGTGAGACATCCGCTCCGAGAGGTTAACTTTCAAATTTTAGTTTCCACTCAGTGTTTCCATTTTCTACCGCTAAGAGTCAGCAGCGAGCATGAAATGAATTGCTGATATTGACTACAACATCCTTCAAAAGGTATGGCAGAAGATAGACTTGTGATATGTTTGAAGCAAACTTTGACAATTTATCTTTCTTAGCACACCCCTCACAGTTATAGCACATATTAGATTTCACAAAATGAGTTATAGCACATATTAGATTTCACAAAGTAAGTTATAGCACATATAGCACAAAATAAGTTATAGCACTTATAGCACAAAATAAGTTATAGCACATATTAGTTTTCACAAAATAAGTTATAGCACATATCTCACAGTTATAGCACATATTTCACAGTCATAGCACATATTAGATTTCATAAAATAAATTTCTGAAATCGGGTCCATCATTTTGACTTCCTCTGTATTATCATGAAAAAAAAGTAGAAAAACTTAAAGGTTGAAATTGTACGTAGATTATTACTCACTATGTGGCATATCCTAAATTTTCAGTTGGAGCAATAAGATGCTTGACGGTGGTATGTATGTTTTATCGTGCAACTGCTTTACAAGCAACTGTATGAAATTTTCCGCATATACAGTATAAACAAAACCATCGTTGGCAGATTGTTGTAACGTCATGCGGCGGAGGCCAGATGTGGGGTCGGATTACTTAGAGGCCGGACTACTGAGGGCCGGGTTAGCGAGAGTCTAGTGTAATTCCAGAGCTGTGTCTCCAATGAAGTGTAGTCTTAAACTACAAGAAGTTTAAATTTGAAAATTATGAAGATTTCCACGATTTTTTGGTATTTATTATAATTTAAAAGAACAGCATGCAGAATAAATTAATATATTTAATTGTTCCAGATATAAACTGTGAAGATGCTAAATTAAGTTCATTTACGAATGATTTGCTAACAAATTAGCTTTGCACTACCATATATGCTTTATATTGTCTTCCACTTTAAACTCCTATTTCGTGAAATAAAATTTAAATAATAAAAACCAAATTACTACTAGTACGTATCAGTTTACACTATGCATAAAGAAGACAGGATAAATTCATTATTTTATTTTCGCACCATCCAGACACGTGTTTTAAGTTCGAAATATATAAAAATTTTATATCGTACATTATTGTGAAATCGACTTAATTCACGAATCTTTTAATACCTATTATTACATTCGAGATTCAAAAAAAAAAAAAAAAAAAAAAAGAAAGAAAGAAAGAAAGAAAAAGAAATGAAATCTTTCAGTTTAACGTTCCACGACTATGTTCTTTAGGTTAAGGGAGACGGATGATTAAGACAAGTGAATGATGAAAGAAGATTTGGTGGAGTGAGAATGTAGGAGGAAACAGAAGTACTCCGAGAAAAACCACGAATATGATGTTGTCCACCACAAACTTACTTGGCTGGGGCTCGAACCAGGACCCCACACACCAGAGGTAAGCGCTCTACCAGTGAGCCACCGTGTCGCCATCAAGCTAAACCAGATGGAAGTGATGGGAATGAATAAAATGAAGAAAGTGGGAGACGAGAGAACCTCGAGATAAAGTACACACACGGTGTCTGCCCACCACAAAAGCTGAATGGTGCGAGGTGGGATCGAACCAGGAACCCCACCTACCAGAAGTGGATGTTCTAAAATTGAGCTACAACGGAACCTTACATATATTCGAAATAAATAAGGATCGATAATCAAATAATAATAACACGTATTTGAGGTTGTCTTTGAACAACTTCGACTCTTATAGGTAGCTAATTCATTTACCTCTTCTTGTAAAACGAAACGAAATTATTTCAATGTCCTACGGTAATATCCTTTTTTCTACAGGAGACGGATGATTACTGAAAGTGAATAATGAATAAAATTTAATTTTAGTGTTCTTCCACCAGGAATCGACCTCAGAACCAATTGCACCAAAAGCACACGCGCTGGCCACTAGCCCAGCGGGTAGCGCTTCCCACTTGCTCTTTCAGTTCAGTTTATTCCCTCTCATTATAAGATATCCTTAGTCTGTATAAGGAACCCAATACACTCACTTTAGTGCTTTTCGTATTTCCTGCTTTCTATTTAAGCTCCACAGTAATTGGTATTGCAATGAATCAGTTTTCAGAAATAATTCTTCTCTAAGTAGAGGGTGACCCATAAATATGTATATGAAGTTTGACTGGCTGTAGTGTTTCTAATTCTAGACAAAAAAGTTTCGATATGGCAACACTGTGTAGCCTGAGAGTGGGGATAACGGTCACTGGACTTCGAACCGTTAGTGTATGCCAGACAGGATAAACGAAATATTCCGTCGTTCGTGGGTTTGTGGAGTGGCCAGCTCGGCCTCCCGATTTGCCACTACCTGGCTCTTTCTTATGGCGTATTTTAAAGGACAAATTTTTATCAACATCTCATAGATATGCAATTTAGCCAAACTACGGGAAGCTATCACAGAAGAGTTCCACCGAGTGTGTCAAGCTGCTTGTGACAACATTGCAATTATCGATTTTGACGTATCGATTTTATCTACAGGCATATATCGATTTTGATGGTGCATTAGTAGACAATTGTCATGGAGAACAGAGATTAAAAGTCTTGTAAGGAAGGGTACGAGAGTAATGTGTTTATGTTCAATTTCATATTCAAATTATGTTGCTAGTTTCTTTACCCCAGCCTTTGAAACATATATAATTATGGACCACCCTGTATATAGATACCCGTTACCTGCAAATCGTGTAAAGATATGAACACGCAGTTTTCTAGATAGATTACATGCTGGACACAGGCAGATGTCGACTGCAGAGGCACATATGAGTGGACCAATAAGATTGCATGATTTTTTTAAAAGATATAAATTCGGACGGTACATCTTTCCTTGATATCTCCAAACTTTGAAAATTGTTTGAAGAAATATTTTAAGGGACATTTTATGTAAATGTTTTATATTTACGGTATATTTGAATGTCAATATTAAATCCGTATTTTAGTGGAAAGCAATGGATGTCCAAAGGATTTCTATTGGCTATACAAGGGTGAGTCAAAAAATTATCCTTTAGTATGACTGGTTGCAGATGCGATTCCCCTATGGAGGCTAGTGTTGTCCACAAGAAGAGAAATTTCTCGTCTAGGCTCGGTTCTCGTCTTGGAAACGAGAAAAGCCCAGACGAAAAGTACGAGGGTAAGTCAAATATTATAAAGAATGAAGCTATAACTTTTGTTACGTTGTTCAAACTGATCTCTGTCCTCATTTATGTTATTGTTATGCTGTTGTAGTCATGCTACGAAAGTTTGATCTCAATTCCTCCATTTATCTTCCTTTTGTTGCAAATAGATCATGGCCGCTCCATTAGAAGTTTGCACCAAAGAGGAACAACGAGCAGTGATCCGGTGTTTGTGGTCGCCATCAAAGACTTTACAATACGGGAACAGTGTCTTACCGCAAAGGAGTGGATATGAATGAATTGAAAAAGAAAAAAAAATATAAAATAGTGGCACAAGTGTTACGCACAAGGAAGGAGCTACAGCACGGCCAACAAGAGATCGTCTCTGACGTTTCTTACCACATGCGGTGGGACATTGCAGCCCCTACTTTGATACCAGTGTTACTAACCACGATCACTCTGTCTTATACCATTAAGAGTCTTCATCCTGTCGAAATTAAAATACCGCTAATTTTACAGTAATTATGTGATATCTTCAAATAGATAAAAGATAATTGAAATATGGAACAAAAGCGCCCTAGACAATATTATTTTGCGTGAGGTACCGTTATCACAAGTCACCTAGTGGCTTTCCGTTTTCAGTTGTTTAGAAACGCGAAAATAAACGCCGATTTTCAAAATGGCTTGAAATCGAAAGCAGATAAGTGAGTCGTGATAACGGTTTCTCGTGTAAAATAATATTGTCTAGGGCACTCTTGTTCCACATTTCGATTATCTTTTATCTATTTGAAGATATCATATAATTACTGTAAAATTAGCGGTATTTTAATTTCGCCGGGATGAAGACTTTTAATTAAATTGCCACTACAATTGCACCGAAAAAAAACCTTGACACGCGAGTAGTGGCAATGTCACTGCGAGCTGTCAGAGACGTTCTCTTACTGGACGCACTGTAGACGAGTGACTTTATGAAACCCAAGTCTGTTGTGGATGATTTCGAACGCAGAACCATGACTAATTTCCAGATGATGTACCACCTCATCAATAGTCACTCGTTTGTCTAACAGAACCATATCACGTTCACTACTCGTTGTTCCTCTTTATTGCAAACCTCTAATGGAATGGCCATGATCTATCTGCAACAAAAAGAAGACAAATAGAGGAATTAGGATCAAACTTTCATAGCTTGACCACAAGAGCATAACAATAAAAATAAACGAGAACACAGGTCAGTGTGAATAATGTAAAAAGAGTTATAGCTTCATTCTTTATAATATTTGACTTACCCTCGTACTTTTCGTCTGGGTTTGTCTCGTTTTCAAGACGAGAACCGAGACTAGACGAGAAAAATTTCTCTTCTTGTGGACAACACTAGTCTCCATCGGGAATCGAATCTGCAACCAGTCACACTAAAGGGACCGTTTTGGTTCAGAGAAGCCCGTAATAAAATAAGAACGTTTACATAATGTGAAGAAAAGCAACTTACAAGAAATCTAAACGAAAATTCTCAATATTCTAACCAAAAATTGATTTTCTTTAAAAAAAAAAAAAACTACAGTAAAACGTATAAAATAGCCACAGATTGGCTATTTGGACGCAGTGCACTCATGATGGAACCACTCTTCAATCAATCGATATCCATCCCCATGGCTACAATTCAAACTCTTTAGTAGCAAAATGGTGGTAGTGAGGGAAGAATATATATGTATATATACATAGATACACACATTTAGTAACACACATGGTCTATATGTATATAAATTTAGTTGAGAGGGATGATGTTGCCATGGAAAGGTGGAAAGGGGGAGGAAGAGGCGATAGAATATTACTTGGGGGATGGGAGTAATTGACTCGTCTGAATGCAGGAAGATGCCAATCTGCCAAACTGGAAACGAGGTAGGGACCATCCAATTACTACCAGTGTGACATATTTATAGGAACAGCTCTGACCAATCAAATACTCGTAAACAAACGACAATTGAGGAACGTAAAGAAATTATTTCAATTTCCATTACTGATGTCTCTCTCGCCCTTCCCGTTAAATCCATTCATTCTCTTGTTATTCTCTCTCTCTCTCTTTCATTTACACATCTTTCATCTATATATTACTTTCGTACATGAGCGTTTGTATTTTATGGTAACTCCATTAAGTGCAATTTTTAATACAGCTTTTATAGGCAACAAAACAACCATTCAACATGCATATTTATTGAATAATCAAAAAAAAAAGTGCCTATTTATAAGCAAAATAGCTTATTTCTGGGATTACTTTAGCTTTCATTCCATCGCAATTACTTTTCCCTTTACATCAATTTATATTTATTAGTTTCTCAATATGAGATTTAATTGCTCAATAGGTAACTTCTTATGTTGTAATATAGATACAAAAACAGAGGCTATAATTGCCTCAATTCCATTGCGTATCCTGATATTATTTAATGTCGTGTCCTTCGGGACAGTTTTCTGAGTTAATGGTGCTATGTCCAATCGGTGCTCTTTTTGCTTGTGAAGCCCCGAAAAATTGTTAATCCTAGCAAAGTGGGACGGTATTGGAGAACTTGAGCACTAGCCAATAAGTATAAGGTATATATAACTTTATTCGTTTCGTACTAATAGAAGTACAATTACGGACATTCTTGTCAGATTCTTTCTCCTACGAAACGTAATTCCCCTATGGAGTTCCCTGATGGTTCTATGATTAGCGTACGGCATCTTCGGCGCGGGACACCCGAGATCGATTCTCGTTTGGAGCTCATGTGGATCGGATCCCACGTTAAGCTGTTGTTCCATGTCTCGTGTAGGCTTGGTGATAAAAAGGACACTAGATTCAAATCCAATCAACAACAGCCTCAAGTAGTAAACAATACTTCTATATGTTTAATAATACACCGTGCTGATATAGATGAACAATACTCCAGTTGGAAAATCCGGGCTTCTAATCCCATGGCCAACTAACGTACAAATACTGATCATTTAATGGAATCTCTTAGAGTTGGAAGCACACCAGATGTCTGGGCTGGTAATGGTCAGGCAGACACCACGTCTCTGAGTTGTTGATGATGGTTTGTTAGGGTTAACTTCGTACTATGTGAGGTGTAGCAGAACGGCAGTGAGCATTGAACTAAGCAGACGGTGCTAGTGTAAAATCTGATTGTTGGCTCTCGATTATGTTGTGTAGCGCAACGAAAGTGGGAAGTCTGATGAGTGTAGAGGGGGAAGAGCGCCTTTTGAGCTTGAGTCTCGCAGTGATCGGCCAGTACCTGTGATAGATTAGAAACATCGAGAGCAAGTAGACGAATTGATTTTAAGGGATTCGCTTGTACCACTGTTAAAATTTCAGTTGTTCCACGTTGCTGCCCCTTGACTTGATTTCATTTCAAAGGCTGTTCGTGCAGAATGACCGAATAGTATACAAGCCCTGGTATATTTGTAGTATGGAGATGTGTCTGTTACGTGGTAATAGATGATGTTCTGTGCACTACTTTTTCACATTATGTGACGTAATGCACCTAGTATTCTGCCAGCTCTCGTATATTTCTCTGGAGATGGCCAAATATTATGATAACGGATATCAATAATTTAACAGTTACTATTTGGATATATGTTTGCTGATTGATACTCTAAGTGAGAATATCTTATATTATAGAAATATTAAATGACACACCCAAGTGAATATCTGAGTAATCATGACATAATTACTCAGTTCTTGTAAAAGTTATATTCTTTATTCTAATTCTTAGTCTGTCCCACTTGTTGAATTTCCAGTTTAACATGCACTTCTAAAAACACAGAAGATGAAACTGGTTTCCTATCCCATATTTACTAGTTTAATGGACCTACTTACAACTTTAGGTAAATGGGCTAGAACCTATCATCGGATAAAATAACTCAGACATACAAATAGTATACAGGTATGGTCCGTAATCAGAATTTAAAATATTCTAATATGGCATGGTTACTGTGCTTTACAAATCCTTGAGTCTGCGAAGAGTCACCTTAACCCTTAACGAGTTTTCGTAACCATTTGGCTACACATTTTTTGATCTTGCCTATTGCCTATTGCCTATTGGTTATTTGTGTACATACTTTCCGCGATCCAGAGAAGCTATTACCTCCTGGTGACAACTCTGGTAAATTTTACGCGGAAGGTA
The DNA here is from genome assembly GCF_964235325.1 of Thermobia domestica. Taxonomy (NCBI): domain Eukaryota; kingdom Metazoa; phylum Arthropoda; class Insecta; order Zygentoma; family Lepismatidae; genus Thermobia; species Thermobia domestica. The sequence continues at coordinate 30,146,205 of NC_137465.1, forward strand.
GTCTGTGGATATATTGTTTTGCAAGCAGTGCCGGAAACAGACAGAAAAGATAGTGAACCGTTAAGGGTTAAACTCTGAGTCTGGCGTTTAACGAAATTCTTTGTTCTTACCATTACATGTCTTTGATATAGAAGTCTACACTAGAATGACCTCACGTTATTTGTTCGGTCACCATTTTTAACTCTCTCATGGACGTGATATTTAGAGAATTTAGACACTACAGCTTCAAGAGAAGATTCTTATGAAGCAATGTGAGTACAACAGTCTATTGCCCCGCTTAGGACTTCCCTAAAAGAGAGGTCTTCGTATTGCTTGAGGTACCACGCAATTCTAACTTTATTTTGGCCGACGTGAAGTACAGATCTCACGACATCAGGCATTCGTTGTTGTACATCACAATGTGTGACGATTCCGAAGCTATCACGCGAGAGATTTCATTGTTATTCTCTATATTTTATGGACCTCGTTGCGTTCTATTGAACTCACATATAACTTCACTCTGCATCCATACCTGTAGACCAGGAATTTCAAACTCGATGCCCTATTAATGTCATAGTATGTTTTTACCTTTCTCAATGAATATAGCAAGCAATATACAGAACAAATAGAGCAACTTGCACATTGTCAAAGCAGTAGTAGGAAGAAAACAAGAGCTTCGATAGCTGTTCAATGTTTTTTTTTTTTTTAAGGTATAAAACTTGTGGAGTAATTATTATTACATGTACACTGGCAACACTTCTTAACTCTTACCTACCGTCCCATCCCCTCCTGTACTTTGTTCTTGCTTATACTCTGGGTGCCTCTAACCTCATGAATCAAGCAGTTGTACTCTATATGGTCAGCCACAATCAGAAAACAAACCACAATTGATTTTAGATTTCATAGCTACTGATGTATGTGCAGAATAAGACACAAATCAGTAGTCCGGTCCGCTTTACCACGTTTATACTGATTTTTCATTATTGGAACTATTCAGTAAATTATTTTATATTCATTACTGTGCCCGTATTGCTCACAATCATTATTGTTGTTGACAATTACGATTGTTTTGTAGGTTGACAAGTTACGTTTCATATCACATGAAGTAATGGAAGTGTACAACTTTATTTAGTGTGCAACTGAAAAGGTCCGATGATGCGTGCGTTGATGTACATGTTTGCTGCGTGTGGTTACAGGAGAAGTTTTGTGCACATTGTGTTACTTCCGAGTCCTGGTTCCACTTATCCATTATGCAGATACCGGTCTACTGAAAGTCATCTTGGCGTTTGATGCGCAGTGTCAGTAAAATAAATAGCAATTTTCGTGGAATCAACTGTGGATATCGAACTGTAGCAAGACACTACTGAGCAGTTTTGTATCCAACTAACACTAGGGTAAATCAGCAAGTGCTTTCTCGAACAAGATAGGACAAAATGCATCACTTCACTCTAGTCATTGGCATGTGTTCTTGTGTAGAGTGTTTTCAGAAGAACGAACTGTCAGACAGACGTTATGGCCACCACAATCTCCTGACTTGTTCATATGCGAATTTTATCTTTAAAAATGTTAAAAAGAAAAATCTACGCCAATTGCCCTTATACTTTGAATGAACTTAAAAACTAGCATCACTATGGAAGAACTGCAGCCAGCACCAGCCAAAACGCTGCGACATGCTCAGAAGTCCAATGAAATGAACAAAATCTGCTTTTACTACTTCTTATGGCACATGAGTATGCTATTATACTAAACGTTTATTGTAAATATGGTTAAATGGCAGTTGTTTTAATTTAGGTTACTTTTTCGTGCCTCATTCTGTAACATTAAAGTTTTTAAAAAGTACAATTGGGTACGTGATGACGAAGATAAGTGAAAAATTAAACTAAGATCTTAGGGGTATGGGTAACAATAATTCCGATTAAATTGAATTGGCGCAAAATAGAATTCAGTGGTTTCTGCTGCACTGAACTTCATCTTTAAAATTTATCAAACCATTGAATTAGTTAATGTATTAAATATAGGGATCCTATCAATAAGCTGTATTATAAGATATAGAACGTACATTTGTTTCTAGTTATTATTATTATTATTATTATTATTATTATTATTATTATTATTATTATTATTATTATTATTATTATTATTATTATTATTATTATTATTATTATTTTCCCTTTTCAGCATCAGGCTATATGACGCTATTTGGAGTTAAAATTTAACTCAGGAAACTACTTATGTTGTCATCGAAAATCAAATCTAAGCACTGAAGGGGGATAACGAAAAATTATTTGGTTTATGACTAGTATTGGGCATGAGATGAGACGAGACACAAGAGACATGATATGAGACAGCACTTTTACAACTGCTCTTGGAGACGATCCAGCCTCAAATCTTCTCTCGTCAGAAACATTTAAAGATGAGAGGGAGAGCTCTTCTACTGCGATAACTCATTCTGTACGCGCCGCGTAAGAAGAAAGAAGAAAAATATTTACTGAATATTTTCTCTGCTTTATTAAAAATGATTCTTTTTTAAAATTGATAAACTTTTCTCATTTTCTTTACTATCTCCCTAATGTCCGAAAAAGAAAGTAGCATAATGATTAAATTAGTTTACTGAAGGTTGGTTTGTCTGATCTTTTGTTTCTTGGGTTGGGGAGGGGGGGGAGTCATGGTTTGCTCTGGCGCGTTAGGTCCCTGGTTCGGTCCCCGGTCAATTAAGTTTGTGATGGACATCGTGTCCACGCATTTTCTCGCGGTATTCTCGTTTCCTTACACATTATCATTCCCCCAATTCTTCCTCATCATTTGCTCGACTTAATCATCGTTTCTTTTAGGCTAAAGGGCATAATCTTGGGACGTTAAAATGGAATATTTCATTTTATTTTTTTATGTTTCTTAATATATCCCTGGTTTTCGATTTGAGGGATCTAGATATTATGAAATTTAAACACTTTAGGATAATGAAGATTTAGACGTAATTAATTACCGAATAAGAACTTGTTTCCTTATTTCCAAATTCAAAAATTACATATTTTCTATTTATTTATTGCTTTTAATGGTTTGGGCTTTTAGCTATATAAATTTTAGTTTTCTTTAGCATTTAACTGATAATTCTGAACTTGTGGAAGTATCTGGATATGTCTAAATAGTGGCTTGGTAAAACCCTGCTGCACTAGAAAAGTAAAAAGAAAAACAGGACACCAGCTACATTGGTTGGTCCAGAGAGAGATCGCAATCTCGGAAGACGATCTATCTGTCTACCTGGCACGGATGAAGGTTGAACCGGATGCAGAGGTCGCGTAAGGGGCGGAGACAAAAGTGCGAGGTGGAGCCACACACAGGTCGACCCCGCACCCGGGAATGGACGGGTTGAGTCCAAAACACGAAACCAGCAGCCAATCAGAGCACCCGAGATGCTGTGGTTGTCATGGAAACCGGGAGGTAAGAGTTAGAAAGACGTGACCTGGAGATCCCGACAGAAAAGTAACGAGTGGGTTGAAAAATGAGGAAGGAAGTTTGTTTGAATGTGTGTGTCTATGTGTATTTAGGTGATGGTGGGGCAACGTGGGAAATGTATTACGGGTGGAGGCAATATACAGAAGGATGAGGTATTATAAGTCTGTGAAGAGAAATAGCTTTGAAGAAGGGAAGGAAAGCAGCTAATATAAAAGACAGTTTTATTGCGGTTCTTTGGAGACTCGCTCCTTTTTTCACGGTTTCAATAAGTAATCACTTTTAAAAGGAACGTCATCTCAGAACAGTGTCTCGTAAAACTTTACTCTTTTGCTTTCTCTCTCTTTTCATTTTACAGAATAGAGACCTCAATTCCTTGAGAATATCTCTTTTGCGATGGCATATACCGGACGCCTTTTATTTAGAACTACCATTACCTTAATGCTGAGATAGCAACATAAAGTAGCTACTTCAATATCATGACTTTCTTTTTACCGTATTTATCCGTTGTTTAAATCAGTACAAGCATTCACAGTAAAGAAATTCAAACAAGACATCTGGTTGTAAATATGTTGGAACGATGTTATTTTATATGTTACTTGGTTTGAACAATACGTCTATAAGTAGAATATTCTAACGACTTTGTGGTACAATATATATCAACATCGGGTTCTAAGCTCGTTATTAGAGTATGTCTACGCTTCGGATGGTGAAGAAAATGTTGAGCTCTCCCACTTTATTGTTACGTTAATTAAAGTCAAACCTGGTACAAAGGATACTTTTATAATTTGACCTCCTTTGTATTGAGCTTACAAGAAAATAAATTACTTTAAAAAAAAATTTAAAAAAAAAACAGCCTGTGACAAACATCTTGGCATTTGAGCTAAAAGATTAAAACGCAAGCTCTGGCGCTACGTTGCCAAGTTGCCAAGTGGTAAATGGGTGTAGATGTGGCTAAGCCGACAAACTACAGCGCGATCAGGCGATAGGGGATAGACGTGCATGTGTACAAAATAAACGTGGCAATACAACTGGCCTCTCATTTGCTAGCAGCATTTAAAGGGAACTTGGATTGCCGCCTTCAAATGCCAAGATATTTGTCACGCCGTTTAGTTAAGTTTGTAATTTAGCTACTGGAAAATAAGGATACTTAACTTAAACAATTTTAATGCAATACCTAGATTATGAAGGATGTCTCCGAAAGACTAGCGGAACTTGAATATGCAGAGATGGAAAAAATGAAATGAAATCTTTAAGTTTTACGTCCCACGCTTATGCCGGTTAGGCTAAAGGAGACGGTGATTATGAGAGATGAGTGGAATGGTGGAATGAAGAAAGTGGGAGGAAACGGGAGAACCCCGAGAAAACCCACGAGCACGGTGTTTGTCCACCACAAAGTTCACTTGGCGGGGGCTGGGATCGAACCCGAGACCCCAACCACCAGAGGTGAACGCTCTACCACTGAGCCACCGCGCCCCCCATGCAGAGATGTAGTTGGTCAGTGGGTCAAGATGTGTGAGTGAGCCATGGGTCAACCGAACTTAACCCACTGCGACCTACCACCTGTGGCGACCCGTTCTGACCCACTCTGACTCACCGACCCACACCGACCCACCATGAAACATTTTGACTCACCGACCTACTCTGATCCGCCGACCCACTCTGCTCAGTGCATTATACCTAGCAGACAGCATTTTCTGAACACTGGCGAATTTGTCTACGTTTTACTTTCAAGGACTCCATTTTTCTTCCTTTATCATTTGTTTCTATTTACTTACCTGAGATGAGTATATCCAAGTGAGAATGAACTTCAGACACTTTTGGGTATTGAAATTTATAATAGTAAAACTAGCAATAGATAATAATAGCTACTTGCCTTCCAAGACAGTCGAATTTTACTATTTGTTTCTTTCTTTACGTTGTTCTACTTTGATTTGAGGCTTTCAAATTTCCATTGAAAAGTATCTGTGATTCAACAAGGAAATAATTATATGTATGATCATTAAATTGAAATTCATCTTAATATGGCCCCTTCGACCAGTGTCGTGCCATGGAAAGTCCAGAGCTCCGGGAGAGAATTTATGGTGGCGTCCCTGTAGGTATACATATGAGTGAGGTCAACAGACCAGCCACGAAGCGTAAGAAAATTTTCAAAAATAAACCCTGCTTTTCCTTGATTTTGAGCACTTTTCATTACTCTTTTCCTTGAGTGCGCATGCATTTTCCTAGTATAAATCTGACCCTGTCAAATTAAATATTAGATTGAAAAATACTGCTGTTGATTTAAAATATTCCAAGTAATTTTTCTCTTTTTTTTCCTTCTTTTCTTTTTTCTTCCTGAATTTTGCGCCCCTTTACTTCAACGCCCGGGGCCGTCGCCCCGCCTGCCCCCGGCACAGCACTGCCATCGATTGTCCGTAGAAATTAAACTCCAATTAAAGATAATTTCACAGACTTGTTTCATTGCAAGTGTAAACTCTTTAGTCAATGGAGAGGAGTGTGCGAATCATGGGGGCAGAGTTGATAATGATGATTTTTCTGTGGGTCAGAGGGGGGTCATGTTGAGTGGTGGGTCGGAGTGGGTCACAGTATTTCATGGTGAGTGGTGGATAAGAGTGAGTCTTCGTGGGTGGTGGGTCAGATCAGGTCATGGTGGATGGTGGTCCATGGTGGGTCGTGGGTCAGATTGGGTCACAGTAAGTCGGGGGTCACGGTGAGTGATGACTCAAGTTTTCATTTAGTCAAGCCATCTATGGAACACGGAGCAGTTGAGGGTGCATCGACCATCATGCAAGATCAATCCTTACAGTACAGACCGTGCCCCACCACACTCTCTCGCCTCCAAGAAAGGTAGATAACAATAAAAACCTTAAGTTGGCCACCTCTTAACTTGGTCAAGGTTTAGTTTGGTCTACAGCTATAAATACAGACAAAACTAGTTTTCACCATTAATACACACCAGCAATATAGTGTCGTTTTCAATTGTATCCTTTCATGTGATGTGATGTGATTTTGACTTTAGCGTCCCTTGTACAAGCGACGCTATATGAGACGTGGACCTACAGCTTTAAAGTGGGATCCGCACAACAAGAGCTTCGGCCGGGAATCGAACCCGGGATTATATCATTTGAAAGGTACTAGTAAATAAATTCCTCTAAAGAGAGTACAGAAGACTATGCGATTCCATGTATAGAATACTCGGAGGTGAATATTTCAGTAAGAAAAAGGTTTATAGCCTTTCACTATAGGCAGCCAACATTTCTTTATTATTTTGCAGGTTGCATAGAAACTAATGAGTTGAGTTGATTTTGAGTTTAACGTCCCTTTCAGCAGCGAGGCTATATGAGACGGGACGGGACCTACTGATTAACGTGGAATCCAAACCACATGAGCTCCTGCCGGGAACCGAACCCAGGTTTCTCACGGCAAAAGCGCGTACGCTAACCGCTTAGCCACGAATGAGCTCAGAGACTAATGAGTTATAGATTTTAAACTAGTTTGTTAAAGTTACTGTTATCAGTTAATATGTTGACGAATGGTCATCATTAAAGTAACTGTTATCCGTTAATATGTTATCGAATGGTCATCGTTAAAGTTTCCGTTATTCATTAATATATTAACGCATGACCATCGTTAAAGATACCGTTATCCTTTAATATGTTATCGAATGACCATCGTTAGTTACCATTATCCGTTAATATGTTAACGAATGGTCATCGTTAAAGTTACCATTATCCGTTAATATGTTAACGAATCACCATCGTTAAAGTTACTGTTATCCGTTAATACGTTAACGGATTGATTCCTTTAAAAAAAACTCATGAGAGATAATCACTCTAGCTATAAACTGAAAAAAAAAATAAAAAATTCGTTTTTCTTCAAGAGTTTTCGTGTGGAGTAAAGAATAAAGTTCCAGCGCGTGATCCTAATAATTACGATACGATAATTCCCCAGAAAGCTAAAATATCTACATATAAAAACAATGAAAGCAGCTTAAGGAAATGTAACTTAAACTTACTGAAACAGCGATGAACAATTTTTACTTGCACAGCTCAAGTATACTCATGAATCGTTTTCTGAGAAATGTTGGTTTCCCAGCGAAGTCCCTGTGGTTTAGATCCCACGTTTAGCTTCAGGTCCACGTCTAATATAGCCTCGGTGCTGAACGGGACGTTGAACTCTAATTCAACGAAAATTCAGGAGAAATTCAGGTTGGTCAGGAAACTGACCAGATGTGTTGAAAAGTGTTCAATCGGGAGTATTGCGCGAGATGGACGATGTGGTCAAATTAGTGTTGCCCAGGAAACTAGAAATTTCTCACCTTGTCTCGATTGTTGTTTCGAAAACGAGACGAGAATCGAGACCAGAAGTATATTTTTAAATTTGAGACGAGACAAGTACGATACTTCTCGTCTCTCTTTCGAGGCGGAACGGATAAATTTTCAAGAGTCTAGTGAGCAACACTAGTTCATCCATCTTAATCACTGTTTTAGTATTACATGCTTCATAGTATAAAAGCTATAAGTTGATAAAATACACAGTGAAATACACAGTTGATAAAATACAAGAACCCAGTGAAGATCCTTTACCAACATTTAAAGTTATTATGCAAGTTAATTCACAATATATTCCAACAATGAGTACCTTATGACCAAGGGCGCCCATGTTGTGGTTTCCAAGGGGGGCAAGTATAAGCGATATTTCAAATATAGTTTCAAATTTTGCTGTAACTAATGTAAAAATTCTATTGGTTTTTCGATATTCCCAAGTACACATTCCTATAGGGGGCGAGCGCCCCACCTTGCCCCCCCCTGATGGGCGCCCTTGCTTATGACTTAAATGTTGCTATATCACACCTTCTTTCGTAGACCTCTCGTGACGAGGAAGAATTGTAAATGAACGTAGCTTCTAGATGAAATTACGATGAAATCATGGTTTAAATTTTGTACATTGATGAGACGAGACTACAAAGAATTCCTTTATAACCGAGACGAGACGAAACGAGATGAGACGTAAAAAACCTTACTTCTTGTTCATCTCGTCTTGTGACCGACACTAGCTTAAATTCATCCTGATGCTTCCCAAATCACGTCTGAATAGATCTGGCTGATTGTATTGGCGCATTGTCATTTTGGACGACTGAATTGTTTTAGTAGAGCAACATTTCTATCATAGAATGCAGTAGCGTATGTAAGGGGGGCTCGGGACTTAAACTACACTTGAGGAAGATGTGATAAAATAAACTGGTATAGGCAATAGAGAGAATCAAGCGAAATATATGTATGGTATATGGATAACCACCGTTAAAATCGCCGTTATCAATTAATCTGTTAATGGATTTACTCCATTAACGAACTTGTTAAGATAATTGCTCTGCTTACATGTATGAGAAATGGTCTTTAGGTATCCACTGTTAAAAATCGCCATTATCCGTTAATACGTTAACAAATGTATACCCCATTAACGAAATCGGTCAAAATAATAGCTCTAGCTCTCTGTTACAAGAAACAGAATTAAAAAATCCGTTACAATAATGGAATATGAGCTATAGATATCACCGTTAAAAATCGCCGTTATCTGTTAATCCGTTAAGAGATTGATTCCATTAAGGAACCACAGACTACCACCGTTACCTTCGCCGTTATCTTCAACAGGAGACAGTAGAGGATTTACTCCATTAACGAGTTCGACCAAGATAATCACTCTGGTTATCTACTCCATAAAATAGACTTTAAAAATAATTAGAAACCGTTCAAGAGTTATTGTGGGGACAGATGGATGTACTAACAACCGTTATTCTCACTGCGTGGTCCTAATAAAAGATTACTATATACTTTTAGTAAAATTTTAACGTGTCTATATGGATTGCACGAAAAGCAAATGTAAATATTGAAGAGAATACATTCCAAACTATTCCACATTGACATTTGCCTTTCTTGTACAAATATATATTTAAAGACGTTAATATTGACGAAAAATCCTATTTTCGCCAAGGAAAATAATAATAGTGTCCCTTTTAGATCAATCATGCTTGTTTTGAAAAAAAAAATATGAGATTGACTGTACGTACTCCCTTGATAAAATTCTGTGTAAGCCACTCATACGAATTAAGATACTCTCATTTAATCATCCGCGGTCCATGTTTTAATTTTTTTATCTTTTATATTCTACTGTGTTTTAGCAGTGATAATTACAGGTCCCAAAAATAGCAACGAACAAGCAATGTTGAGATTTTGCATCTGTCGTCGGCCTGTGATACAGAAACCGATCATTCTAGTAGCTAATTACGTGCTGCACTCGGTTGTGCAGCTTTAGCATAACGTTCTTTGTAACAATTTTCTTCAAAGTTCTTCGGTCTCTCCAGGCCAGTAGCCAGCCCCAAAATGTAGGGGTCCCCAACCATATTATAATTCGTCACTATGCATATTACAGTTCATTTGCAAGCCTACCGTGAAACTTTTAGGGGACCAGTAGTCCCTAAAAACTTAGGGGGGCCCCTAGACCCTTTGAATACGGGCCTGGGTCTTTCTCAGCCAGGCCTGGTCTCTGATAAGTATTCCACTTCTGAGATGTTCTGTTCCATCTGTCGACAGGTACCAGAACAAAAATTATATATATATATATATATATATATATATATATATATATATATATATATATATATATATATATATATATATATATATATATATATATATATATATATCGATTTTTTTTTGTAATCGATTCAGCGTCCCAAGTATAATTTCCATGTCCTTCCTTATCCCTCTCTTCGAACCAGAAGTGGTTCAAATTAGCCATTTCCGGTTTCAACGTCATAGAACAAAAACAGTAACGGACGGCAAGAAGTTATATTTTGCAAACGATACGGGATCTCAAGGTAACATACCATGGCTATCTGCAATACTCTGCCAAAACCAGATATAGTTCAAATTTACTATTACTTCCGGCTTCAATACTGACTTTCACAGAGTAAAAACAGTAATAAGTATCGAGATGCGGTTTCATGCAATCGGTTCTCAACCCCAAGAACAGATTCCATCTTCTCCATTAACCCTTTATTCAAACCGAAAGTAGTTTCAATTTACCGTTTCTGGTTTCAACATTTATTACCTTAGAACAAAAATAGGAATAGATAGCTAGCAATAAGCTGTTTTCTGAAATCGATTCAAGGTGTCAAAAGAACATAATTATTATCCCAAACTGCATCACCCTAGCAAAATCAGAACTGGTTGAAATGTGCTACCGCTTTCGGTTTCAATACTGATTTATGTAGAGCAAAAATGGATATCAAGAAAATGGATAATTATGTCTAAAACTTGGATGAACTAGTGTTGCTCGCGAGACGAGAGAACTCCTCGTCTTGTCTCGAAAACGAGATGATAGTCGAGATCAGAAGTACATTTTCAAATTTGATACGAGAGCAACACTATTTTCGAATTGTAATCCACTGCCTCGCGTACTTATTCACCGTCACACAACACAGTTGTAGGAGACGATTGTTCGTCTTAATAATACGGGTGATTCTTTAAAGGGTTTACAACTTCAATTAGTTATAATTCTTTATTGGAACCACATACAGACTTTGGTTTATATGTCATTATACAATTATACTACAAAACACTTCAAGTTTTTTTTGTGACAATTTCACTATGGCTCAATGTGTGCACCTGCGGTCATCCTGGACATATCCCAACGAAAGTCGATTTCCTGCCAAACAGTAGCCAGCATTTCGGGGGTAACGTCCGCGATGGCTGTTGTGATACGATGTTTAGCGGAGGGATGTACACCTTAGCTTTCACAAACTCCCACAGAAGAAGTGAAGCGGCGTGTAATCTGGAGACCGTGGCTGCTAAGCAATTGGTCCACCACGACCTATCCACTTACTTGGGAAACGCTGTCAAGAAATTCCCTTACGTCTATCAGGTAGTGCGGCGGGACGCCATCTTGTTGCCACCATAAGCGGTCATCGTGGCCATCTTCATCTAACTATGGAACAAAGAAGTTCAGGAGCATATCAAGATAGTCGATACCGGTGATGGTGCTCTCAACAAAGAACAATGGTCCATACACCTTTGCAATGGAAACAGCGCAAAACACGTTTATTTTGGGGCTGCCACGAACCAACTCCACGTGCGCAAGTAGATTTTCCGTGCCCCAACTACGACAATTGCGTGTGTTGATTCGACCGGAAAGGTGAAAAGTTGATTCGTCACTGAACATCACATTGTTCAACAATGACTCATCACCATTAATGCGATCCAACATGATAACACAGAATACATGTCGGGTATGTTTATCCGCTTCACTCAATGCTTGAACCAAGGACAGTCTGGCTTCATGGACAAACGTCTACACAATACATGCCAAACAGTGGTCAGAGGGGTACTAGTTTCTTGTGATGCACGTCGTGTAGATTTTCGAGGACTGCGGAAAAATTCTCCTAACTGCTTCCACCACATCGTCAGTCACGGTTAAGCGCCCTGGAGCCCTTGTGTGTCGCACAGAACAACGTGTTTCAACAAATGTCTGGTGCCATTTGTACACTGTTGGTCTGCTGGGTTGTTCCTTGCCGTATTGTGAGCGAAACTTACGCTGTCCACTCGTTGCTGACTTCGTTTCTTCAAGCCAAAACACCCACTTAGCTCTTTCCGCACAAGTGAAAGTCCCATTTTCAACGACTGACTGGTGGCGCCGCGTGTGGTCAACTCCGCAACTACTCACTACGTGAGTCAAGCTTGAAGTGTTTTGCAGTACAATGACATATAAACCAAGTCTGGATGTGGTTCAAATAAAGAATTACAACTGATTGAAGTTGTAAACCCTATAAAGAATCACCCTGTATGAGTAGCCAGCAGGTTAAAGTGGGAGGGGCCCGTCGTTTTTGAAGGGGAGACAGCTACAATGTACAAAACCCCCCAGAAAAAAAAATGTGTTGTAGCTAGTGTGTTTGAGAACTGAGAAAACATAAAACTTTGGTTTCCTTTCGGAAAACTAAAAACATTATTTTCAAGCTTATTATTATTATTATTATTATTATTATTATTATTATTATTATTATTATTATTATTATTATTATTATTATTATTTGCTTTTCCTCCATAAATTATGTTTCAGGTAGTTTTTTATTATGTTTAATCAAGAACTACTGCCCCGGATGAAACATTATACCCTTGTCCATAACTATTTCAATTTACGTCCTTGTACACAGACCCTATCTATAAAGGTAACCAAGAAAGTTATATCGCTTTTTCACACACCACCTTCGAACATCGATATGTCACCTGGGGCTATAACTACCAGGAAGATTAAAAATAGTCCCCATCAGCGTCGACGACCTTCTGCCAACGTTCTAGGAGGCCATGCATTCCATCGTGGTAGAACTTCGCGGGCCCTGAAGCGAAGAAGGTATCAAGTTCATCTTGCATCTCTACTAGGGATTTGAACTGCCGTCCTCGTAGGTGATTGTCCAAGAACTGGAACAGGTGATAATTGGATTGTGCAATGCAAGGGAGTGTGACGGATGCAATAGTGTTCCCCATCCAAGGTGTAAAATAGTGTCCCGGGTCATCCTAGCTATGTGGGCTTAGCGTTTTCCTGTAACAGGAGGACTCCTTAGCGATTCAGAAATGCTGGTTCCAGAGTTTTGAGTTTTTTCTTAAACACGGCTCAACTGCTGATAGTACACAATTGCATTGATGCTCTGACAAGCTGGTAGCAGATCCCGATGCATGATGCAGCGAACAGACCACCAAACACACAGGATGACCTTCTCGTGAAGTACTGGTTTCGGCTGTTTTGGAACCGGTTCATGGAAGCTAACCAATGATGATGGCCCCGTGGAACTTCGTACAGGACCCACTTCTCATCACATGTCAACACTCTCCAGAAATGGCTCCTTCCTCACACGAGACTGCAAAGAAACACAGTGTCTGCTCACGTTGTCTTCTGGCCAGGAGTAAAATCATGTGGGACTCATCGACCCAACTTGTAGTGTTTACTCAGTTGATGGAGGTGCTGCCGAATGGATTCTCCACTCACACTGAATTGTAGTCCCAGTTCATCACAGGTCTGGCCACTGGGTTTGCCTCAATTGCTAGCTGAAGATCTTCATTTTGTACATGTGTTGGTCTTCCGGCACCTGGTGCGTCTTCGAGTGTTTCGACACCGTACACAAACTTGTTAAACCATCACTGCACTATCCGCATAGTCACGAAAGTCTCACCAAAGGCCTGCCATATCTTCCGCTCCGCTGCAGTAGTGTTTGACCCCAATTTGGAGTCAAACAGCATATACGCCCTAATGACGCTCTGTGGAGGTCCCATGCTTACTCTGTCCTTACGCAAGTTCACAGTGTAACTGAATTGTCACAAACAGATAGTATGTTGCATATTCCCCAAACCAACAACTGACCTTCGCCTAATCTCCATTCGCATTCAACTCAGGGTGTAAGGGCCAATGGAACACAGACCTAAAAAAAAAAAAAATACTTTCTTGATTACCTTTATATATAAGACTGATTTTCTTTGAAACTGCACTTAATTTCTTTAAGATTTCCTGATAAAAATATTTAATTATTATTCGTGACTAAAAACCACAATTATTTTATTAACAGTTATATCTCATTTCCTGTTTTACACCAAGTAACATTAAAAAGAGCGAATGAAATCCAAACTGAAAAACTGAATATAAACGTTGTTTTTCACCAAATTTTTCATCTGATAAAAAATGTTTTTAAAACACTAATTACAGCACATAAAAATACGTATAATGTACTTACTAATTAGTTTAATACCATTGTTTTATGGTAGTATTTATAGTACTTTGTTAAAACATTTGTCTTCAAATTGTCAAATATAAATCGCAGTAAACTGTGTAATCTGCTGTCACAAAAAGTATATCATATTATTTTCCGATCTGTATAAGGAAGACATGCCATACTATCCTTTGATCGGTATGGTAAAATAATATTTTCCATACTATTTTATGGTAAATTATTAATTATATGTAAGCTTTAAAGCTGGTCATTTGGAGGGGGGCAGGAAGTCATTTGGGGGGCCTGGCCCCGTTGGGGCCCCCTTGGCCACATCCGTGCCTGTACGTATATAAAAATTACTTTTTGCAGTACATTGGTGTTTCCATTATTTTGGTAACTACCTGAATGATTTCTATATCTACTAATGATTTCTATATCTACAATAAGATGTATAAATTTTTCATTACTTGTGCTCATCTACGAAAATGAATAGGCCTATTTTTGTCATATTTCTTTTATATTTCCTTTTCATTAGTTTTTAGACGAATGACCAATTGAAATTTTCAGTTTTGCATAGCATTTTCTCTATGTCATATATATATAGACATTCCACCATTTCACCATTTCTCTTCCACCATTTCATTTATTTCTCATTATCACTGTCTCTTTTAGCCTAGCCAGCATAAACGTGGGACGTAAAACAAACATTTCATTTAGGGATGCATTCGAGTCGAGTCGAGTCGAGATTTAAGCCTGTCTCGACTCGTCTCGAGAAAATGTTGTCTCGACTCGTGTCTCGACTCGAAAATATGTTTCTGTCTCGACTCGTGTCTCGACTCGACAGTCTCTGTCTCGACTCGACTCGAATTCGAGTCGAGACGTCTCGAAATTCGAGTCGAGACAAAATGTACGAGTTAAAATATACGCACACATCAGCCAGACCATCATTACACACATAAGCCAGACCAATGGTCCTTGATAGGTCGCTGGAGAGAGCTGGCACCACATGTGCTCACTCAGGTCACCTAATTCCCGTAAATTCCGGGAAGGGGCGATGTGCTCTGACGTCACGTTCAATCACATCCCACAAGGGACATCACTCAAATGTCCGGCTCCAATTTCAATGAAACTTTTTTTGCTGATAGAAGGCATGTATGCATCATTACTTGTGATGAGAAATTTTTGCCATGGTGCATATTTCTATTTTTTTAAATAACTTTTAAGAGTTGTGATGTGATTATTAGAGATTACTACAGAAGTCCCTTACTACCCTTTGTAAACGGAGCGTTAATGAAGAAAAGTGAAGAAAAACCATGTGGATACATATAAGTCCTGGGGGGAAGTCGTATGGTAGATATGACCTTGATGGCAGCCATCTTGAAATCCACCATTTTGAATTAAGGTCAAGTTTTCAAAATGGGAATAGGGTAATATGATACATAATTTCGGGCTAGAATTTAATTAGAAAAATAATGGTGAGGTTAGTTTTAAGATACACCCATTTGGGGGAAAGTTACAGGCATATTAATTGTTTTTACTTACTGTGTGCGTAAGTCCCTTCTTACTTTCGTCTCAAGACCTGTAAATCGATCGCAACGGCAGAACCCGGTTTCGCACTAGTGCTTAGAAATCTTTAAACTCACTTGAGGCAATATTTGTGGATTATTGTATTGTATTTTGCCTTTAATTAAATTTGAACCCACTTCATGATCTTGTGTAAAGTATCACTAAAAGAGAATTTCTGTTTTTATGGAGAACGTAAGCATGGCAATTATAAAAGGTGAGTAAGGTGCGTATGTATTTATAAGAAAGTCTTTTGTGGTTCCGCCAACCTATTCTTTAGTTGTTTCTTTTTTTCAAAATACTCATATCTCATAAATAAAAGAGCTATTATAAAATCTCTTACCACTATTCTTTAATACTTATAAAATTTTATTTATTGTAAAAGCACTGGCGAGATATTTCTTAACGCCCACTAAAATTATGGTGGAGCTCCTTCGTGGCTAACGGTTAGCATACTTGCCTTTGGCGTGGGAAACCTGGGCTTGATTCCCGGTGGGGTGGGTGTTCATGTGGTTCGGATTCCACGTTAATCAGTAGATCCACGTCTCACATAGCCTCGCTGCTGAACGGGACGTTAAACTCAGAATCAATTCAACTCAAAATTATGGTTTTGACTTTATTATGATGTCATTAGTTTAAACGCTCAACTGCCCAGTAATTATAAACATTGATTACATTATAAAATTGTAATTTGTGACGACTAAAATATCAGAAATTAAAGATTATTCTTTGGGTTTTGGAACATTTTGAAAAACGTGAAAAACTGGTACTGCACCGATACAACACACCTTTTGGATTTGTCATAACATGTCTTACATAGCTTTGGTTCGATTCTCAACACGGACTGCAACTACCCGTTAAATTGTGCATCCGAAAGGCACTCTTTGTTAAACCTCGCTTATCACCGCTCATCTTAATAATATATATAACTTCACCGCGAAGCAAATGTTGCATTTCTCTCTTTCATCCTAACACAAAACAAAACTAACCACAGCTGTGACATGAAGGAGCTATTTCGAAAAGAAACAAGCTGTGCCTCATAGAGATGTGTACCAAATGATAGAAGTATAAAGTATTGTTTTCTTTCCTGTTTATTGATATCAGTTGGTGTTCTTAATGAGTTTACTCATTAGTTTAGAAAGAGTATATACGGAATTTGGACATATGTTGTACGTATTCTCCTGAGAAATTGATGAGACCAGAAAAGTTATAAGGACAGATGGAATAGGTTTAAGCGCATCTACGTGACTTTATCAAATATTTATTCTCCGTAATGGTACCACGCGGAAAACTTGGTATAGGCCTACTTTTATCTTTGCCTCCCTCTGTTAGCTGTTTCGTATCATATATATCGGATGGTTTTGATATTTCTTCTGATCATTAAAACAACAATGGTACCTGTGTGCGCGCAGAAATGCAAAAGCACAAGGTAACTTCCTATTTGTTTTGGAAACAACAAACCCATTTCACGTGTGCGAGAGAAATTGAGCACAGCGATATCGGGTGTTTACTCACGGTCAGTTCGCAGCAGGAGTCCTTGGTAAAAGATTTGGCTATCTCGAAAACACTCGTAAAAACTTACAAATACAAAAGACTGCGCTTCAAAGAAAGTTTAGACACAGATGTTTCAATTTTCTTTTAGCATCTTTCTTCAGCAAAAGAGTCGGTTCATTGTATTCGAAAAAGGGAAGGGAGAAAGGGTGAATTTATATTTTATGTGGGGGGTAACGTTGTAAGTAGTATAAACAATACATACCGCTTCCGACTCTGTACTGAAGCACTTCCTTTAGCGGTATATCACTAGATCTATCCTGACCCTCATCCCACCTCAAGTTGTAAAGTAGAAAGGGACAGAAGTATTCAACATGACTGCGCACTTGAGTTTCAGTTCACAATACTAAAACCAGTGAGCAAGTAAACAGTCTTTTGTAGGATCGTGTTTTACTTCTTGAATTTATTTTTGAACATTTCTGTGAATTCAACAACAGAACGCAGTAGAAATACGGACTAGTTTTTACTCCAACCATTACTTTCGCTCCAACCCAGGGATGCCACATTTATGATTTCGTACTAGATTTAGTGATTTTACTATTGAACTAGTGATCTAGTACGTACTTTGGGTAAATAGGCACATTCTAGTGATTCTTTTGCATTTTTTTCTGATGCAGACAAATGAGAAGGAAATGGTTCTTAAAATAAAAGGAAGAAGTATATTGCAGTTCAAAACAAATGTAGAAACCTTAAAATATTTTTTTTATTTTCCCTCTGACTGAATGAAACCCCTGCTGTGTAACGACCTTAGGTAAACAACGGCTATCTTTGGTCCGCTACCTCCTTTTGTTAGCCGACATGAGATGGGTTACTTTTTTTTCTGGAAGAAAGTGAAGAAATAATTATCCAGTACATTTACGTTTTGTCAGGCACACAGGCGCAGTCTGTACTTGTTTCCTAACGAATTTTAGCAACATAACATAAATGAAACATATGTACCAGAAAATAGAGGCAGTACAAACGGAAATTTTCATCTGTGACACATTTGATGAGAAATATAGTTAGATGTCACGTTCAAGCAATCTAAACATGTCCTATCCTGTAATTATATTCGTATGTTTATGTAGGTGAGACTGAGAAATCAAGAAACAATAATAACTGGTTTTCTTCCAGAGGAAAAATCTAAATGTGAAGGGGTGTTACACTGGGACTTTAATTGCGTCCTTTGTACAAGATTAACAAGTATTAGCAATTTTTTAATTTATTTTAGTTCTTGGGGAGAGGAAGATGGAAGCGAACCCTCGTAAGGACCTCTGCAAGGAAACATGAATACTATCCGCCACTGTTTGTTACATTACACAAAATAGTTTTATATATATATATATATTGAGTTTTAGTCAGGGTTTTCATTCTGCAGGAGAGGGGGGGATAGTAATACCTGACGAACAATTTCTATTAGAGTGTTGCAATGATAGCATTTCCTCCATTATAACTTGGCCAAGCTAGTTGCATTATATGTAAGGATTAAGTTAGCCTAAATGCTTAAATTTCTATGGCTGTTTTACTCTGTACCCATGTTTCTCATTTTCGGTCTACGGGACTCTGTGTCCGGAAATTTTCGATGGCTTCCAAGTCGGAAAATAAGTGTATCAAAGGCATATATATTATATCTATGGTTATATGAGGCATAGATCTACAGTTTAAAGTGGGATACCGGTAACAACTTCATGAGCTTCCACCGTAAATCGAACCAGAGTCTCCCGCGATCAAGGCGTATGTGTTAACCGTACAGCCACGAGGAAATTCACATAAGCACACACACATATATATTGTTGAGTTGATTTTGACTAGGGATGGTACCGAGACCGAGACTAGTCTCGGTCTCGTCTCGGTCTCGTCTCGAATTATCGAGACGAGACCGAGACCGAGACGGACTTTTATATACCGAGACGAGACCGAGACCGAGACGGACTTTTAAATACCGAGACGAGACCGAGACCGAGACAGACCTCTATAAATCGAGACGAGACCGAGACGAGACTTAGGTCAGTCTCGAAAGTCTCGGTCTCGTCTCGAATATTGATATTGATAAATACTAAAATTGCCTTCACTCAAAATTTGTTTCGTTGCTGTGTTAGACAATATGAGAACGGTTGACTGATGTACAGTGGCGTATTTAGGGGTGGTTATCGGGCTCAAACCACTCCCGAAATAAATTTGTGATAATTTTTTGCATTGCACGTACAACACAAATGTTTCTCACTCGTTCCTCAACAAAATCCACTGCTGATGCGAATAGAATTCTCTCTCTCTCTCTTTCCCTCCCTCCCCTCTCTCTCTCTGTCTCTCTCTCTCTCTCTCTCTCTCTCTTTCTCTCTCTCTCTCTCTCTCTCTCTATATATATATATATATATATATATATATATATATATATATATATATGGTCGCGGTGCCACCCAGGTCCGCCCTGCATGGGTTCCCGGGGCCCAACTTTAATTTTAAATGGAAGCAAGGGGTGAGTGGCACCTCGTTCGATGGATCTTGAAAAACTAAAAAGCGTTGTGGCAAAATATCTTTCATATCGGGCACTGTATTCAAAATGGCCGCCAAGAGATGTTGCCTCTATCAGATACAGTAAAACGTGCAGTACCACTGATATGAACACGGTTGAACATAAATGAACCGAACAGAAACTCAAATAGAAAATGTCATGTGGCACATCGATTGATATTGTCGCAGAGACTCCCAGGGCCACCCTTCAGGCCCAGGGCCCAGGGCGCAACTTGAAAATTGTAAATGGAAACATGGGGTGAATGATACTTCGTTCGACATATCTTTAAAAACTAAAGAGTGCTGTTGCAAAAGATTGTTCATATGGGTCAACATTTTCAAATTGACCACCAAAACATGGTAGCTGCATCCGGTAAAACGTCCAGTATCACTAATATGAAAACACCAGAACAAATATTCGAATAGGAAACCACAGAGGGTATTTACCATTCTATAGCTCGGGAATGTTGCAACAGTCGAAAAGATGATTAGAGTGAAAGTGCCATAATGGAAAGAAAGAAATCTAACTCCTAGAAAATAATCGCTCCAACCTCACTCCGTAAGTGAGTGAAGCGCGAAGGATCGGTGAAATTGCAAATGAGAGCCTTAGTTTTTGCAAATTGTATCTACGAAACAAAGTTATTTGAAATGTGTTTTTATAAGATATAAATGTCTCTGTAATGGGATAAAGTATGTAAAATTCTTGTTAAATGGTACCTTCCATTTTGATTGCAGGCAATAGTTTGATGCAAAAATGAATCAACTGAAATGCGAAACCAATTTTCGAACAATGCAATTTTAGAACAATGTTTACAAACGTTGGTTTTGTACAACAGTCGTCTGCATGATATTCGTTCGCTTCTTTTCCTTCTATGTCTTCTTGCATGTGGTAAAATATGAGTTTCACTGAGATGTCATCAGTTACATTCCGAATAACTTTCAACGGTAATTTCAGTTGCGATTCTTAGTAACGAAACGGTACATACTGATCCAGATATGTCCCAAAAATCTTGCACGCAATGCGTTAAATTATCAGAGGCAAAGGGGCGGGTAAAGTGTTGTTAAACTTGAATTTTACCTTATTTTTATTCACCTTATTTCACTTTATTTTTATTCGTTATAGTACCAGTCATTTGTATACACAAGTGTTTCAGACAAACCATATCAATTGCAAATAAGAAGTGAAGTTCTCATTTGAGATTTTACCATTCATTCCCGCTTTACCTACTTACGGACAGAGATCGGAAAGCTCTCCGTTGCATTATATTCGAGCCGTGGAATGATAAATACCCTCTGTGCTTTCCTATACGAGTTTTATTCTGTTCATTTATCTCCAACTATTTTCTTATTAGGGGTCTAGTGGTACTGGACGTTTTATATAATACAGGCACCATGTCTTGGCTTCCATTTTGAAAACGGTGACCGATAAGAAAAATCTTTTGCAACAACACTTTTTACTTTTTAAAGATCTATAGAACGAGGTATTACTCGTCCCATGTTTCCATTTAAAATTTTAAAGTTTGGCCCTGGTACCCCATGAAAGGCGGCCCCGGGAGGCGCCGCGACAACACCATTCGGTGTGCCCCATGGTATTTACTATTTGAGTTTTTGTTCGGTTCATTATGTTCAACCGTTTTCGAGATATCCCCGTGGAAAGATTAAAATGGGCCATGCTATATATCTATATATATATATATATATATATATATATATATATATATATATATATATATATATATATATATATAGCCGCGGACACAGTATATGATCAAGGGAGGGGCTAAACCATGGTTTACCGCTTTATCCAGTGTAAAGAAAGTAGGATTGAAGCCCATTTTATCCAGTGCATACCTGAGCGTTAAGGGGGGCTATAGTCCCTATAGCCCTCCCCTAGGATCTGCTATATATATATATATATATATATATATATATATATATATATATATATATATATATATATATATATATATATATATATATATATTAGCTGAAATTTTGTACCAAGTTGGGAAATTCTTCTTGATACTCTGCAATAAACAAGCAATGTTGCTAAAGCAAAATAAAGTTGTATTTTCTCAAATTGCGCTACGTAAAGTATTACATATTTAGTTATTTAACCAAACCACAATAGAACATACATTATTTATGTAGCTTGGAAATCTCTAATAACTCAAATGGCATGGACGGTGCAATGCGCATCAACTGTACCTTAGCGTCAAATACTGTGATCTTGGTATAATATATTTCGAATGAATGAAGGAACAAAGTTACAAGAAACGAAAAATTTAAATGTTTCTAAAGACTTTACTTCGAAAACGCGCTGACATATCACGTCTCATCATGCAGACTTCAAATAGAGTCCAAAAGACTTAAATGCTTATAACGCCATTTACAACAATTGTTATTTCAAATCGCTTCAGAGATACCAAACACATTGGTAGTGATTGTTATACTGCTTAAAATGACGCATTTTTATTAATTTTTAATAATGATTATTGCTTTCCTTTGCTTCTATAACATTACAACAGTTTTTGGTGGTTTTAATTACAAGTCGCAGTTACATTATTTTAAGCAGTGTTGCCCACTTAAATAGATAGCTAAATATTATTCTAAATATGTGCAAATAAGGTAGATAAACCGCAAAATATTTTAAAATTACTCGTAACTTGTTTTATGGTGCAAGAATGCTTTCAAGAGACGGTGTTTTTCATAGTCATTTTGGCTACTTATAATGTTAATGTTTAAATCTTCGTTCCAGCAATACATATAAATGCAAATTGTAACTGAGATTAAGTACCGGTAACTGATACATTTTCAGTAACACTGGTTGTTCCCCTTAAGGTTATTCAGAACTTCCAAACAGTTTGTGTCTAAAACGATAGATGGCGCCACCGTCACCAATGTTAACATATACAACTAATAAAATTAAAACAATCAAATATAAAATAAACAGTTCAAAAATTAAGCAAAAACGGATATAATCTGGTTAATGGACGTTACAAAATCTAGGGAATGGTACGTGTCGATTTCAGATATTGTTATTAGTTTCATTGTTAGAGGCCACCATTGTTAAGAAAACAATCAACTTTATCTGCCGTACTTTCTACCAGAAACTGACCAAACTTTGCACACCCATTTAAGATTGAAATATCTAGGGAACGGTACGTGTGGATTCCACATATTGTTGTTAGTTTCATTGTTAGAGGCCACCATTGTTAAATAAACAATCAACTTTATCTGCCACACTTTCTACCACAAACTGACCAAACTTGGCATACCCATCGGATTACAACTGAGATATCTACTGAATGGTACCAGTCGATTTCACATATTGTTGTTAGTTTCATTGTTCGAGGCCGCCATTGTTAAATAAACAATCGTTGGATTTCTCGATTGTTAGATAAACAATCAACTTTATCTGCCATACTTTCTATCACAAACTAACCAAGCTTGGCACACTCATTTACGATTGAGATATCAATGGAATGGTACGTGTCGATTTCACCTATTGTTGTTACTTTCATTGTTAGAGGCTGCCATTGTTAAATGAACAATCAACTTTATCTGCCATACTTCCTACCAGAAACTGGCCAAACCTTGCACACACATTTAAGATTAAAATATCTAGGGAAAGATATGTGTCGTTTTCTCATATTATTGTTAGTTTCATTGTTGAAGATCACCATTGTTAAATAAACATTCGTTGGATTTCTCTATTGTTAAATAAACGATTAACTTTATCTGTCATAATTTCTACCACAAACTAAGTAAACTTTTCACACTTATGAACGATTGAGATATCTATGGAATGGTATGTGTCGATTTCACATATTGTTGTTCTTTCATTGTTGAAGGCCACCATTGTTAAATAAACAATCTTTGGATTTCTAAATTGTTACATAAACAATCAACTTTATCTTACACTCTTTCTACCAAAAACTAATCAAATTTGGCGCACTCATTTACCATTGAGATATCTATGAAACGGTACGTGTCGATTTCACTTATTTTTGTTAGTTTCATTGTTAGAGGCCACCATTGTTAAATAAAAAATCAACTTTATGTGCCACACTTTTTAACAGAAACTGACCAAACTTTGCACACCCATTTAAGATTAAAATATCTAGGGAATGGTATGTGTCGATTTCACATATTGTTATTAGTTTCATTGTTGAAGGCCACCATTGTTAAAGAAACAATCAAGTTTTTCTGCCACACTTTCTACAACAACCTAAACAAAATTTGCAGACTCATTTAAGATTAAGATATCTATGGAACGATATGGGTCGATTTCACATATTGCTGATAGTTTCATTGTTAGAGGCCACCATTGTTAAATAAACAATCAACTTTAACGGCCATACGTTCTACCACAAACTGACCAAACTTTGCACACCCATTTAAAGTTGAAATATCTAGGGAATGCTATGTGTCGAATTCACATATTGTTTTAGTTTCATTATTGAAGGCCACCATTGTTATATAAATAATGGTTGGATTTCTCCATTATTAAATATACAGTCAACTTTATCTGTCATATTTTCTGACACAAACTAACCAAACTTGGCACACTCATTTACGATTGAGATATCTAGGAAATAGTACGTGTTGATTCCACATATTGTTAGTTTCATTGTTGAAGGCCACCATCGTTAAACAAAGAATCAACTTTATCTGCCGTACTTTCTACCAGAAAGTGAAGAAACTTTGCACACCCAATTAAGATTGAGATATCTAGGGAATGGTACGTGTGGATTCCACATAGTGTTGTTAGTTTCATTGTTGAAGGCCACCATTGTTAAATATACAATCAACTTTATCTGCCACACTTTCTACCACAAACTGACCAAACTTGGCATACCCATCGGATTACAACTGAGATATCTACTGAATGGTACCTGCCGATTTCACATATTGTTGTTAGTTTCATTGTTCGAGGCCGCCATTGTTAAATAAACAATCGTTGGATTTCTCGATTGTTAGATAAACAATCAACTTTATCTGCCATACTTTCTATCACAAACTAACCAAGCTTGGCACACTCATTTACGATTGAGATATCAATGGAATGGTACGTGTCGATTTCGCCTATTGTTGTTACTTTCATTGTTAGAGGCCGCCATTGTTAAATGAACAATCAACTTTATCTGCCATACTTCCTACCAGAAACTGGCCAAACCTTGCACACACATTTAAGATTAAAATATCTAGGGAAAGATATGTGTCGTTTTCTCATATTGTTGTTAGTTTCATTGTTGAAGATCACCATTCTTAAATAAACATTCGTTGGATTTCTCTATTGTTAAATAAACGATTAACTTTATCTGTCATAATTTCTACCACAAACTAAGTAAACTTTTCACACTTATGAACGATTGAGATATCTATGGAATGGTATGTGTCGATTTCACATATTGTTGTTCTTTCATTGTTGAAGGCCACCATTGTTAAATAAACAATCTTTGGATTTCTAAATTGTTACATAAACAATCAACTTTATCTTACACTCTTTCTACCAAAAGCTAATCAAATTTGGCGCACTCATTTACCATTGAGATATCTATGAAACGGTACGTGTCGATTTCACTTATTTTTGTTACTTTCATTGTAAGAGGCCACCATTGTTAAATAAAAAATCAACTTTATGTGCCACACTTTTTAACAGAAACTGACCAAACTTTGCACACCCATTTAAGATTGAAATATCTAGGGAATGGTATGTGTCGATTTCACATATTGTTATTAGTTTCATTGTTGAAGGCCACCATTGTTAAATATACAATCAACTTTATCTGCCACACTTTCTACCACCAACTGACCAAACTTGGCATACCCATCGGATTACAACTGAGATATCTAGGGAATGGTACCTGCCGATTTCACAAATTGTTGTTAGTTTCATTGTTGTAGGCTACCATTGTTAAATAAACAATCAACTTTGTCATACGTTCTACCAGAAACTGACGAAATTTTGCACACAAATTTAAGTTTTAAATATCTAGGGAATGCTACGTGTCGATTTCATGTATTGTTGTTAGTTTCGTTGCTGAAGACCACCATTGTTAAATACACAATCGATGAATTTCTAAATTGTTAAATAAACAAACAACTTTACCTGCCATACTTTCTACCACAAACTAACCAAACTTGGCACACTCATTTGCGATTAAGATGTCTATGGAATGGTACGTGTCGATTTCACATATTGTTGTTAGTTTTCTTGTTAGAGGAAACCATTATTAAATAAACAATCATCTTTATCAGCCATACTTTTTAGCAGAAACTGGCCAAATTTTGCATACCCATTTAAGATTGAAATATCTATGGAATGGTATGTGTCGATTTCACATATTGTTTTTGTTTCATTGTTGAAGATCACCATTGTTAAATAAACAATCATTGGATTTCTTCTTTGTTAAATAAACAATCAACTTTATCTTACATACTTTCTACCACAAACTAACCAAACTTTGCACACCCATTTAAGATTGAAATATCTAGGAAATAGTACGTGTTGATTCCACATATTGTTGTTAGTTTCATTGTTGAAGGCCACCATCGTTAAACAAAGAATCAACTTTGCTATATTTTGTACCAGAAACTGACCAAACTTGGCACACCCATCGGATTACCACTGAGTTATCTATGAAATGGTACTTGTCGATTTCAGTTGTTGTTGTTAGTTTCATTGTTAGAGGCCACCATTGTTAAATAAACAATCAACTTTATCTGTCACCTATTTACGATTGAAATGTCTATGGAATGGTACATGCCGATTATCAAGGGCTAACAAGCCCTAGCCAAATTGTGTGTAATACGTCATTATGCTTGGGATCAAACGATAATTATTCGTGATCAAACGAGCTGGCCAAATTCCGATTGAATTTGTTTTCATGGTGGCTGTGGTGGAGGGGCTAACAAGTCATCGGTAAATGTTATTGTTCGGAAAATGGAATAGTGCAAAAAAATAAACATATTTCATTCAGAACTTTGTTGTACCTGCTTTGTAACCAGTGTGAATTAGTTGTGTGCCGCCAGATTTCTTTTCATTCTTTTTTTTTTTTTTGTCTCAGGTGGAGCGGGATGGCCCCCTACAGCGTTCCTAGAATTACACTCTAAAAGCCCACAGTGTTCCTAGAGCTGCACTCTAAAATCCCCTCCCATATAACTGACCTTTGTTTCACAGCAGACACCTCACATTTGAACTCTGTTGAGATTCTGTGTAAGTTTGTCGGTTGTACGCACAAATTGAGAGTATAAACATGTATTAGGGAATGAGAAGTTCTCGAAATAAATTTGCAAGCTGAATATTTTTTCGCGACATAAGTGAAGAGTAATTGTATATCCTTGAAGAGTACTCTGGAGAGTAAGAAAACTCTGAGCAAAATAATCATTGAATAAATAGCAATGTAATCACAGTAATGTACATATGGCATGTTGTATTTCTACCAGATTGTCAGAGCACTAATTCTCTCATTTTTTGATGTGAGCGGTCTCGCTATCGAATCTCCAGAAGAACATTTAAAAAAAGATGTATTTAGGTCTATTCCATTTTAAACAAACGAAATACGTTGCGTAAATGAACTTTCCATGTTAAAATATTTGATGGGTAGAGTAGTTTGTGTGGGATTTGATTGTTATTGCATGTATCTATTGCATGCTGATTGGGTAGCTGGGAAGGCAGCCAAGATATTCATTCTGACGGTTGCAAGCCCGTGAAAATACAGAGCAACAGTTACTCCAAGGGAGTAGATAATAGATAAAAAAAAAACTACCGTGAGGGAGAGAGCCGAAAAGAGTTTATAGTATGAAATTTTGTCCGCAACTAGGGAAGTTCCGCCAGGAACGCAGGATCACCTGTATATGGCCCTCATTGTTGAGACACTAAAATTTTTCAATTAATCGTATACGGAAGATAAACATTAATAAACTATTTTTATTTATTTACTTATTCCTCGGGGGGTAGTCTATCTCAGAAGATTACGATTAGCATAATTCTATGTTTCAGAGGTGCGCTTCCAATCCACCTCCCAGAGGCGGTTTTTGGGTGGGCGAACCGGACCTTGTCCTTAGATCCACACATTAATTAAAGTATATGTAACACACATGTACGTATGTGTGTGTGTGTGCGTATGATATGTGCATATGTATGTATGCTAAATGTAAAATATTTTTGAACCAATGTTTCCAATCCAAATAATAGAGCCCCACGGCTCCAACTCGCCAAAAACAAATTCCGCCTGTGTCACCTTCTACACATCAGCGGCTATGCCCATAGTATATTCTATGGTAACAATTGACTGAATGTGCTTTTCAAGTTTCTAGCTCATTTTCTTGGAAAGATAATGCGTAAGACTCTCTTAGTGTTGCAACGAGACGAGACAGGACTCTTTGAAGCGAGACACGATACAATACGAAACGTTTCGTAAAACGTCTTGTCTCGTGTCTCGAAAAATACAAACACAGTTTCTGAATTTGCTTAAAAATTTATTAACTCGGAATAAATTATTTGCCTTCGAAATGTATACCATCTTTTATTATTTCAAATGATCCAAATGATTCAACGTTTCAAACCCTACAAAGAACAGGGAATACCTAAAGCACTTTTTAAAAATGATTCTTACAAACAGCTTTCACTTCCATTTTTCAATCGATTCAAGTTTAATTATTTTGTGATAGTGCTCCAGATTCAAATACAATGTAAAGCGTTCATTGAGATCAGTGTTTCAGAAGATTTTATTCCGGGGGCTGGTGGAGATATCTACGTATAAAAATCCTTTAATAGAAGTACAAGTATGCGTAGAAGTGGCAATTTTATCAGTAACTAACTATTGTTTCATGGTCTTTCTCGTTCCGAACCAAGACAGAAACGTGTCAGCTTTTCTCGACACTGAGTTTCGAAAAAGATTCTGATTTGACAATAAAATTTATCTTTTTTATCCTTTTATGCTGTTATTCGAAGATAAACCATTTTTTAAATGGGAAAGTTACATAGGCCTCCTTATTTGTTGAAGTGGCGCCAGGGGTTCTGAAAAAAGGATATCAGAATAAATGGGGAAATCTTGCCTTTCGTCTGTACTGACGGTATTGACAAATGTTCCTATCGAAGTAATTACGGGTTCAGTCGAAACTAAGCAGTCGTTGCTGGAGGATTGCAGTCGTGTTTTGTGTTGTGCTCTGTTAACCAAACTAGGTTAAAAGTTATAATTTTAACCACTTGGTTTAACAGCTCTGCCTCAGCCTTTCTGGTGTTGCCACGAGACGAGACAGAACCATTCGATACGAGACGAGACGGACACATCTTTTCTAGACGAGACGACACAGCCAGAAGTCTCGTCTTGTCTCGTTTCGTCTCGTGGCAACACTAGACTCTCTAGATATATCAGTGCAAGGTATGACAACGTTCCTCACGGAGCACATGTTAGCTCTCAGCCTCTTTCTTTCACTGATGTTTGTTTACGTAGTAGATGAATATATAGAGAGTAACAAAAGGATGAGATATGCAGATTCTCCTGAAACCACATTAAAATTGTAGCAGTATTTGGAGCTTGTTATAAATGGATTTACCGGGGAACTAAAATAATTCTGGGAACTGATCATACAGTATTGATATAAATAAACATGGAAACAAGTAAATACAAAGAACTGAAATCGTGAATTGTTTTCAAAATACAGAAATCTCGAAGGAATATCTGTTTAGGCGGCTTTAATTGTAAAGGAATTTTGAATAAATTTGCATCCCCTGAATTCTTATACATAAAAAAATAGAAATCTTTCTTTTAGCGTACGAATGAGATGCTTTAGGAAATTAGGTTAAGATAATTAAAATGATAGTGTCCTTTGCAAAATTTAAAAGGAATACCATGATCGAGAAAGCATGAGTCAAACTATAAAGGTCAGTGGTAGCTTTTGCCATTTCTTACGACCACTATACGCACCTTACTGCGAAAAATTTATTCGTATTATAAAACCGATATCATTCAATAAATGTCAAATTTAACAGATCTTGAGAGATGAAATGACAAAAATTGTCATTACCTCTGTCGCATAAGATATTCTAGCTTTGTGACCCATGTTATTATATGACTTTCACGATAAGTGACAAGGAGAATATAAATCCCAAGTTCAAAACGTAAGGAAAGAAACCGGCTGTTCGCGCTTCAAATTATGAAAAATGTACCAAAATGGTTGAAATTATGATTTTGTATTTCTTTACGAGAAAGAAGAATAAAAATAAAAATTGGAGCAATTCTAATCATGTATGTATAAGTCCACTATCTTCTTCAAGTTACTAAACTAACTTCAAGTGTTTCAACCATTTTTGACACATAACTCGAAAACTTTTAGAGATATTAGAGGCAAGAATACGTGGTTGATAATGAGCTTTTTAATTATGTCACAATACTTTTGAACTTTACCTTATGAGAAATGGCATATTCCAAAATTAATTCAGTACCACCCTAACCTGAATTTTACCAAATGATTAGCGAAAGTGATACGGTGTGCATCGTCCAGGGATTAATTCCCGGTGTGGCACTCAAACATTTCTGTGTTGACCAAATATCGAGAGAAAAGTTGGGAAACTAAAAGATAGCGGACTTCAATCTAGACAGCCGGCGACGTTGGGTGTGGTTGTGCTTACTACTAACATAAGCCCGCTGCAGGCTCAGATCACAAGGGACTGTTGCGCCAGGATTATCTATCTATCTATCTATCTATCTATCTATATATATATATATATATATATATATATATATATATATATATATATATATATATATATATATATATATATTGGTGTTATTATTTTACCTTACATTCTCTCAGTAGCGTAAGTAAGGACGAATGGGCCTGCCCGCAAAAATGTTAAACGGACCCCCTCTTTCCACATTCATGAGTCACGTAAAATTTACAGAGAACAGTTTTGACTTTCTATGTTCTATCTAGTGAGTCACAACTTGCTCATATGCAAAAAAATGCACATTATTATTATTATTATTATTATTATTATTATTATTATTATTATTATTATTATTATTATTATTATTATTATTATTATATTGTGCTATAGTTTTTGTCTATTCTGCTATACCAAATTCGAGAGTCTACGACATCCGACATTTTTAATGAGGTGTGGTCGTCCCACTTTTTGTTGTTTGGTTCGATGCTGGTTTCACTGTTCTTTTCCCATCTTTGAAATACATAAGCACGGCAGATCGCGAAAACTCGACAAGTCGCGTTGTTTCCGAAATGAAGCTCCCAGTCACTTAGTCACCCTGATATATCGTCGTCCTTCCCCATTCAAGGCACAAGCATCACACTGACTAATCGAGTGAGATTCTTGTCGTGTTTGGCGCGCGGTTGTGTTATGCCTTGTAGCTCTTATCTCAGCCCGATGATTTCGTTCAAAAAGTAGCGAGTGGTCATAATGTTTTCGCTGGTCAGTAAAAGTTTTGTTGGCATTTAATTTAGTAAATAATCGCTCAGGTGTTACCGTCTTCATAGGTAAAAATGAGATATAGTTGGAACATCACATAATTTTTAACATCTTAACATTATAAAGTTTAACTTCGAAACTGAAATGGGCCTCTTTCTGTTCTGGGCCTCTCAATGTTGCGGGCCCTGCAGGCCCTTTAGTTGCGCCACATCATTCTCTCTACTCAGAAGGATAGGGACAAATAGAAAAGTCAAAATTCATGTTGTCCATTTTTCATGCATCATACACTTCAGAAAAAAAAATCATATAATACTGATATGTAAGAAAATATTAGTATTGTTTGTCTGTTTTCTGTATACAAAGAACCATTTAGGTTCTTTTTATCTCATATTCTGGTAATAATCAAAAAAAGAAAAGAGTTTCATGTGATAAACGTACGAAAGATAATTTGTCAACGCGATGTGAATGACGTTCTCTGCAACCTAATTCCCGTTTTTCGTACAAAACTCTATTCCTACCTGCAAAAAGAAAAGATTTATGTTACTCATCAATGGTTGAGGTTTTGCCCTGCGGCTGAACAACACGGCTTGTATAAATAGACTCTGACTGACTGCAGGTGCACGAAAAAAAAAACTGTTGGATTCCTCTCCCCGCCCACTTCAAGTGTGGATATCCTGGACACATTCAAACTGAGCGGTACGATCTTTCAGTTCTTCCCAGTAGAGGTACCAGCAGTGATTGCTAAATGAAAAAGTGAGCATCTGGTGGCGAAAAGGCGAAGTGCTCGGACAAGGGTAGTTCACAGGAACCTTAAGCCTTAGGCCCAGTGTTGAATTCAGTCATTTTCACCCGGGGGGGAATATGAACTCCTCGGGGGCAGGGGAGTTTGGGTGAAGTAATTTCTACATTTTGTGATTGAAATTTTGAGAATTTCTCCGGGGGGAGGAATAAATTTTCTTCGGGGGAGAAATTCCCCCCCGGTCTACCCCCTGAATTCATCCCTGCTTAGGCCTGGTGTACACTTTAGATTAAGATCGTGCTTAATTAAAAGTTCTAATTGCACCTTAATGACATTTCACTCGCTTTAGTTTGACCACCGACCACCTCAAACACGATCCATACCATATAGCTATATGCAATTATTCAAGAACTTACAGTTAGTAATACACAGTGTTCACTTTTGTTTTGTTTTGTTTTAGTTTAACGTCCCACAGTTATGCTAGGGCGGCTAAAGGAGACGTGGAGCTAATAATTATAGTGGAATCCGAACCACTTCGGTCGTTCAAATTTACCCCTACCGGAAATCTAACTCGGGACCATGCGAACCGAAATCAAGAGTTGTAGCCGCTAGACCAAATGGGGTCCTCACATTGTGTTGATTTAAATCATTCAGTCAGTGTTGTCGGGTCCGATGATTAAAAAGTAGCGTGTCTGTACTCCGAAAGTAATGAATTCGAACTATTTGTAGCCCAAGAAATGAATACTGATGGTGCTAATGAAATAATTTAATATGAGCTGGAAAGTGTGCTGGACGTATTGCAAGAAGAAATTATGATCGACGGACGACAAAAAGAATTCTAGACTGGATACTACGAGACAAAAACAGCCTAGGAAACCTCCGCATACAAGAAGGTGTGACGAAGTCAAGAGCCACTGGAGGAGTAACCTGGAAAAGAATTGCCCGTTAGTTAGTTGTGGAGAAGACTTGGGAAGACCTTCATCCAGCAATGAATTGATAATGGTTGATTATGATGATGGTGATGATTTCATTATATCTGGACCTCGGAGGTAAACTAAAGCAAGTCATAATTTCGTAATTTTACAGAAGCGAAAAACTGGTTCCTCAACTAAGACTAAATATATTACTTTTACTAGGTAAGGTAGGGTAAAAATGGATCCAAAATTTAATGAAAATCATAGATGGAAAAAAGTATTTTTGACTATTCAATCCATCATGTTGCAGCAAAACTACGAAAATTAATACAAAAGAAAACTAGAAAGTTAAGAATCACTTGTTTTGGCGAGTGAGAAAAAATAGATACAGATAACTCGAATTACCTATTTTATATACTTATATAATATGTATGTCCATGTTTTACAACTAATTTTCAATCAATATAAAATTTCAACGTAATAAACGCAAGATTAGTTTTCTCGAATAAAGATTGCATGCACCATTGAGAGCTCAAGAATAAGATTAATCTATGTTACGGCACTGGATATGTGCTTACGTAATGCATTACGACCTTATGAACTAGTATAAGAACAGAATGCACTTAAAATGAGACGCGAACTATGCGAAGCATCGGACTTGGAATCTAACTTGTTTTGTGATCCAACTCGAGACCTCACATAGCAAAGATGAGTGTAGTAGCTCCCACCAGAAGGTTCAGGACGTTCGTGTTATAAAGTGTCAATTAAACACGGAGATGTAATAAAGCATTTCATCAATTTCAAACAAAATACGTATATTGTAGTAATACTTTACCCTATTTGTTAAGATAATGAACGTTATATTCTGTTTTTAAAATTACAGTCAAAGCACTATGTATTGAATAATGAGAAATTGTAAAGTTTCAATTTCGGTACGATTAAATACATTCGTGCTGCTATGTGTTACGTTATCCGTTAGGAGGTATTGAACAATTCTGATTCAAAGGAAGGAAATAAACTACTGTATAGTACTGGAGTTAATTAATTAGAGTTTAATTGTATAGGTAGTTCTGAGGCTATATGAGACAAAGTCTATTGCTGAAAGTGAAATATGGGTTCTATTAGGGTTTTAGGGTGATATACCCACTGATCATTGAACCTGGCATACGCGCATGGAAAGCATTAGCACTAGCAAATTAGCTATGAAGAGGTACACCATACCATAATTCTAAGTCAAAATGAAAGGAAAAAATAAGCGGAAACGACAGACTGTACGAGAATAATACTTTCACTATTTTAATTTCACACTATTTATTTCGAGACTTTCGAGACTTTCGAGACGAGACCGAGATTTGGTACTCGAGACCGAGACCGAGATCAAGACAAGCATCTGTTGACCGAGACGAGACCGAGACTGTGATTTTTTACTCGAGACGAGACCGAGACCGAGATCGTTATTTATCAACCGAGACGAGACCGAGACTGTACAAAGTCTCGTCTCGTCTCGTCTCGATACCATCCCTAATTTTGACTTTACCGTTTCTTTCAGCAGCGAGGATATATGAAATGTAGACCTACTGATTAACGTGGAATCCGAACTACATGAGCTCGCGCCGGGAATTGAACCCGAGTCTTCCATGGCAAAGACGCGTACACTAGCCGTGGAGTTCACACACACACACAGAATCAGAGTCCTCACACATCAAGGGTGAGAGCTGTGCCACTGAGTCACAGCGGCCACGGGGCTAGGTCGAGTCCACTTTACGTTCATAGTTTCTTAGTACATAAATATTACGATTATGAAATAGATTTTCCTTAATGAGCTGCATAAAAACAAAAGCTTTCGAAATGCATTAAACAATTAGCTCGATTTGAGTGTGAACTTAAAGTTATATCAGAGTGTAAATACGGATACGCACCAAAGCTCGAAAACTTAATACACTATTTCTCCTATATAGTCAGCATGTATCAAGCAATCGTTCAGCTTTCATTGGAGAGGATGGAAATCGAAGGCCCCTGAACAACTATGTTACTAATGTGCGGAATGTATTTATCTTACAGTGAACTGCTTTGATGCCAAGTGGCCTAACTCCAAAATTGAAACTTTCCAGGAGTGAAAGTTGAAGTTCAATATCTCATGAACAATCCATATTTCTTTTATGTTGGGAACCAAAACCATAACTACTGTATGTAGTTCATTGTTTTATAACTTAGTGTTTACAAAAATCCATTTAAAAAATACCTATTCATAGAAGTGAATGGTACTTATCTGTACTAGTTCTTGGCATCCAAGCAGTCCATTTATTGTAATACTAGCTTAATATACCCATTCTTTGCATGGGGGCTGTATTTGGAAGTCAACACCTGTGGAAGTATCACCATTGATCTCAACGACCGTGAAAACTATGGATTTGACACTAATGTCGATCAATTTGGATTACTTTTACTACATGTCTCGCTAAACGCCCCCCTGAGACCCCTGGTTCCAATTTTGACAAAAACGCTTCGCCTTAGACTGGGACCTGGACCAAGGTATCCGTGACCAAAATTTGGTAACTCTTGGTCAACTTGTCTGGTCCCCAGGTCGGTCCCAGTAAACGTTCCTCCCGAGACCCCCCTGGTTCGAAATTTAAAAAAACGCTTCGTCTTGATCTGGGGCCTGGACTAAGGTACCCGTGACCAAATTTTGGGATCTCTCGGTCCACTCGTCTGGTCCCCAGGTCGCACATAGACAGACAGACAAACACACAAACAAACTCTTTATTTTATTTATATTAGATAAGATATACTATGTAAAATAGTCTCGTATCATAATATGTGATTTACAACAAATGTTACATTATATATTATCCGTAGCTCGTGATATGCTGCAACATATTAAAGCCTCAAAATAGTTGGGCAAGCGAATAATCCAGAAGTTACGTAACCCTATTGCGTTCATGGGAACGAAAACAAAATAATCATAACTATGTTAAATTACTATAGACTACCAACTGCTCATTCAGAGAATTTATGAAGTTCACTTTATCGCAATAGTTTTATACAAACTAGATTTAGACTACGGATAATAGTTTTATACAAACTAGATAATCAATTATTATTATTATTATTATCATTATATTTGCAGTACAACCAAATACAACGACATTAACTATTAGTTCTAATTAACTGAATTGAGCTGAAAATTAAATCTTGATCTTTAAAGATTAACTATTAATTTTATGCGTTCTGTACCTTTCTGAAGGAATAAAAGCTGGAATTGGTTTCAAGGCTGTTTCTGAGTAAATACTTTCTTCAAAAAAATATTAAAAATTATAGAAAGATTTTCGAGACATTCGAGTCGAGTCGAGATTTTTAAGAGCCGTCTCGACTCGACTCGTGTCTCGACTCGAAAATTCGAGTCGAGAAATACGTTTGTCTCGACTCGTCTCGAATTTTACAAAGTGTGTCTCGACTCGAATCTCGACTCGAATTCGAGTCGAGTCGAGTCGAGATTCGAGACATGTCTCGACTCGAGCGCATCCCTAATTTTGTAATGCGCCACTAAAATATACCTGTACCTAGCGCATTACTAGATGTTCGTGAACTACAATTTGGATTTTAATCCGTATCCCAGAATTTTAAATTTGGATTACAATTGGGTTTTGATCTGCATCTCAAGATGTTAAAATTGAAATTACAGAAAAATAATAAATTGTTTTCGAAACGAAAAAAAAAGATATATACGTGTATTAACTTAGTGATTTAGAAGTTGGTGCATATTTTTGGAAAATATAGTATTAACCATCGAAAGCCGAGTTTGAAAGATTGAAATAATATAATCAGGTAAAACAGTAAATAATTATAAAATTTTATTGAGAAGGAAGGAATAATTAATAAAATGAATTGCTAAAGTTTAAACTATTCGGGAGAGATTCTTCTCTCTCCCCTATCATCTTTTGCCACCATATTATCTTCCAAATGATTTATTCCAGAATATAAAAAAAAATAATCAAGTAATTCCAAATTTCATGTGTACTGTTAAATTCTACAACTATTTGAAATGTTAATTTAGAAGTTCTCTAATAAATTATGCAATATTATTTATTTACTAATATATAATTGTCTATCGGAGCATGCTGAAACAGAATTGGAATATCTTTAAACTTAATGATTACTGTACAATTTACGGACCAATTGACTCAAAGTAGATAAGGTTTGCTTAAAGTGGTAGATATGGAAGCTTCGAAGTATATGTACGTCGGTATATGTTATTTAAAAATAATAAAATATGATTTGGTATTTATTAACGCATAAAGGAAAATGAATTATTTGCTGAATGAGTTATTATGAATGTATTGATAAAATGGTAATTGTGTTATTAAGTAAAGAAGAATAAGAAGTTACTAATATAAAAAAATAAGAAAATATATATAAGGATCGGTCAAATGAAGAATAGTGAATAACAGTAATAACCGCGTACTTCCTTTGCTTCCGAAACATACCTGCGTTTAAAGCATTAATGGTTTTCTTGCAAATCGAAGAAAATATAAGAGTATTTAACATTTTTAATCTGTATCTAACTGAGTCTGTGAAAGTCCGTTCTCCTTACTGTTCAGAAGAAGGATACATGATAATAAATACGGACAAGATTCCAATTAAATTCTTAATTTTGTCGATAGAATTTGTATCTGTATCATTGATGATAAACAGATTTAATCGAAATTATGTTATTTGAGTTTTAATTACAGCCTATTATAATTAGATCTATATATATAAAAGAGAACGCACAAAATCCTTTGTCCGCTCATCACGCTAATACGGCTGAACCGATTTCTTTCATTTTTGGGGGGTTGTTAGGATTTGGACCCTAGATGGTTTTTATCATATCACTTTAATTTTCAATTACCAGTGTCTTGAGATAATTGACCAATCAGGTGTCAATACGTACAAAAAATCCTTTGTCCGCTCACCACGCTAATACGGCTGAACCGATTTCTTTCATTTTTGGGGGGTTGTTAGGATGTGGACCCTAGATGGTTTTTATCATATCACTTTAATTTTCAATTACCAGTGTCTTGAGATAATTGACCATTCAGGTGTCCATACGTACAAATCCTTTGTTATTAGTTCATCATAGGTATAAAAATAAACGTATTTATATGCAACCCGCATGACCCTGTGACTCGGCGGGTTAACATAACTGACAGGCGCTATAAATCACTTGAAAGCGAAAAAGTAAAAATTATCTAAGTAACAAAGTTTATTGCGTTCCGGGATGACCGCAGCGAAGCGGGGCGGGTTGGGGTGACCGCAGCGAAGCGGGGCGGGTTAACATAAATGACAGGCGATATAATGTTAACATTAGTGCAATCTTCTATGGTTTTTATCATATCACTTGAAAGCGAAAAAGTAAAAATTATCTAAGTAACAAAGTTTATTGCGTTCCGGGGTGACCGCAGCGAAGCGGGGTGAACGCTGCTAGTATTGTATATTAATGTAACTCATTAATACATTCTTTATATACTTTGGTACTACACTATTCATACTTTCACAAACGTTAACTCTCATGTCCCCTAGAATCTGTTCATCTTCTAAGTTTCATTTTCCCTAAGCCATTTGAGCGAGGGTGGCGACTCCGTTGCATTGGGCCAAAGCTTAGCTCAGTTTTCACGAAGGAATCTCGGATGTTTCATCGTAGAACTGCGCTAACTAAAAAGGAAGCTGTTTCAATCGAAGAGAACCTAAGAACTGTTTCGAAGTCATTGAATTGCAAGGAAGTTGGGACCCAAACTAACACCTTATAGACGTCTACTTGCAGAACACGACATCGTTTAACAGTTAATACAGAGGTTCCTATCCAGCTAAAATCAATATTTAACATCTTGTAAAAACAGTACACTATAGTATTACCATGTAACTTGGCAACTTCCAACCAGAGATTGGAAATTGATGTGGTGCATTACAGTGTAAATTTGGCGTACCCAGTCAACAGGATTTTGTTGTGATTATAACGTGAGAAAAAGGGATGATGTGAGAGTAACGTGATAAATTTCTGTGTATAATAGAAGAGAAAAAAAGGTGGTAAATAGATGAAAAGGGAATAAGAGGAGGCTCTCCTGAGTTATAATGAAATAAGAGAATTATGTCTAAGTGTAGCAGTGATAGCGAAGATGTTTCTTGTGTTTGCTGTGAGACAGAGGACATTATGAAAGCAGCAGACAAAAGGAAAGTGATACAATGTAGTCAGTGTAAAGATTGGTATCATTTTCTATGTGTAGGACTTGATGAGGAAATGTTTGAGGAAATGAGTTGTCCATCGGTCGTATGGATATGTAATTCGTGTAATCAGAAGGAAAAAGAACTAGAGAAAACGAAACATGCAATATCAATGGATATAGAGATAGTGCAAGAGAAAATTTCTGAAACCTTTGCTGAAAACAGTTTCGACGAAGAAAATAGAAAAGATGAGATGAAAGAAGGATCGAGGAAAAAGAATAAAAATCACCATGAAGAACGAAAGCGAAAATCTAGAAAAAGTGACAAGAGTGAAAGCGAAAAGGAAGAAAGAAGAAGACGAGAGGTTAAAGCATTAACTGAAGAAGAGACCAGTAAAAAGAAACTTAAGAGAACTCGTAGACATACGAAAGATGGAAAAGGAAAGAAGGAACGAAGCGCACAGAGTAATAGCGATTCAAAGATAAAAGCCAAGCTGCCGGAAGTGAAGAAGTAATTAAGGTAATTGAAAGAAAGAAAAAGAAAAATGCTGAGAAGGAAAAAGCAGAGAGAACCGAATTTCAACCAAATGGAAGGAAATTTCAAATGGAAGATGATGAGACTGTGTCACCGAAAGAATTGATGGAAAATATGAAGAAACATTGTTCCCAACTGCAAGAAAATTTGAAAAACAACGTACAGTCAAGTATTGAGTCTACTTTCACAAAATTTTCTGCTTTTATGGATTCCAAGATGGAGGAATTTAAAAAAGAGATAATTGGTTTTAAGGAAGATTTGCGCAAAGAGATAGATAATCGTTTCTGCCGAATGGAAGTAGAAATACAAGAGGTGAAAAAGAGAGAAGTTGAAAAAGAAGTAAGGATAGAAGAAATAGAAGCTAGAATAGAGGTTATAACACAAAACCAAGAGGAGTTGGTGCAAAAATCTTCAATAATAGAGTCTGAGCAGAATCAACAGAGAGATCAGCTTGATCGGACTAGTTTAAAGCTATTAAAATGGGAAGGAGAAATCGACAGACGAGTAAAAACCTTGGAAGAAAATTTTCTGGGATTAACTCTGATGGAGAATAAAGATGAAACTCGAAGAAAAGGAACAATTTTAAGTACTCCTATTACTACTAGTACGGTAACGGGATACACTACGTCAGTGGTAACGACCATTAGTCAGTC
Source organism: Thermobia domestica (assembly GCF_964235325.1). NCBI lineage: Eukaryota > Metazoa > Arthropoda > Insecta > Zygentoma > Lepismatidae > Thermobia > Thermobia domestica. The sequence continues at coordinate 30,186,469 of NC_137465.1, forward strand.
TAATTCTACACAGAGACTTCAACCGGTTAATATGACTTCACAAAGTGATATAAGATTGCCTTGGCCTATTGGATTAACGTCGAAGGAAACTGTTACCAATGAAGAAAATCTCAGAACTTCTAATACGGTGGATGGTGCGATTTCTAGTGCAATAGAAGAAAAACAAAACCAAGAGAAATCGGAAGGAGTACTGAAGTTAACTGGATTAGTAAATGAATCACTAAACCAGATCCGATATAGTGATTTACGAGACTTGCCAAAATTTGATGGTCAATACAATGGAGCGGCTAAAGCTTTCTTACATGAATTTATCCAGACTATCAGCTTATTTAAATTAACGGATGCTGAGAAGCTGATATTAGCCTCTAGATGTTTAATTAAAACTGCAGGGACGTGGTTTAGGAGTATCCAGCATCACGTAAAGACTTTCGATGACTTTGTTAATTATTTCCAAAAACAATATCTCTCAGAGCGACTAGAGCGAGCCCAAAAACGTCAACTACAGCTCATGCGCTACGACAGAAATAAACACCAAACTTTGTCGGATTTTGCTTGGAATCTCGTTGAAAGATACCAAAGGATATGTAGTAAAACCGATGAAAGAGAGCTAATAGATCTTTTGTTAAATAGTTTACCAAATCACGAAGCCCAAATCTTGAGGAGTACTCCAAACAAAAATGTGGATGATCTAATGTTAAAAATAATGGAGATACAAGAATATAATGAATCAAATATGGGGACTAGTACAATGGATTCTAGAGTCAACTATCGGAGGCAGTTCCCTAGACAAGTAAATTTTGTAAGAAAATCAAAAGCGGATTTTGGGGTCCAGACTGAATTATCCAATTCCGAATCAATGGTAAATTTAGTGAATCATAATCCTATGTCACCTGGTAATGAAACTGTTAAAAACCGATGGAACTTTAGAAATGGATATAGGCGAAGATCTTGGAAATTTCCTGGATATTGTCCACCGCCTACATGGTATCAAAATAACCCTTACTATTGGAAGGACTGTAATTGTCGACCATCAGGAGTATCCAGTCGTTCAAATATGATGAATCGGAATAATGTGTCTGTTGGAACTACTGTAACATCTGAAGCAGTAACTCCGAACACCGCTTCTATACAGTCGATACCGGGAAACTAGTACCGCGGTCTGTTGATATGGGGGTCAAGGACTGCGAAGTTAGCAATTCCCCTACTAATACAAAAGATAGGTGTTCATCTTATGATATTTTCCAAATTTATGGTTATTTTATTTTCAAAGATGATCCGAATCTCTTTAAATATGAGGAAATAAAGAAAGCTCAAGATAGTGATTCATATTGCCAAAAGTTAAAAAGAAAGTTAGAACAAGATCAAAATTATTCATATATAAAACTGCATAATTCAGTGATATTTGTTAAAAATGTTAAAAAAGGAAGCTGGTTGTTGGTAATACCCAAAACTATGGCCACAAAACTAGTGCAAAGAATACATGAAAAGGGACATTTTGGGCAGAAGAAATGTCTGGCATTTTGTAGAGCTTTATTTCATTGGCGTACTCTTAAGAAGGATATCATAACATGTATAAGAAATTGTTTACAATGTGCGGCCACTAAACACTCAAACCGGAAAATATCTTTGGAAAAATTCCACATAACAGCAAATTATATACATGAAAAGTTATGTATAGATTTGGAAGGAAAGTTACCAAACAGTTATGGTTATCATTTCATTCTCTCGGTGGTGGATGTATATTCTAGATTTGTTACTTTTTACCCCTTACGTCATGCTAGTGTTAATGAAATAATACGAATATTAGAGAAACAGTACTTTCATATTTTGCCATACCCTAATATTATCGTTAGTGATCAAGGTCCACAGTTCCTGTCCGCTAAGTGGAAAAATTTCTGTAAGGAGCACAAAATAAGGCATAATCCAACTTCACCATATAATCCTCGAGGAAATGGAATCGTTGAAAGGAAACATAGAGACCTTAACAGATTAATTCGGGCTTATTGTGCTGATCAACAATATCAGTGGAGTAGAAAATTAAAATGGATTCAAGACTTACTAAATTACTCAATGGATACTACTACAAATCAAATACCGGCTGAATTATTTTTGTCATATTCGTCAATAGATTCGTTTAAAACATCTTACAATTGGCCTACGGAATTATATCCCATGGATTCCATTGATAGAATATTAATGATTCATAACCCAGTATTACCGAAACCAACGTCCTCACTTTGTAATAAGAATCCTCGAGCTATTATTTTGAAAGAAGGAGATTTAGTCATGAAACGGACTCATCATTTGTCTTCAGCAATAAAGAATGAAGCTGCTAAATATTTACCCTCATATGTTGGACCTTACCACATTACTAAAGTATTACGAAACTGTGCAGTATTAGAAACGTTAAATCATTCCAATATCGGAACGCAAAATTTTAGAAATCTAAAATTATACAATTGTACGGAGGAAGAGAAGCAGAGACTTCTAAGTAAATATGATTCAGCGAGAGAAAACTAAAAGACAGAAGATTATTAAGAAAATTGTAAGGTGAAACCAATGACAAATGGATTAGTTGATGAGGATTACAAACATCTAACCGTATTCAGGAAATTAAAATTTGGGAAATTGAATTTCAGAAAAATTTTCTCTCACGATAAAATTTTTATTTGGACAAGCGGGAGTCTGTAATGCGCCACTAAAATATACCTGTACCTAGCGCATTACTAGATGTTCGTGAACTACAATTTGGATTTTAATCCGTATCCCAGAATTTTAAATTTGGATTACAATTGGGTTTTGATCTGCATCTCAAGATGTTAAAATTGAAATTACAGAAAAATAATAAATTGTTTTCGAAACGAAAAAAAAAGATATATACGTGTATTAACTTAGTGATTTAGAAGTTGGTGCATATTTTTGGAAAATATAGTATTAACCATAGTATCGAATTAAAATATAGTATCGAAAGCCGAGTTTGAAAGATTGAAATAATATAATCAGGTAAAACAGTAAATAATTATAAAATTTTATTGAGAAGGAAGGAATAATTAATAAAATGAATTGCTAAAGTTTAAACTATTCGGGAGAGATTCTTCTCTCTCCCCTATCATCTTTTGCCACCATATTATCTTCCAAATGATTTATTCCAGAATATAAAAAAAAATAATCAAGTAATTCCAAATTTCATGTGTACTGTTAAATTCTACAACTATTTGAAATGTTAATTTAGAAGTTCTCTAATAAATTATGCAATATTATTTATTTACTAATATATAATTGTCTATCGGAGCATGCTGAAACAGAATTGGAATATCTTTAAACTTAATGATTACTGTACAATTTACGGACCAATTGACTCAAAGTAGATAAGGTTTGCTTAAAGTGGTAGATATGGAAGCTTCGAAGTATATGTACGTCGGTATATGTTATTTAAAAATAATAAAATATGATTTGGTATTTATTAACGCATAAAGGAAAATGAATTATTTGCTGAATGAGTTATTATGAATGTATTGATAAAATGGTAATTGTGTTATTAAGTAAAGAAGAATAAGAAGTTACTAATATAAAAAAATAAGAAAATATATATAAGGATCGGTCAAATGAAGAATAGTGAATAACAGTAATAACCGCGTACTTCCTTTGCTTCCGAAACATACCTGCGTTTAAAGCATTAATGGTTTTCTTGCAAATCGAAGAAAATATAAGAGTATTTAACATTTTTAATCTGTATCTAACTGAGTCTGTGAAAGTCCGTTCTCCTTACTGTTCAGAAGAAGGATACATGATAATAAATACGGACAAGATTCCAATTAAATTCTTAATTTTGTCGATAGAATTTGTATCTGTATCATTGATGATAAACAGATTTAATCGAAATTATGTTATTTGAGTTTTAATTACAGCCTATTATAATTAGATATTGTATATTAATGTAACTCATTAATACATTCTTTATATACTTTGGTACTACACTATTCATACTTTCACAAACGTTAACTCTCATGTCCCCTAGAATCTGTTCATCTTCTAAGTTTCATTTTCCCTAAGCCATTTGAGCGAGGGTGGCGACTCCGTTGCATTGGGCCAAAGCTTAGCTCAGTTTTCACGAAGGAATCTCGGATGTTTCATCGTAGAACTGCGCTAACTAAAAAGGAAGCTGTTTCAATCGAAGAGAACCTAAGAACTGTTTCGAAGTCATTGAATTGCAAGGAAGTTGGGACCCAAACTAACACCTTATAGACGTCTACTTGCAGAACACGACATCGTTTAACAGTTAATACAGAGGTTCCTATCCAGCTAAAATCAATATTTAACATCTTGTAAAAACAGTACACTATAGTATTACCATGTAACTTGGCAACTTCCAACCAGAGATTGGAAGTTGATGTGGTTCATATCACACAAGCGTGATAACTTTTATCCAGGAGTATTACAATTTCATTTGAAACACTAAACTAACAGCGATAAAATCGGTGTGCTGACCACGCATCACGCAAATAGAACCGTGCTGGTTACTGCCCTGGTGACAGCCCTCTATTTGCGCCAGTGCCAACAAGTTTATTTAAGGATTGATTGGCAGGTTGCTTCAGACTTTTGCGTACCTTTTTAACACCAAGGCTACGCAGCGACGCCTGAAAAAAAAATGTCTAGGGGGTACCATCTCCATGGTTGCTATACTACGTCTGCTATTTAATATACGTGGTTTGCTATATTACGTATTCATTTTCGTGAGCCAGGAGGCAGGGGCTCCTGCCCCCCTTCGGGCGCCCTTTCCATATAGAAGACATGGACGTACAGCTTAACCTGATATGCGAGAAATAGAAGCCAAGTCTCCCTTGAAGAAGGTACGTATACTAACCATTTAGCCACGAATAAGCTCTTAAGGACACACGGTCAATAGTTTGTGAACCATTAACATTTTGTAAAACGTATACTTTCATCAGAAAGTTTGTGTCATTATTAATCTCTGGCAAGGTAACGATATACTTTCTCTTTCACCTGAAGCAGAATTCCCCCACCCACAAACATCACATCATCAACATTCCCCACCTCATCCCATCTCCCCTCTCTCCTGTATGTGCCTATTGTCAGGCACCTTTGCCGCTTCGCCTCGTCCATTTGTGGTCTCATTAGTGTAGCCCTATGGGGTAGGCCTGGCATTTGGCATTTTAATGAGCTTAACACAAAGGTTTTGATCCGCCGGGGCTCTTCCTATTGTCCATGAAACTGGCGCTTCAAAAGGGAAGGCCTTTTGTAAACTGTATTTCAACCAGCATCCGACCCGGCTGTTGAAAGCAACAGGCCATTGAAAGAGCATCAACGCACTTTTTTTTTTATTCTTCTTCTAAATAATCCCCCTTTTTCTCTCTTTCTTTATTATTGGAAACATCGGATTAAATTGCACTCAAAACAGAGACCCTTTGACAGATCGTTACATAATGAAACATGTAAAAGCACAGGTAAACTAAAGAGCTATCTTCTCAGGCTAAATATATCAAATTACCTTTTGGTCTTGATTAAATAAATAAAAAAAAAAGCAATTCCTTTTTAACTATTAAAAGATATAGCGGCTTTTTGCTATTTTGTATTTTATTAAACACTGATGTATCTCTAGATTTACAATAATTTTATTATTTATTACTGGTCTGTTATGAAGAATTGACACTAAAAAAATTGGAGTGGCTTGTATTGGAAAGAGATTAATCGGCATGTGCTAGTGAATATCTGTTTAACCAAGGTATAATTACTGTTCTTGTATACATGTATATGGGCAGTGGCGGATCTAGCCCGGGACTGGGGGGGGTAGGCCTCCAACTTTTTTTAAGTGACAAAAATACTAAATAACCTATGCTATTATTTATAAATTTTCGAAAGTTTATAGTAGACTCATGATATACTTATCATATGATATACCTGGGGAAGTTCTGGCTCCCCCCAGTTTTTACATTCTAGATCCGCCACTGGATATGTTGCCGATCCTGCGGGGAGGGGGGCTAAAAGATCGGGCCCCCGTATTTGTAGAATATCTATTAAAATCCTCATTTGTGTTCTGTTAAATATATCTGACAACGAAACTCGCATGCTAAATTTTCCCCTAATGTTTTATAGAAATCAGCGCCACTGGGTATTCTCAATTCTAATTCGTAATCTAACCTTTAATTCGAGTCTTTCCTATTTCTATTTTACTTTCTCGAATCACAGGATTAGGGTTACCAACAAGAGAAGAGAAGTTCATACTGCTTCGTCTCGTAAAAGTATTATGAAAATAATGTCTCGTGCCGGAAAGAGTATCTGATTTTATTGAAAGAGCTGTTTCGTCTCTTATCCCGTCATGAAATTGTGTCTCGTCTCGTAGTCAAGCCTAGACAGGAAAAAGGGTTACTCTACCCTGGCCTCAGTGGCGGCTCTGGAGGAAATTCAAATAGGTTTAAGTAAAACTTTTATTGTTACAAATTAAGGACAGAATATTTACATATACAACAATTAGGGCAATAGGAAAACTTCTTCCCTTAGCTTCTCATTAAACTTTAATTTTTACCAATGTGACTTCCGTCGAGAGCCGCCATTGTCTATTCTACGGGCTTAGTAATTCCTTGTAGCTACGTTAGGTAAATGAATCAGAGCCAGACTTTGGTCTCAACACTCAGTCAAGACAAGGCAATGCAGGCAATTGAATTGAAAACAGTATCATACTTTTTATATTACAACTTACCATACACCCTGTACGGTTACCAGACATATGTTATTCAGAATTTAAATATAGCAAACACATATATGGTTTCATAATAGTAATATAGAATAATTTTAATTGGAGACTGGATCAGTTTCCATTCTGTAGTAATGAAGTAAAGCTGATATTTACGCTGTTTTCGGATCATCGGACCTGTCCAGATCAACAGGTCTATCCAGGTGTGTCCAGGTCTGAGGAGCGAGATGCGGACACGGGTAAATTTGACAAAAAACATGACGTAAGCGAATAAGGTAACCAGTGATCCGTGGAATCACTGATGATCAGTAGTCAAAAAGTCGATATTTCTTTGCTACAAATGGTGATTTTTCTGCCCAGAGTTTGCTACTTCTATTCCTTACTTGGCTTTTGAGTGAATACCGGAATGCCAACATTATCCGGAGGTGTGTTTATTTCAACACTGACTAAACACCTAACGACATCAAAATGTTTTAATTAGTTATCACCGAAGTTAAAGGTTTTGAGTATCTCCGCCATTTTTACTTCACAGTCCATTGATTTATTAGAAGTGTTCTTATGCAAAATACATTTGAAAATAAAGAACTAAGTAAAGTAAATAACAACAAGCAACGTCTTCGGCTTTGCCCCAGTCTGAAATGCCTGTTTTATCCAAACACAAACGGATAGCTGCTGCGCCAGGACAATATTAGCTGGGGACTATGTGAGCATGAGAGCTTATGCATTGATGTATGCCTATTCCTTACTTTCCTAGGCATGTTGTTTGAAGTGATGTTTCTGTAAAAACCATATTAGTCTTTTTTTCTTTCTTTCTTTTCTTTTTTTTATTTTTTTATTTTTGTTTTGTTTTGTTTTGTTTAAACCCCTAAACGACCAACGTGAGTCCAATAAACTCATCGCGTATAATTTTTATTCGACTGGAAATTATTTGTTGCTCAATAGATCCCTAAGCTTTGGAAGGTCCAATACTTAAAGCTACTACGTCTAAGTTGTGTTGAACGGATATTATTCTGCACCTGAAAATACGATAAGTAAGTTAATTGTAAAATACTTCCACATACATTTTCAGGGAAAAGTGATAGATTGTTTTTATAAGGGAAAAAGTACAGATGAAGGGAATGTTCAGATTTTCATGCCACATCAATAATTTTCCTGTTAAACAAGTATAATTTTTTTTTATTGAAAAATGTACAAATGTATGTTGAGTTAGGAAGGGTTTTTTTTTTGGGGGGGAGGGTCCTGACCCGATGTACCATACATAGGTGTGACTCTGTTTCAGACTGATATATTTTTGCGTTATAATAAGGATTAGATACACCAACATAAAAACAATAAGCTTGTATTCTGCAAATAGATAATTATATGAACTTGTTATACACAAAATCTCGCGTTGAGATAAAGTAAGTTAAACACCAATAACACTTTCTTTTTCTTTTCCTTGTCAGAAAGAAGTATTTTGGTCTTCCTCAGTTTCTGGAACATGTTTATGGTCACATAAATCACATATGCCTCTATATACACACAGTATCATTACACTTCAATAAATAATCGCATACCGTTGTAGCTTTATTATTATTATTTTTTTAAAGAGAACGACGTTAGAAAAGAAAACATGTGAAGAAGTTGTATTGTATGAGCCAGACCACAGCAGGTCCGTCTGTCCGTTCTGCCAGGTCCGATGATAAATGAATCCACGGCGGGTCGGCCGACAGGTGACATGGAAGGCCGATGCAGTCAAGTATTGTGTTGGATCTGGCGCGGGGATTGACGGGAAGGGGAGAAGACAAGCTCCAGCGTAGATTAATCTTCATTATGCTAGTTCAGTGAAAAGAAGAAGAAGAAGAAGTCATCTTTTGATGCTGTGAAACATTGTGAGGAAACATTCGCTACATCAAGAGGCAAAATACTATTACATTTACCACTGCGATTTGTTCTTAGGGTTCTTCAGACAATTTGTTGCGACATGAAGTGGAATTAAATGGAACTAATTGCTATTCCTTGTTTCTATGTACCATGCACAGACAAAACTGCTTTATTATTGTATAAGAAACTAGACATTTTTCGCACGGAGGGGTGGGAGTGAGAGAAATATATTGAAAATATTAGCAACACTTCCCCTTTGGATAACCATTTCAATGAAAGTGAATGAAAACATTCCGTAATGACACCTCTTTTGTACCCCCATGCCGATGTGGGTTAAACTTGGACTTAAATGGTGTCGGGGAGTGTCACTATTCATGTCAGCGACCCTGAAAATTAAAGATTGGACAGTAATATCGATCGTTTTAGATTAATTTTACATGTCATCGTTTCTCATCTCCGCCCCTCACCCCTATACCGATGGATATTGAACTTGAACTTAAATGGCATCTGGAATATCACTATTCATCTCAGAGATCCCGAAAACTATGGATTAGAGCCTAATATCGGTCGTTTTTAGATTATTTTCACATGTCATTCTTTCATATACGAGGACCATTGCAGAAGTCATGGCAACTATTAATTTTCTCGAAAATGGTAATGAATAAAAAAAATTCTGAAATATGCAAATGGAAGGTTAGTTCATAGAAACATTACATGTAGGGAGATGGATGAACATACACACTACTATAAAGATAAAGCACAAGAAAAAAGACGAAAAGAAATTGTCGTTTCAAACGTGTTTTACTGTCAATTGCAACAGTACTCAATAGTACAGGGCAGAAACCCGTACCTGTGACATCTTAAGGTTATTCATTACGTCCAAATAGTTTGTGTCTAAAACGGTAGATGGCGCCACCGTCACCAATGTTAACATATGCAACTAATAAAATTAAAACAATCAAAAATAAAATGAACAATTCAAAAATTAAGCAAAAACGGATATAATCTGGTTAATGGACGTTACAAAATCTAGGGAATGGTACGTGTCGATTTCACTTATTGTTATTAGTTTCATTGTTAGAGGCCACCATTGTTAAGTAAAGAATCAACTTTATCTGCCGTACTTTTTACCAGAAATTGACCAAACTTTACACACCCATTTAAGATTGAAATATCTAGGGAATGGTACGTGTCGATTTCACATATTGTTGTTGGTTTCATTGTTGAAGACCACCATTGTTAAATAAACAATCAACTTTATGTGCCACACTTTCTAAAACTAACTGACCAAACTTGGCACACCCATCCGATTAGCACAGATACATCTAGCGAATGGTACCTGTCGAATGTTCGACAGGTTTCATTGTTCGAGGAAACCATTGTTAAACAAACAATTGCTGGATTTTTCCATTGTTAAATAAACAATTAACTTTATCTGCCATACTTTATACTACAAACTAACCAAACTTGGCATACTCATTTACAATTGAGACATCTATGGAACCGTACGTGTCTATTTCACTTATTGTTGTTAGTTTCATTGTTAGAGGACATCATTGTTAAATAAAGAATCAACTTTATCTGCCACACTTTCTACCAGAAACTGACAAAACCTTGCACACTCATTTAAGATTGAAATATCTAGGGAAATATATGTGTCGGTTTCTCATATTGTTGTTAGTTTCATTGTTCAAGACCATCATTGTTAAATACACAAGCGTTGGATTTCTACATTGTTAAATAAACGATCATCTTCATCTGCCATACTTTCTAACACAAACTGACCAAACTTGGCGCACCCATCGGATTACCACAGAGATATATACTGAATGGTACCAATCAATTTCTCATATTGTTGTTAGCTTCATTCTTCGAGGCCACCATTGTTAAACAATCGTTGGATTTCTCCATTATTAAAAAAAACAATCAACTTTATCTGCCATACTTTCTACCACAAACTGACCAAACTTGCACAATCATTTACGATTGAGATGTCGATGGAACGGTACGTGCCGATTTCACTTATTGTTGTTAGTTTCATTCTTAGAGGCCACCATTTTTAAAAAATAATCAACTTTATCTGCCACACTTTCTACCAGAAACTGACCAAACTTTGCACACGCATTTAAGATTGAAGTATCTAGGGAATGGTACGTGTCGATTTCACATATTGTTGTTTGTTTCATTGTTAGAGGCCACCATTGTTAAACAAACAATCAACATTAATGGCCATACGTTCTACCAGAAACTGACCAAACTTTGCACACTTATTTAAAGTTGAAATATCTACGGAATGCTATGTGTCGATTTCACATATTGTTGTTAGTTTCATTGTTGTAAGACACTATTGTTAAATACATAATCGTTGGATTTCTTCATTATTAAACAACAATCAACTTTATCTGCCATATTTTCTACCACAAACTGACCAAACTTGCACAATCATTTACGATTGAGATGTCGATGAAACGGTACGTGCCGATTTCACTTATTGTTGTTACTTTCATTCTTAGAGGCCACCATTTTTAAAAAGCAATCAACTTTGTCTGCCACACGTTCTACCAGAAACTATCCAAACTTTGCACACGCATTTAAGATTGAAATATTTAGGGAATGGTACGTGTCGATTTCACATATTGTTCTTTGATTGTTAGATGCCACCATTGTTAAATAAACAATCAAGTTTTTCTGCCACACTTTCTTCCACAAACTAACCAAACTTGCACAATCATTTACGATTGAGATATCTATGGAATGGTATGGGTCGATTTCACATATTGTTGTTAGTTTCATTGTTAGAGGACACAATTTTAAGTAAAGAATCAACTTTTTCTGCCGTACTTTCTACCACAAACTGACCAAACTTTATACATCCATTTAAGATTGAGATATCTAAAGAATAGTACGTGTCGATTTCAGATATCCTTGTTAGTTTCAGTACTGAAGGCTTACATTGTTAAGTAAACAGTCAACTTTATCTAACACACTTTCTAACACAAACTGATCAAACTTGGCACACCCATCGGATTACCACAGATATATCTACTGAATGGTACCAATCGATTTCACATGTTGTTAGTTTCAGTGTTCGAGGCCACCATTTTAAAACAATCGTTGGATTTCTCCATTATTAAATAAACTATCAACTTTATCTGCCATACTTTTTATTACAAACTAACCAAACGTGGCATACTTATTTACGATTGAGATATCTATGGAATGGTACGTGTCGATTTCATTTATTGTTGTTAGTTTTATTGTTAGAGACCGCCATTTTTAAATAAACAATCAACTATATCTGCCATACTTTCTACCAGAAACTGACCAAATTTTGCATACCCCTTGAAAGTTGAAATATCTACGGAATGCTATGTGTCGATTTCACATGTTGTTGTTAGTTTCATTATTGATGGCCACCATTTTTAAATACAGAATCGTTGGATTTCTCCAATGTTAAGTATACAGTCAACTTTTGTCTGCCATATTTTCTACCAGAAACTAACCAAACGTGGCACACTCATTTACGATTGAGATATCAATGGAATGGTTCGTGCCGATTTCACATATTGTTGTTAGTTTCATTGTTGAAGGCCACCGTTGTTAAGTAAACAATCAACTTTATCTTTCGTACTTTCTACGAGAAAATGAAGAAACTTTGCACACCCATTTAAGATTGCAGTATCTAGGGAATGGTACGTGTGGATTCCACATATTGTTGTTAGTTTCATTGTTGAAGGCCACTATTCTTAAATAAACAATCAACTTTATCTGCTATACTTTCTAAAACAAACTGACCAAATTTGGCACACCCATCGGATTTGCACAGAGATATCTACTAGTCGATTTCACATATTGTTTTTAGTTTCACTGTTCGAGGCCACCAATATTAAATAAACAATCGTTGGATTTCCCCATGGTTAAATAAACAATCAACTTTATCTGCCACACTTTCAACCACAAACTAACCGAACTTGGCACACTCATTTAGGATTGAGATATCTATGGAACGGTACGTGTCGATTTCACTTATTGTTGTTAGTTTCATTGTTAGAGACCAGGTTTGTTAAATGAACAATCAACTATATGTGCCATACTTTCTACCAGAAATTGGCCAAACCTTGCACACACATTTAAGATTGAAATATCTAGGGAAACATATGTGTCGATTTCTCATATTGTTGTTAGTTTCATTGTAAAGATCACCATTGTTAAATAAACATTTGTTGGATTTCTCTATTGTTAAATAAACGATCAACTTTATCTGCCATACTTTCTACCACAAACTAAGCAAACTTTGCACACTCATGAACGATTGAGATATCTATGAAATGGTATGTGTCGATTTCACATAATGTTGTTCTTTCATTGTTGAAGGCCACCATTGTTAAATAAACAATCGTTGAATTGCTAAATTGTTACCTAAACAATCAACTTTATCTTACACTCTTTCTACCACAACTAACCAAATTTGGCGCACTCATTTACAATTGAGACATCTATGGAACAGTACGTGTCGATTTCACTTATTGTTGTTAATTTCATTGTTAGAGGCCACCATTATTAAATAAAGAATCAACTTTATATGCCATACTTTCTAGCAGAAACTGACCAAACCTTACAGACTCATTTAAGATTGAAATATCTAGGGAAAGATATGTGTCGATTTCTCATATTGTTGTTAGCTTCATTGTTGAAGACCACCATTGTTAAATACACAATCCTTGGATTTCTACATTGTGAAATAAACGATCAACTTTATCTGCCATACTCCCCCTTTCTACCACAGACTAACCAAACTTTGCACACCCATTTAAGATTGAAATATGTAGGAAATAGTACGTGTTGATTTCACATATTGTTCTTAGTTTCATTGTTGGTGGCCACCATTGTTAAATAAAGAATCAACTTTATTTGCTATATTTTGTACCAGAAACTGACCAAACTTGGCACACCAATCGGATTACCACTGAGATATCTAGGGAATGGTACTTGTCGATTTCACATATTATTGTTAGTTTTATCGTTTAAGGCCACAATTGTTCAATAAATAATTGTTGGATTTCTCCATTGTTAAATAAACAATCAACTTTATCTGCCATACTTTTTACCACAGATTAACCAAACTTAGCACACTCCTTTACGATTTAGATATCTATGAAATGGTACTTGTCGATTTCACTTGTGGTTGTTAGTTGCATTGTTAGAGGCCACCATTGTTAAATAAACAATAAACTTTATCTGTCATACTTTCTACCAGAAACTGACCAAACTTTGCGTACCTATGTAAGATTGAAATATCTATCCTATGGTTCATGTCGATTTCACATATTGTTTTAGTTACGTTGTTGGAGACTACCATTGTAAAATAAACGATTCACTTTATTTTCCACACTTTTTACCAGAAGCTGACCAAACTTGTCATATTTACAATTCAGATATCTAGAGAGGTACATGTCGATTTCTCATATTGTGGTTAGTTTCATTGTTGGAGGTCTCCATTTTTAAATAAACAGTAAACTATTTTCCATACTTGCTACCAGAAACTAAGCAAACTTTGCTTACCTATTTACGATTGAAATATCTATGGAATGATACATGTCGATTATCAAGGGCTAACAAGCTCTAGTCAAATTGTGTGTAATACATCAGTATGCGTTGGGATCAAACGATAATTATTCGTGATCAAACGAGCTGGACAAATTCCGATTGAATTTGTTTTCATGGTGGCTGTGGTGGAGGGGCTAACAGGTCATCGGTAAATGTTATTGTTCGGAAAATGGAATAGTATATATATTTCATTCAGAACTTTGTTGCGCCAGAACTTGTTTATAGCCAGTGTGAACTAGTTGTGTGCCTCCAGATTTTTTTTTTTGGTCTCAGGTGGAGCGGGATGGCCCCCTACAGCGTTCCTAGAATTACACTCTAAAAGCCCACAGTGTTCCTAGAATTGCACTCTAAAAGCCTTTCCCATACAACTGACCTGTGCTTCCCAGCAGACACCTCACATTTGAACTCTGTTGAGATTCTATGTAAGTTTGTCGGCTGTACGTACAAATTCAGAGAATAAACATGTATTAGGGAATGAGAAGTTCTCGAAATAAATTTGCAAGCTGAATATTTTTTCGCGACATAAGTGAAGAGTAATTATATACCCTTGAAGTGTACCCTGGAGAGTAAGAAAGCTCTAAGCAAAATAATCATTGAATAAATAGCAATGTAATCACAGTAATGTGTATATATGGCATGTTGTATTTCTACCAGATTGTCAGAGCACTAATTATCTCATTTTTTGATGTGAGCGATCTCGCTATCGAATTTCCAGAAGAACATTAAAAAAAAGTTGTATTTAGGTCTATTCCATTTTAAACAAACGAAATACGTTGCGTAAAAGAATTTTCCATGTTAAAATATTTGATGGGTAAAGTAGTTTGTGTGGGATTTGATTGTTATTGCATGTATCTATTGCATGCTGAATGGGTAGCTGGGAAAGCAGCCAGGATATTCATTCTGACGGTTGCAAGCCCATGAAAATACAGAGCAACAGTTACTCCAAGGTTTTCAATTACTCGTATACGGAAGATAAACATTACGAAACTATTTTTATTTATTTATTTATTTACTTATTCCTCGGGGGGTAGTCTATCTCAGAAAATTACGATTAGCATAATTCTATGTTTCAGGAGTGCGCTTCGAACCCACCCCCCAGAGGCGGTTTTTTGGGCGGGCGAACTATACCTTGTCCACAGGTCCACACATTAATTAAAGTATATGTGACACACATGTACGTGTGTGTGTGTGTGTGTGTGTGTGTATGTATATATATATGTGTGTATATATGTATGCTAAATGTAAAATATTTTTGAACCAATGTTCCCAATCCAAATAATAGAGCCCCACGGCTCCAACTCGCCAAGGGCTCCATAAGAACAAATTCCGCCTGTGTCACCTTCTACACATCAGTGGCTATGCCCATAGTATATTCTATGATAACAATTGACTGAATGTGCTTTTCAAGTTTCACTTTCTTGGAAAGAGAATGCGTAAGACTCTTAGTGTTCCAACGAGACGGGACTCGACTCTTTGAAGCGAGACACGATACAATACGAAACTTTTTGTGAAATGTCTCGTCTCGTGTCTCGAAAAATACAAACACAGTTTCTGAATTTGCTTAAAAATTTATTAACTCGGAATAAATTATTTGCCTTCGAAATGTATACCTTCTTTTATTATTTCAAATGATCCAAATGATTCAATGTTTCAAATCCTACAAAGAACAGGGAATACCTAAAGAATTTTTTAAAAATGATTCTTACAAACAGCTTTCACTTCCATTTTTCAATCGATTCAAGTTTAATTATTTTGTGATAGTGCTCCAGATTCAAATACAAATGTAAAGCGTTCATTGAGATCAGTGTTTCAGAAGATTTTATTCCGGGGGCTGGTGGAGATATCTACGTATAAAAATCCTGTTATAGAAGTACAAGTAGAAGTGGCAATTTTATCAGTAACTAACTATTGTTTCATTGTCTTTCTCGTTCCGAACCAAGACAGAAACGTGTCAGCCTTTCTCGATACTGAGTTTTGAAAAGATGCTGATTTGACAACAAAATTTATCTTTTTTATTGTTTTATGATGTTATTCGAAGCTAAACCATTTTTTAAATGGGAAAGTTACATAGGCCTCCTTATTTGTTGAAGTGGCGCCAGGGGTTCTGAAAAAAGGATATCAGAATAAATGGGGAAATCTTGCCTTTCGACTGTACTGACGGTATTGACAAATGTTCCTATCGAAGTAATTACTGGTTCAGTCGAATCTAAGCAGCCGTTGCTGGAAGATTGCAGTCGTGTTGTGTGTTGTGCTACCAAACAAAACTTGGTTAAAAGTTGTAATTTTAACCACTTGGTATAACAGCTCTTTTTGTGGGCCTCAGCCTTTCTGGTGTTGCCACGAGACGAGACAAAACCATTCGATATGAGACGAGACGACACAGCCAGAAATCTCGTCTTGTCTCGTGGCAACACTAGACTCTCTAGATATGTCAGTAAAAGGAATGACAACGTTCCTCACGGAGCACGTGTTAGCTCTCAGCCTCTTTGTTTCACTGATGTTTGTTTACATAGTAGATGAATATATAGAGAGTAACAAAAGGATGAGATATGCAGATTCTCCTGAAACCACATTAAAATTGTAGCAGTATTTGGAGCTTGTTATAAATGGATGTACCGGGGAACTAAAATAATTCTTGAAATTGATCATACAGTATTGATATAAAAAAATAAAAAAAAACATGGAAACAAGTAAAGACAAAGAACTGAAATCGTGAATTTGTTTTCAAAATACAGAAATCTCAAAGGAATATCTGTTTAGCCGACTTTAATTGTAAACGAATTTTGAATAAATTTGCATTCCCTGAATTCTTATACATAAAAAATAGAAATCTTTCTTTTAGCGTACGAATGAGAGGCTTTAGGAAATTAGGCCAAGATAATTAAAATGATACTGTCCTTTAAAAAATTTAAGGGGAAGACCATGATCGAAAAAGCATCAGTCAAACTATAAAGGTCAATGGTAGCTTTTGTCATTTCTTACGACCACTATATGCACCTTATTGCGAAAAATTTATTCGTATTATAAAACCGCTATCGTTCAATAAATGTCAAATTTAATAGATCTTAGAGATGAAATTGTCATTACCTCTGTCGCATAATATATTCTAGCTTTGGGACCTATGTCATTATATGACTTTCACGATAAGTGACAAGAAGAATATAAATCCCAAGTTCAAAACGTAAGGAAAGAAACCGGCTGTTCGCCCTTCAAATTATGAAAAATGTACCAAAATGGTTGAAATTATGATTTTGTATTTCTTTACGAGAGAGAAGAATAAAAATAAAAATTGAAGCAATTGTGTATGTATAAGGCCACTATCTTCTTCAAGTTACTAAACTAACTTCAAGTGTTTCAACCATTTTTGACACATATCTCGAAAACTTTTAGTGATATTAGAGGCAAGAATACGTGGTTGATAATGAGCTTTTTAATTATGTCACAATACTTTTGAACTTTACCTTATGAGAAATGGCATATTCCAAAAATAACTCAGTACCACCCTAACCTGAATTTTACCAAAAGATTAGCAAAAGTGATACGGTGTGCGTCGTCCAGGGTTTAATTCCCGGTGTGGCACTCAAACATTGCTGTGTTGACCAAACATCGAGAGAAAAGTTGGGAAACTAAAAGATAGCGGACTTCAATCTAGACAGCCGGCTACGTTAGGTGTAGTTGTGCTGACCACTAACATAAGCCCGCTGCAGACTCAGATCACAAGGGACTGTTGCGCCAGGAGTTTATATATATGTATATATTGGTGTTATTATTTTACCTTACCTCTCAGTAGCGTAAGTAAGGACGAATGGGCCTCCCCGCAAAAATGTTAACGGACCCCCTCTATCCACATCCATGAGTCACGTAAAATTTACAGAGAACAGTTTTGACTTTCTATGTTCTATCACTGAGTCACAACTTGCTCATATGCAAAAAAAGCACATTATTATTATTATTATTATTATTATTATTATTATTATTATTATTATTATTATTATTATTATTATTATTATTATTATTATTATTATTCTATAGTTTTCGTCTATTCTTCTGTACCAACCTCGAGAGTCTACGACATTTTTAATGAGATGTAGTCGCCCCACTTTTTGTTGTTTGGTTCGACGCTGGTTTCACTGTCCTTTTCCCATCTTTGAAATACATAAGCACTGCAGATCGCGAAAACTCGACAAGTCGCGCTGTTTCCGAAATGAGGCTCCCAGCCGGTTCCGTGCATGTAGCGCCCGTAGACTTAGCGCCCAGTGTTTCTGGCTCACAGAAGGAATTTTATATTGATTTTATCTCACAATCAGGGATGTCCAGTTCATTTTACCACTCTTTCCACAGGTCGTTAATTCCTGTTATTTTCTTACACCCATGTTCCGTGTACTTAGCGTCCACTAAGTAAAACTGTTATGAAGAGGAAAAGAGAGACAGAGAGACCAGCCAATAGCACTGATTATGACGATTCAATGAATCATAACCTCCGGAGGAAAGGGTGAAACGCAGAAATATATATATATATATATATATATATATATATATATATATATATATATATGCATGTATGTAACTGTACTCCGTGGTATGCAATGCTCTATAATATTTAAATGTACTATAAACTAAGGTTACATATTTAGCTTTTAATGTGACAACTATGTAAAACAGACGTAATCTAGAATACCGCAATGAGGATAAGGCATACAAAAAACGGTGAACATATTCTCACAACTGAGAACCGGGACAAAATGTAAACTGGCGAAACACCGGGATAAGAGTCTTCATGGAGGTCACGGTGGTTCAGTGGTAGAAACACTCATATCTGGTTCATGGGATCCCTGGTTTTATCCCATCTTGCGTCAAATGGGCTTTGTGGTAGTCAGACGCTGCGTGCATGGATAAACTCGGAGTTCTCTCGTTTTCTCTCACTTTCTTCATTCCACCATTTCATTCATTCTCACAATCACCGTCTTCTCTATCCTACTCCTATCTCCTTAATCGTGGGATGTAAAATTCAAAGATTTCATTTCATTTCAAGAGCTTTCAAACCGGGACTGTCCCGGTAAAAACCTGACATATGGTAACTCTGACTATATAACAACATCGGTTTCGATACCAAAAAAGAAAAAGTCAAATTATCATATGGTATTACACAGTTTCAGAAAAAAAACATCTAACAAGCTAGCCGCATTAAGTCTGATACATATTTCACAACTTTATGCGTAATATAAATGTATATAGTTAAGCAATTGATATCATACACTACAAGCACTGAAAAACAACGTAACATTCTCTAATAAAAAGAATGTTACTTTACAAACCAATAAGTTAATCGCTCTACGAACCTTATTGTACACATTATACCCTAAAGTTACAGCCTTATGCAGTAATCAATTCCAATCAGATATTGAACGAGTATGGTGTTTCCTTGAGAATAATCCATCACTACGTTGAACAAGCGCCTTTGAAGGTTAATCGTCTTCCATTTTACTCTCTTCTTCGGTAATTCATCTCGCTACTCTTGTTCGATGCAGTTGACACCATGGCCTCATCCTTTTGCAATGTCCATCCACAAGGAAGGATGAACAGGTTCAACCTTTTGGAATTTCAAATTCGAAGCTTCTGTAAATTTACTCGTTCGTGTCTCTTTCTGTAATGTTGCTATATGAACGGGTATGTTGCGAGGAAACAAAAGAGGCTAGCAAAGAAATCGAATCGTAAGATCACCATAAGATGAAAGTCGCATACTCCAGAGACTACCTGGGGCCGCGGTGGCTCAGTGGTAGAGCGTTCACCTCTGGTGCTTGGGGTCCCGGGTTCGATCCCAGCCCCCGCCAAGTGAACTTTGTGGTGGACAAACACCGTGTGCGTGGGTTTTCTCGGGGTTCTCCCGTTTCCTCCCACTTTCTTCATTCCACCATTTCATTCATTACTCATCATCACCGTCTCCTTTAGCCTAACCGGCATAACCGTGGGACGTAAAACTTAAAGATTTCATTTCATTTCATTTTTTTCCAGAGACTACCTGATACGTAATGTTGATCAAAATAAATTAGGAATTCTTCAGTTTCTTCTGGTACGATTTGCTGTAAGTAATCCATCCCTTCTGACTCTTGTCAGAGAGAAGGAAAACAAATCGTCCACCATTCCATAGAAATCGGACTTTCTCATTCTCCCTGTAAAAATTCGCCAATCCCAACTGCTGCAGTATGTACTTCGTGTTCGTGTGACTTGTCTGGAAAGCTTTGGCTTACGACTTCCCCCGCTAGCCACGTCTGGTTGTGAATTTAATTTATTTTTCCAATATTTGTTTGTTTTATCTCTCCCCGCTGGTCTAGTGGCAAGCACGCAAGCCTTTGGCGTATGAGGTTCAAGGTTCGATTCCTGGTGGGAGAGCATTGAGTAACCAAAGTGGTTCGGTTTCCACTATAATCAGTAAATTCAAGTCTTCCTTAGCCGACCCGGCAAAACCATGGAACGTAAAACTAAATACAAACCTTTTCTTTTTTCGCAAAAGGAACGTTTTATTATGAAGTAAAACACTATTCAGAAATATAATATTAAAATTTGCAAGAAGGAAATTTATTTCTGCGTAACAAAATTTATAAATTAATTATTCACAGGTAATTCTTTTATTGGATTATAACGAGTTACAGTATAATTTCCCAAAGACTCTTCTCATACAATTCTGCTGTTCTCACATGTAACACTTCCCAAGTGTAACACTCCGATTTTGATAAAATTTAGCAGATAGATATTACACATGAAATAAACGAATGCATGTTTTTTTCTTTTTAGCGGAAAAACAGTTTTAGGGGGCAAAAGCCCCCACCCAAAATTTTGAAATTTGGGTCCCGAAAGGCAAGAAGTGAACCGAAGTGAATAATATTGTGCACAGATGCTATAAACGTAAAACGAAGGAATAGATGTTTCGTATTTTCCTGGGAAAAACGGTTGGACATAATTGCAACGATAGTTTGTGTAGGAACAGTACGCAAAAATAAAGAAAGAAAGAAAGAAAGAAAAGAAAAGAAAAGAAAAGAAAAGAAAAGAAAAGAAAAGAAAAGAAAAGAAAAGAAAAGAAAAGAAATGATTACGTGTTTTTGATTTTGTGCATAAAAACAAAAGTGTGACAAAGGGCCCCCCTCCTAAAAATACGAAATTCAACTCCACGAGCCCAGAAAGAAATATACTGTAATAAATGAAAATGTCCACAAATGTTGTAGACGTAAAATGAAAGAATACGTGTCGTATTTTCCTATGAAAACTACCTGCGCTTCTGCGGTAATAATTACTTTTTTTTTTTCGGAGGGACTTTAGTCACACCACAGTTTTTCCGCAGAAACTAAAAACACGTATTCGTATATTTTTTTGCGTATTGTCTCTAAACACAGTTTCGTTACAATTCTCCATGTCCTTTTAGGTACTTTTCACTATACTAATGAACACTTTGATAAATCGTGATTAAATGTTTGAAGGGGTCTGTACCCCACCCAACCATATTTTCCAGAAAAATGCGACACAATATTCTGTCATTTTACGTCTACAATATATGCACACAATTTCGTTCATTCCGGTCTACTTCTTCATGCCTTTCGGTCGTGAATTTCAAAATTTTCGGTGGAGACTTTTGCCCCTAAAAACATTTTTTTCTGCAGGAAATAAGAAAGAAGTGTTCATTTATTTTTTTCTATATTGTCCCTACCCAAAATTTCCTTACAATTCTTCATGTCCTTTAGGCATGTTTAACGTACTGTTATTAGCGCTTTTGATATTTCGAGATCAAAGGTTTGAAGGGGTCTGTGCCCCACCCAACCATTTTTCCCGGGAAAGTACGAAACACATATTCCATCATTTAACGTTTATAATATCTGTGAACAATTTCATTCACTTCGACTAACTTCTTCTTCTCTTTCCGGCCTCAAATTTCTCCAAATTTTGGGTGGGGGCTTTTACCCCTTAAAACAGTTTTCCCCAGAAAAGAAAAAAACACGTATGTTTATTTCATGTGTAATATCTACCTGCCAAATTTTATCAAAATCGGAGTGTTACATTTGGAAAATATTACATGTCAGTACATTCATATAGCTTGCATTTGCGGCAGAAAGTTCTTGTTTTGTGTTCCCTCTTTGCTGGAGAGACTTTTTTTTAGGCTGTTCCTCTTCAGTATACTGGGAAGCTTCTATTCTCCGTGATTTCTTCTCAACGTTGGCGAACTGCTAACCAGACGAAATGAAGAATTTACGGCATTTCAAACTTTTTAATGTTTGTTTCTCGTTTGAAATTACGCTTTGATGACACAATACCATAAGTGTTGAGTCCACTTACATCAGTTATGTAAAATACTGTCATAGGCCATTTTGTTCATTGTTTTGTGGTGTAACGGCGAACCATATGATTGTTAGTGTGAACGACTGATTTTGTTGTGTTGTAATATATGATAACTTTGAGTATTTTCCTCCGCTCTAGAAGTGACCACTTCAGGATATAGTTGTGCATTGTGTTTTGCAATTGTAAAATGGCTGATCTTAATGGGTATATATTGACAAAAGAGACAGCGCACCCAAAAAATGAGAAGTTGTTCGTCTACAGTCATATTATATATAAGAATAAAATTATATTGCAGTGTGTGAAGAATCTGCAACTTCACGAATTAGGAACAATTCGTCATCAGGTATTCTAATAGCGCCGAAGTTGGCATCAAAACATAAGGCAGCTCTTGTAGGATCGCTTTTCTCCGGAGTTTTGCCTTTTGCATTAGCTATAGGTGCTACGCTTCAAACTTCTAACCAATCCTCTGGTTAAGAAAACTACTCAACGTCTCATTTCAATATCGGTACTTGAACAAGAAACTTCAGTTGCATTTGTATATAAGTCTGCTAATATCTTATCGTCTGTCGGGAATCAATTTCTTTATCGTTTATTGATTTACCAAAAATATTCCTCCTCTACCATCAACAGTGACGTTAGTGATCTGTTAATATACCACGTGCAATAGTCAAAACACACTAATAATAAACAAAACTTTACATACAATCAGTGGCAAAGCCACGATTTCTATTGAGGGGGGGGGTCAATGTCCTACTCCGGAAACCTTTTTGTTTTTGTCAATATGGAGACTGAAAGCGCAAATTTAGGTTTTATTCTAGCAACTTTTAAAAATGTTGGGGCTTGGGAGTCCAGATCCCCGGAAACTGCCACTGAATACGCAACTGCATACAATGGAAAATTAATACAGTTTGATAGACAAAAGCAACAATTACGCTTCTGACAAGAGACTTATATAAGTGAATAAATAAAGAAAAGCTGCTACTAAAATAAGCAAAATTGCAAATAATTAAATCAATCAAACTACATAATAACATATAAAGTTGCAATATGTTATATCTGACTTCATTAGAACAGTTAGAAGATTATCAGAACGTTAACTCCGCTACGAGCCACAATCTCAATCTATACTGAATCCATCCTCATATTTCTGCATTAAGGCTGGAGTTTAATGGACCCACTCGGTACCCAATGCTATAAATTTTAAAAACTATCACTTGACTCACGGAAATGAAAAAAAAAAAAAAACTTAAATAACACAACACAAGAACACAACCAGGGAAATGTCATAGAATCTCAATACTTACTAAGCCTTAGTAATTATTAAAGAAAGTAGGCGTACGAGTGCAATGGACTCACCTGGTAGTCCTAGGGTTAAAAGTGTATCCTTATGGATATTTAGATAGTGGAAATACTAGTTCTTGCCGGATTTCTTTAATTACTTGCGATATTTTCCATTATTTTCAAACTAGGGTTGAAAATGTAATTGATTGCGTTTAGGGCGGCTTATAACACTGAAAGGAGTCGTTTTATGACACATGTTTATTAGAACGTTTTATTTTCATTTGATATAAAGAATTACCCACCAAATTTTGGCAGTTGAATTTTGCCCTCTGACACCCTGTATTTACGATAGGAAATGAAGTTATGTAATGTGCATAAATAATTGCTGTTTTTGATGCAGTACTCGTAGTATTTGCATTAAGGTGCGTGTAATTATTATTATTTAAAACTATATAAATTTTAAAATAACACTAGCACATGAATTCACATCCACATATGAAAATCTCATAGGTGATATGGTAATGCTCTTAAGTCGTAATTAAATTGTACGTAATTACAGATGTACATGAAAAGTCAGAGTGTTAGAGCCACTGCCTTCTACATCCGTCCGTGTGGTTAGAGCTGACGGTGGTGAACAGGAGAGGAAGAAAAGAACACATTTCTTTCAACTTGCCTAAGGGGTTTTAAAAGTGACATGACAATTGTGCAGCAAGAATAGCAGGATCTTTCAAGTGAAAACTCCTTGTTCTTTAGTCGTGAAAAGAGAGGGGATGGGGATAGATATGAGTACGAAATTACATTTATACATATAAACTAGTTCTCTCTTTGGTCAACCCTAGCACACTGATAAGCATCAAATATTTTCTGGGCGCTAAGTACACGATATTATATGTGGGCGCTAAATCTACGGGCGCAAAGTATACTCCACGTCCCAGCCATTTAGTCACCCTGATATATCGTCGTCCTCCCCCATTCAAGGCACAAGCACCACACTGACTAATCGAGTGAGATTCTTGTCGTGTTTGGCGCGCGGTTGTTATATGCCTTGTAGCTCTTATCTCAGCCCGATAATTTCGTTCAAAAAGTAGCGAGTGGTCATAATGTTTTCGCTGGTCAGTATAAGTTTTGTTGGCATTTAATTTACTAAATAATCGCTCAGGTGTTACCGTCTTCACAGGTAAAAATGATATATAGTTGAAACATCACATAATTTTTAACATCCTAACATTATAAAGTTTAACTTCGAAACTGAAATGGGCCTCTTTCTGTTCTGGGCCTCTCAATGTTGCGGGCCCTGCAGGCCCTTTAGTTGCGCCACAGCATTCTCTCTACTCAGAAGGATAGGGACAAATAGAAAAATCAAAATTCATTCTGTCCATTTTTCAAGCATCATACACTTCATGAAAAAAAAAATCATATAATACTGATATGTAAGAAAATATTGGTATTGTTTGTTTTCTGTATACAAAGAACCATTTAGGTTTTTTATCTCATATTCTGGTAATAATCGAACAAAAAAGAGAGAAGAGCTTCATGTGATAAACGGACGAAAGAAAATTTGTCAACGCGATGCGAATGACGCTCTTTGCAACCTAATTCACGTTTTTCGTACAAAAACTCTATTCCTACCTGCAAAAAGAAAAGATTTCTGTTACCCGTCAATGGTTGAGATTTTGCCCTGCGGCTGAACAACACGGCTTACTGACTGACTGCAGGTGCACGAAGGAAAAAAAAAACTGTTGGATTCCTCTCCCCGCCCACTTCAATTGTGGATATCCTGGACACATTTAAACTGAGCGGTACGATCTTTCACTTCTTCCCAGTAGAGGTGCCAGCAGTGATTGCTAAATGAAAAAGTGAGCATCTGGTGGCGAAAAGGCGAAGTGCTCGGACAAGGGGGTGGGCACAGTAACCTTAAAGCGGGAGTTATAAAGTATGAGGCACAAGTAGCTAATATGAGCGTAAAAAAAAGGAAGAAAAGAATGAGAATCGGAACCAGATTTGGGAGAATCTTCCTAAAAAGAGGGAAATGAAAAACGTGAATTTTTGATCACTATGTATAAGGCAACGAGAAGGCTGATTTTATGAAAATCCTATATAAGGAAAAAGAAAATGACGTAATAGGTAATCATGTAATTTGCAGTTTAGAAGCGATGTTGGAAACAAAAAAGTATTGTATTTCGTCGTTGCTTATTGACTCTTTAAAAACGGATGTAAGAAGAAAAATGCAAACTTGCAGTTCATAGATTGAATGGAAAGAGTGTGATTCAGCCAAGCTAAATAACAGGGGAATAGGAACTGTGTAAGTGAATAAAGGAAGACAGCAGTTATAGGAAGGAAGGTAGCAATTGTAGTGCAACTATTGTGTTGTGTATTTTTTTTTCTTTATTCTGTTTTGCTGCTGGTAAGCGCTCCGTATCTTCATTATCTTTTCTTTATTGGTACCCATGTAAAGTTCATGTCAAATAGCGCCACGCTAAAATCGATGGAAATGCTCTTCACTCGCCGTAAAATCCCTTAATTCGACGTATTTAATATTCTAGGTCCTTATCCTCAATGTTGGTGGTAGTTCACAAATTTGGATTCAATTTTTCTATTTTTGCAGGACCGTGGTAGGAAGTAGTGAAGGCTTCTGGGCATCCTTGTTTCCTTTCGGATAATAAACTAATATAAGGTCTCTTTGCGCATCGGAC
>NC_137465.1:30813149-31011149 GCF_964235325.1 Thermobia domestica
ACAGCGAACTGCAGTAAACTGAACAGGCGGTGACAATGTAAAATGGGCGACCTCTCGGATTTCCAAATAGAGCAAATTGTTGGAGCTTGGTTATGTGGTACGAGCGTGACAAAAGTGGCAAGTGTGTTGGATGTATCGCGAGGGAGTCTCTAAGACGATGGTGGCCTATAAAGCTCATAGCAAAACCACACCAGCGAAGAGGAATAGTGGTCGGAAGACAATCTTCAGTGACAGGTCCCACTGAGGATTAAAACGCGAAGGAACTCAAGCAGCACCTCCCATAGCTTGTGTCGACACAGTCCGCCGCGCGTAACGGACGCCTAAAGAAGCGTATTATCCGCAACATCCTAATTTTCCGTGAGTCCTATGCTGATGCTTACCGATATCGTCACTGCTTGTGGTTATATCGCCATTTTAAGGGACTATGTGCACCCTATCGTCCAGATTTTGTTCCGGGCAGTGCCGCCATATCCAGGATGATAATGCGCCCATTCACACACTTGAAGCTGGTACGGTGTGGTCTGAGGAACACCAAGATAAAGTTAACAACTTTCCTGGTCAGCTTAATCTTCGGACCTGAATATAATTAAATAGCTGCGGTCCATTTTGGAGACATGAATGCAGCGGAGACATAGGCCTACATTCTCTCAACGGAACTGAGTGATGTACTGCACAGGGAATGCTGTAATAATCCACTTGCTACCATTCACGACCTTCATGATCCATTCCACGTCGCATCAGAGGTGTTCTAAGGGCCAAAGGTGATCCAACGGCACATTAATCTGGTAAGTTGAGCTTTTTCAGATTTTTATTAAATTTCTAAGTAGTAAATTGATAAAATAGACATATATATATATATATATATATATATATATTGCTACAGAGAAAGAGAGAATCCCTTCAATGCTCTAGCCTCGTAAATCCATTCCTTTTATTTTCTTGATGCTTTTATTATTTGTTCTCCTATTTTTATATGTGAACAATGTTCCAGGCAAGAGACGAAAGCTGGATCCAGGAATCAGAATTTCAAATAAGTAAAATAATCGTTAAAACTTTTGAGTGTGTTAGCGTAGTGTCTGAGATAAAGGATATAGAGGCAACATTTTTCAAAATTATGCCCGAATGCACGAATTTTTCAAAATTATGCTTTTCCATCAATGGTCTCTTGGAACAAAATTTTAAATATGTATTTTGCCTGCACGTGTGTGGATTTTTCATTTACATTTGTTTGCACATAGTTACTTCAAGCAGTTTTTTATACAAAAATTACTATGTAAATCATTTCGAGTTATACCTTATATATCTAGGATAGTAGCTTTGCAAGAAATTCGAAGTGGGTATCAAAATTACGTATTGTTTTCATGGCCAAAAATTAAAAGGGTGGATTAATATAATTACACATGAATTACCTTTAAACTTTAAGACTTAAGTGTGCAAAATTTCAAGTTTCTCACTACGTTCGATTTTAATCAATTCACCAGTGAACGAAAGCCTGATTTCACAGGTGGATTTTTTTATACTCACCTGAAATGACGGATTTCATCGAGGTCCTAATAAAGTTTTGATCTACATGTTGTTAAAAAGGTATCGAAATTTATCGCCAGTTAAAGACTGTTTGCATGGACACTGCCCTTGCTTACTGTATTGTTCGGAAGTATTTGCATGAATTTAAGTGCGAAAGGGGGTCAACTGAAGTTCTACTAAGAGTCGAAAACCCAAATTGTGTAAAAACAGCATCGAAGTAGCTCCTCATCCATTCTGCTCCCCAGTGAACTCTATTTGTTTCCAAAAGTAAAGAATTATTGTGAGACAGACGTTTTTAGTCTATAAGTGTTATCGGAACTGAAATTTTCCAGTGTTTAAAACAAACCATTCAAAAAGTACTTTCAAGCGATAGTAGGATACAATGATTACAATTGTGTATATATGTGGACGGAAATTGTGTTGAAAATTGTCATAAAATATACGTATAACTTTTTTTTTCTAAACTTTTTTTCCCAGTTAGCTTGGAAATGAAATCTTTCAGTTTTACGTCCCACGGTTATGCCGGTTAGGCTAAAGGAGACGGTGATTATGAGAAGTGAATGAAATGGTGGAATGAAGAAAGTGCGAGGAAACGGGAGAACCACGAGAAAACCCACGAGCACGGTGTTTGCCCACCATAAAGTCCACACGACGCGAGCTGGGATCGAATCAGGGACCGAAAGCACCGGAGGTGAACGCTCTACCACTGAGCTACCGCGCTCCCACCCCTTTCGGATCACTGTCCTCCACCTGTTTCTATCTTGTGTCATATCCACTGTCACACCACATTGCACCATGTAACAGAAATATATAACTCGAAAACTGGCAATTGCGGGCGTCTGTAATTTTGGTATGCACCTCGCAATGTAAATTTACGAATTTCAACCACTACTGTGTAGAGCCTGCAGACAGGCAACTGATCCCGAAATTAAATTACTGTGCAAATAAGTACGCAATTTTCTTAGACTTTCGTGTTTTATGGAGAATTATATATAACGCTCTTACAGACAAAAATATGTTAAAGATTCTCATTTTATTTTCCACACTCTTCTTGATGAGGATGGATATATTAACAATTGTATATACACGAGATTTCATAAATCGGTTTGCAATAAAGATTTCAATACATAGTGAAAAAAATTATCAGTAAATGAATAACGCTTAAAAAGTTCATTACAAGCGCTTTCGCCAAATAGTTAATCAAAGAGTAGAGTATGTGCAAGTTTTCAGTTTCTGATTTATCATTTTTTTGTTTCTGAAAGATCTCATGAACCCTATGCTTCAAGACTACCCCTTTCGCCGCCCGTCTTCCACATCCACTGGTACATTTGTGGAATCTAAGATCGAAATAAATACTTATTTTTTGCCCGATCTTCATCTAACATTTCGTTCTCGAGTTATTACCCTTTTTATATCATTCTGATCAATTTTCGGTGGGTTATGACGCATTCATATTAGTCTCTATTTTTTCACGATTTTGTGTGAGGATTAATTTCCTAAAGGTTTGTGTATATATATATATATATATATATATATATATATATATATATATATATCTTGTGTTTCCGCACACCCTGTATAAAATGTTAAATAAATAATATACATCTTTCATAATACTTACTCTGTCACTTTCCAAAGTACCGAAAGTGTAGGACTGGAAGGGAATATCCGGCGGCCACCAATCAGGCTTTGCCACATTAATTACTTTATCAGCCTTACATCCCAAGGAACACTTCAGCATAAACGGTAAGAAACGAAGCAGTTGGTGCTGCAATAAATTAAAATAAAGTATGACACTCTGGAACTTTTCTTTTAAATTCTCTACAATATTTAATCTTTATGTAATTAGTTAGATTTGTTTACAGAGTACTTATAATTACTTTCTACAATTCTCATCCATGTTACATTTTTCACAAACCAAGGTATAAAGCTGTACTTATAACAAGCTAACGACTATCTTTTCCGGATACTATGAAATGAGTACAATCATATTATCTTCCACACAAACTACTGTATATTGAGGCAATCGAAAATTTTACAATGGAAACATTTGCATTGAAAGTTTTCATTTGTAGTTTGAACTACTGCATATTTTTGCAATGAAAACTTCAGGAACATCAAATTTCAGTTTTGACTTATCCACCATAATCCCAACAAAATTTAATGCACAAGGTTATAAAACATCTGCACCTTACCAAACTAACTCAAAATGAATAATTCGGAGATGAGTTGGAAAATACTTAGTTTAGAAAAGAAAGAAAAAAAAAGAGAAGAAATGGCGAAAGTTACCACAGTGTAAAACTCCAGAACAGATACCGTATATCTACATATGTCAGCAAATATACGGAAAGAATGAGATAGGAATTTCCAAATATCGATTTCAAAAAATCATACTGATCAATGTATTACAGCTCAATACTTTTCGATATTTGTTGCTCCCACATTTTTTGATATTCCATATTTCTGATTTATCGATCAAGTTTTGTCATTTTAATATACGATAGTTCTGATACATCGATCAAGTTTGCCAGTTTGATATTTGATATTTTTAATATATGGATCAAGTTTGCCATTTTGATATTTGATAGTTTTGATATATCGATCAAATTTTGCCATTTTAATATTCGATATTTTTGTATGTCGATCAAGTTTTGCCATCTTATAGACATCGATTTTCGATATCCAAATCCGGATATCACACAACCCTACAAGTAATCAGAATGGCAAAACACGTGAGATAGGAAGACATTGGGAAAGAAGCTTTAGGCGAAGAATATCTTTACGTCTTAAAGAGATCAATAGCATCAACCTGACTGGATTCGCTTGGAACACGATATAATCTAATGGCAAGATTTTCTTTATGCAGTATCGGGTTTCTTACGTTATAAAACTAGTGAGGGAAGAATAAAGTGTCTGAGTATTTCCCCATACACTATCTCCCCACAAAAAGAGAAACATGCCGAAGTCAACGTGGTAACATAACAGTAGTCATGCCTTACAATCATTTCTACAGGTGCCACTAAGGTGAGTACTCACCTTTACTGAAAACCGAATGTGACAAAGAAGAAGGGAAAAGTTTTGCCTAACGCTAAACAATATTGTCATCTTCATTTCATTTTAAATTTAATTGCATCTGATTTTGGGTACAAAAACTGTCGTTTCTGTTCGATCTCTTTGTAAAAAAGAAAAGCTCTTGACTGACTGTCATGAAATCGTGCGATGCCCATAAGTAGACAGACCACTGTCTGTAAATAGGTAAATCTTTCTATTTCATGAAAGCATTACATTTGAAACATGTAACGTGCCACACAATCCCACAGAGCAACCAGACCCACTGAACTAATCGATCTTTTATTCAAAAATGTATTTCAACCGTTTATTTCAATTATGAATATACAATGAACGGAAAAGACGTATCACATTGCACAGGTAAAATGGATTTAGGACAGAAAGACAAAAATAAAGTTAAAAAAAAAAAAAAAGTTACATCGAAATCGCGTATGAAGGTGGTCGAACTAAAAGAATTATCGTTCATCTGGTATGCTCTCCGAGTTCCAATAGCACGTTTAATAAACGGTAACTCCAAAAGTAACAGAAAATTTGAAAAGTGCATCAAGTTGCAGAAGAAAGACAATAAAAAATGTAATTTTTCACTTAATGTACACTAGACGCACGTTAGGTTTTCCACCATCTGAGAGCCTCAGGGTTAAGTGCGTTGTTTCGTGTATTGTTGAAATACAATTCACACCAAAATGATACTACTACGTTCACGTGTTCAACAAGGCCGTCAGAGGTTTTCCGATACTGTTTACGCTGTATGTCGATACCACAATGGTGGGCGAATCTTTCAACGTGGCCAATGACGTTGACTGATCCTGGTAACCTTGAACATACAAGGCCCAAATAATAATAATAATAAAGTGTGTGTATATACATATATATAGCCCCCGTGTAGCTATATAGTTAACATATGTGACTTTGGTGCGGGACAATCGAGTTCGATTTCCGATGGTAGCTCTTGTGTTCCAGACCCATCGTTAAGCTCATGTTCCCTCAGTGCTGAAGAGGAAAGTTAAAACAAAAACCGTAGTGAAAAGTCAGGAGACCTCGATGGTTACTTAAGCAGAAAGGAGGAACTGTGGATACAACTTTCCCTAAACACTGGCCGTAGCAGTTGCTGGAAGGAAGCAACAATGTTACGGCAGAACATCTTGTATGAATCTGACATTAAGTAGAACCTCCCTCTCTTGCAGGTGGGAAAAATGGTGCTATTTTGTACTGCATATCGTAAACTCATGACCATAAAATTAGCAAGGCTTATCTTATCAGCTTCTCTACAGGTAGAACAGCGCTGTGAATGTTTAGCGGACTGTAACCTTTGGCTCTTATAGGAGGAATTTTACAACTGCATATGGATTCTCCGTTGTCCAGATCTAAGAAGTCTGCTGGTAAATGTTCCTATTAAGCATAAAATGTGAAATGAGATTCATCCAATGGGCTCAAATGGGCCTTCAGAGCATCACTTTTTTGAAAGCCCAGCATGCACATTATTGAACCCTGAAAGGATACTTTTTGAGAATTATCTATTAATAATCACACACTGCCATATAATACAAAATATAATAATAATCTTTAAGTCCAACGATTACGCCCTGTAAATTAAAGGAGACACATGATTACTGGAATTGAAAACTATAACGGAGAAACCGATGGAATGAGAATTAGGGACAAAACGGAGGGCACCAAGAAAACCCAGAGACACGATGTTGTCCACACGCCTGGGATCCAACTAGGGACCACTCGCACCAGAGGTGTGTGCTCAACCACTGAGGCACCATACCCCGCCATACTAAACGATCTTTCATCTTTACACTTCGTTTGCACTGCATTCTTCAAGTGCAGTAGTACCTGTCGATAGTTATCAACCTCGTATTTCACTTCTCGCATCCGATGTATAGACCACCCGTTTCGTGGATGTTCTGTGTAAGAGCCGATATTCTCGAACCTTTTAACGACATGCGTCAATGCAGAAGACGACATCGATTTGTTTTGAATACCTCGTATAGAACGATAAAAGTACAAAACTGCTGCACTTGCATTTCTATGGAAACTACTCTTCTTTACTGTCAATACTTTGCAACTTGTTATATTTTCCAATGTATTACTTTGGGATTACTCTGTATGCAAGTGTCAATTTGAAAGCTGGAGGATATCATAAGTAAGCGACAGTTATACAAGAAAGCAGGTTTGAATAGGCGCAGATAGTTTTAGAGAGAACCGAAGGAGTTTTATACACAATGTACAATTCGGCTTGCAGAACTTTGAGTAAATAGAAATGAAATAAAATATGTAAATTAATGCCCCACGGCTATACCTTGAAGACTTAGAGGCGAATCATGAATGCAAAAGTGACGAAAAAATAAACAAATAAAGATCCTAAAAGAAAATTCAAAAACGCCGAAAAAGATATAATGGAATTTCTCTTACAACAAATTACCTTACCAACCAAGGTAATTTCTGAAGGACTTAGAATATCCGGCGCCTCCACCATTATAATGATATTCCTCTTAACCTCGCGAAAATCCCGGGTTTCGACACCCGAGATTTTCCCAAGCGTATGAAAAATATCATTATATAGCACCATAATATTTCCACCACAAACTCACATGCCTGCGATGGGATTCTTTGCACCAGTGATAATCGCTCACCTATTGAGGCCTTTTTCATATGTGTGAAACAACGAAGATTGCGTATCTACGCTCGCGTAAATTTTCTCTCATTGTTGAAATATGCGCAAAAAAAATATAAGCAAATATTTTTCTTAAACGCCCCATACAATCATAAACTACACAATATTATAAACCTTGATAGAACAGTTAAAAATTAAAGAAGGCTTACTGGAACTATCATAAGAACTGTATACTCACCTTTCTACTGTATTTCTCAAATGATACTATGAAGTTGCACTCAATATAGAGACCTGCACGGGCCGATAATTGAAATAAAGCCAAACGTTGAAGAAGTGTGTCCGTGAAAAATGTTACAAAGAATGCACTAGCTATTTACAGTTTGTGTTGCTTAGCGGCTCCACTTTCACTACAGAGGATTGCAGGCATTATGCGGTAAATTGAGCTCTGACCTTGACCTTCACTCAACTCAAAATATAACAAGAAGGGGTGGGAATGTTTTGCCTGTCGCTAAACAATATTGCCATCTTCACTTTATGCTAAAAATCAATTAAGTTAGATTTTTGTTACAGGGAATGGAGTTTTTGTTCTCTCGATGACAGGCAAAGTTCTAGGAGGCAATGGTACCATTCGGGAAACAAGCGTCTGGTTGTGAACCAGAGTTTAGAAAATGTTTCTGAGGGTTAGGTCAAATTTAGTACTAAATTTTGAGAAAGGTTGGGGCTCGAGCTAATTTTTTAAAAATAATTATCGGGCCGGGGTCGGTCCAAAAACTTTTAAAAGTTATCGGGCCCGGGCCCGGCTTGGGCAAAGAATTTTGAAAAACTTATCGGGCCGGGCCGAAAATCTCCAAAACTTTTTGGGCCCGGGCTGGGCCGGGCCTAGCTACGTTCGGGCTGAAAAATTCGGCCCGTGCAGGTCTCTAACTCAATACCAAGATGAAACTGAAGAATATAGCAGAGCTTTTATTATAAGGAGTTTAAAATCCTTTTGATATTCCAAATGTTCTTTGCGTGTACTTATAAGTCTATTACTGAAGTAATTTTGTAATTCATACCGCACTGCGAACATTACAGTGTATACACCATTATCTTAACTACTATAAGATTTACCTCTCGAATATGACTACCGTAACCTTCTATTCATTTTTCAACTACTTCTTTTCTCTCTTTCTGTTGTAACTTCTTACGTAAAAATTAATTATTAAATATATGGTTATACTTAGCACATACATATTAACTATAGCTTACTTTGTAATACATGGTAATATTTACCGTCAGCGATGATTTTATTTACCGGAACGGCTCCCATATCATGCTCAACGATATTCTAATTTAACTTTCATCTCTGAATAACATCGCTGACGTGGTAATATTTACCGCATGTGATTTTATTTACCGGGACGGCTCCCATATCATGCTCAACGATATTATTCAAAACACCAATTCTAATTTAGCTTTCATTTCTGAATAATATCGCTGACGTGGTAATATTTACCGCATGTGATTTTATTTACCGGAACGGCTCCCATATCATGCTCAACGATATTATTCAAAACACCAATTCTAATTTAGCTTTCATTTCTGAATAACATCGCTGAGGATGATAGGGGAGCCTATCGGAAACTTTGTGGTAAGTAAATATCACGACGTATTACAAGTTATTATTAATAATTAATCATTCGTCAATTCATTTCCAGGTCCATAACATACTTACTGGCGTTATTGTTTCCAGACTAGTCGGATAACCTTCTGCAAAAAGCAACGGTAAATTCGCTGTTACAGGCTCTTTGGAAGATATATCCCCGCTGATGATATCCATCTCTAAGTTCCTCTGAATTCTTCGAATCGTTTAACAAATTCATTTATCCATGTTCAGCTAACAAACTATCAGATGTTCCTACCTGAAATTTGAATTATCACAAGATAAAAACGAACACAGGTAGCACTCCGAAAAAAGTTTTTATATATAACGTAAGTGTCCATTTTTGACCTGGTACGAATAAGGTTTAAAATATACTACCGGAAATTTCAGTATTGTAAACATTTTATTCTTTCCTTTAGAAGGGAAATTTTCGGAAACGCTGAAACGAATTCCCATATTTTTAGTTAAGAATTTCTATAGTGAATTTCACACTTTAACTCAAGCCAATTTCTATATGGAGCATTTTCTGAATAGGGGAAATTTGAATATTATAAAAATATCCCCTTTCTTCGTTAGGGGCGCAACTTCTGAAAATACTGAAATATGTGTTTATTTATTTTTTATAATGAGAGTTTATATCCCGAGTTCCATCTTCCTGATTTCAGGAACTCACGAGATACTGTACTTTTAGAAAGAATTGACCCCTTCATCGCCCCTACAGAGTCCTAGTTTTTCCTCCAATGAATTTCAATTGTATTTTTAATCTTCGTTGTGAATATTTGTAAGTTTTCAGTCAAACAATTAGACTTCAACCAAAGGACTTTCTACTGAATGTAGCACCGCAAATTTGCAGTTATACACAAACTTCTGTTTTACATTCCAAATATACATTTTTAATCAGTTGAATACACAAATATTTCAAATACACATTTTGAGTTGAATAGTTTTGAAACATTATTTAAAAATATATTTCTTGTTAATTAAGGACAAACGTAATCGTTTCTGCGATTTCACACAATTACCTATTTTCATCGCAATTATTTTGGGAGTTTCATATCAATAATCAATTAAACTCCTTTGCTAGGGGTAATCAACACCGATTTGCAGAGAATCAGCTGTTAGAATTTTGGTAACGAGATGAGAATATCGAAATACTTGAAAGCTGTTGAACTACTGTATTTCTTCGAATATAAGGTGCATCTTTTAGTCAACTTTTAGATGTCCAAAATTCAGGTGCGCCTTAGATTCGATATATATATTGCAATATAGGGCCTACATATTTATTCATTGCACATAGGTTACAACAGAATCTACTGCAGTCTTTAATAGTGGTAGTTATACTAATTTAATTAAAACTGGTTGTATTACAACTACGACAAGACTGCACAAAGATGGTAATCGCTCACGAACAATGAACATTTCGTTATACCGAAAAGAAATTGCTTATCGAAATAGGAATGTATTTGTATATGATTTCTGCGCCTTAGATTCGAAGCTTTTTAAAAATGAGTTTAAATGAGGTGAAATTTCAGGTGCGCCTTAGATTCGATGGCGCCTTATATTTGAAGAAATACGGTATGTAAGTTTGTGAAATGTTCAAACTGAAAGTTTTCAATTCTGCGATTTAAATATTTTCGCTGTATTATCCTGTTTGAAGACATCATTCTGTGGCTATACGGCGAAGATTTTTCTGTAAAAAAACCATTATCAAAAGCAATATAGGTAAAAACTTTCGACTGACGTATTCGAAGTAAAATCACAGTTTAATATGCATTTTTACTGTTGAAACTTCTTGATTATATTTCAACTTTTAACTTCCCTATTTTGACGGGAAAACTGAATTAGTATGACGCGCTAATTTGAAATGTTGTGCTATAACCGCTACCAGGTTATAGAAGTATTTTTGTGGACGCTCTGTATATTTCGTAAAGACAGTCATTATTTTTTCGATTTATACCTTATTCTGAGACGCAAATAAGTTCTTTCTTCGGTGGGAATTGCTTCCTTCTCATGCAACTGAACAAAGAAGTATTTCATTGTTTTTTTCCATATACATATATTTACAACATTGCTTTGTGGCGAGAACGGTTTTCGAGACGAGACATTCGAACCCCTCGGCGCCTAATGCTCAACTCATCATTGAGACCGACGAGCAATTTGGAAACAATTTTGTAATCCCTTCTTACAAATAAATGGCGCCCGAACAGGGATTCCATACACTTGACGATTACAAATAAATGGCAGCCCGAACTGAGACCCAAGAATGGTTACAAATAAATTACGCCCGAACTACCGACCCGAATCGAGACCGTTGGTGCTCGAATACGTATAATATCAATATTTTAATATACCATTTCTCTTTCAGCTCATTACCAGGAATTTGAAAAAAAAAATCTCTTTCAGTGGTGCTAATCATATGTTTTAGTATTAGTTTATTTTATTTTGTTCAAAATAACATACACCGAGGCAGATATAATCCGGAAACTAAAGTTATTTTTCGAAGAGACGGTTGAGGAATATAGAAAAGAAATGAAAGAGAGTTTTGCTGAGGTAAAGAGCAAATTATGTCAGAAGATAGACGGTTTACGGGACACGTTTCGTGAAAATAACCAAAAAATAGAAAGCGCCGAAAACAAAACACCGGAATTCGAACCTCAAGTAGATTTAGGCATTCCTAATTAACATGAAGCTCAAGCATCAGAGTCCCAAATAGAGATCGATATTTTGAATCAACCTCGTAATAGACATGCTAAGATTTTGCTTATTCTGAATGTAATGACACCGCTAGTAGTAGTAGTAGTGAAAATAACGAACTACCGCAAACAACAGAGAGAAAAAGCACAAACGAGGTTATGGTTATTGTAATAAGCAAAGACACGATCAGGTCGTAAACAATACGAAATTTAAAGGGAATCAGAACCAAGACTTTACACGAAAGAGTAACAGAAAGAAAAGGAGTCGTAAATCACGGTCACGTAATCTGAACTATCAGAAATAGACAGGAATCGCAACTTGTGTGACATCAAGAATAGATTTGTATGTAGAAGTAACCGTTGTAGGAATAGACAAACCGACTGTAGTTATCAAAATAGAAATAGTAATCACACAAAAAGAAAAAGCTAACTGAGACTTCCTACACTGATACAAATTTTCCTTCCAGGAGAGCGACGTATTTCTTTTAATCTTTCTTTCGACTGTTAAACATGTATTCATTTTTCTTCCTTTTTGTTTTTAGTTCTTGATCAGGACACATGGACACGAAAAAAAAGAACTACGCATTTCTTTTAAACTTCTTTTTGCTTCTAGCTTGTAACTGTTCAACGAAGAGCGGCTATTACGTTTTCCTCTGTTGTTTTGACAAGACAGCCGCTGGATTTTCGACCACTTATGTTTATGGTTATGAATAACGCCTTCGAAGGACTGACTGTCAAATTGGCCTCTTTAAATCGTTTTAAGACCTCTCTCAAAAGTTCGAGCATTTCTTTTCTCGTTTCTGTGGATATCACCAAATCATCATAGTAACAAATTACTTTCGTGTCATATAACTCTCCCAAAACCAAGTGCATTAATCTATTTAGAGTATTTGGAAGGCCACAGAGGCCATACGTCCCACGTTTGAACATGTACACTCCTTTATGAGTAATAAATGCAGTGTATTTTTTACACCCCGTCGCAATTCTCAAATTTGCGTATGCACAAGCGAGATCTAATTTGAGGTAAAATTTCTTGTTCCCCAGACAACTCAGAGCTTCAAAAAGTCCCAGTATACTCGTTGCTCTTTCTCTGTAGCAAGATTTAGCCTCCTGCTGTCGAGCATGAGCTTGAACGAACCCTTGCGTTTTCTATGCAAAATAGGGCAACTTATATAACTAGATGTAGTTTTATTTATAATCCCTCGTTTCTCCATATCATCGAGAAGTTCTGACAATTTTTCTCGTTTTCTCTGACATAGGTTTCAAACGCGAAGTGAAAGGGGTTTTATCCTTTAATTTTATCGTGTGCTCTGACGTCAAACTGTATTCATTTATTATTTCCATAAACTGATCCATGAGAGGGGGGTCTAATTTCACTTTACTAATCATGCTACCTAGATCATCTGTTTCCTCCTCATTCACGAGATTCAATTTATTATCATTCATCTCAAGAATTGCTTCTCTCCTATCAAATAAACAGACTAGGGTTTCATTATCATCTATTGACCATCCACCCGATTTTAAATGAATCGAGATTCCGGCTTTCTTAATAAAGTCCCTCCCCACCAGATTTGATTTACTTAAACCAGAAATCACGTGGAAGGTTTGACGAACGGTATGACCATAACAATTAACATTTACAGTTATAGAGCCATTCGTTCTTGCAGATCCTGACGCTAAAAGAATTTCTATGGAACCCTTTTTTAATTTCCTGTCCGCTTCTACCCATTTTTCTGCTGTTTCCTGACTTATGCAAGATAAAGAACTACCAATATCTAGGTATATCACGTCATTTATTGACAATACCGTACATTTTACTAAAGGTTCCTTTACAAACGTTTTTCTTGCTTCTTTCCTCTTCCCTGCCGAAGACGAGAAATAGTCAAGTTTTTTGCAACGGTATTTCCATTGTGAATTTTCCCTTGTGTACCTCGTTTTTCTACTCTAGGTCTGTTCGCCGAACTCACCCCTCCTACTTCAGGGTTACTGACTTGAGCACCCCCTCTCGTTCTATGGTCGTTCGCTCTTCTCTCTCTTGTCGTAGAACCATGTTTTTTTCTTTTCGTTCCGCTAGGCTGACTTTGTGCAGTGACTATTTTCGCTTCGGAATTTTCCCTCCCACTTTCTTTTTTTTCTGGTCACAAATATTTTCTCTCCCCTCTCGGCGCTTGTTTATGTGCAAACACCTGTGAATTATTTTTACTGATTCTAAATCGCTTACGTTGCTAACTGTATGCTGACCTGTTTTGATTCGTAATGAGCACCGCTTTTTTTCCATTGGTTTGCTATCTTAGTATTACATAAACTAATACAAGAACCACTGTGCAATGCTTCCTCCTGTAAAAAAATCCAAATAAATAGGGCTCAACTTTTTCCCTATTTATTCTATCTAAAACTGAGGCTGTCACGTTATCGCTTTATCCTGCCTTCCTTTTCCTATCTGGACATTCATAGGTTTTATGATCGTATTTCTTGCAAGCGTAGCATTGCACTCTTTTTTTCCTCTTTTTCACTAATTTGCCGTGTATTTCTCTCATTACCCGACCTATTTACTTTGGCCGGATCTAAGGCAGAAATTGCTATCTGGGCCGCGTTTGATTTTTCTATTCTATCTCTAGTATTGATGACTGCAATAGCATAAGAATAATCCGAGTTTTTAATACTCACCTGCTGTATGTAGTTATATTTTCCTAGAAGATAGGATTGGATCCTTAATGATTTCTATTCAAGTTGTTTCAACGATTTAAAATTCTTCCCATGTAAAAATTGCCTAAATTTTGGGTGGGACTTTGCTATTATTTTTGAGATTTGTTCTTTTTCCGTCTGTGGGTCTTTGAGTGTCAAAAACAGGATTGCCACACTACTAATGAACCTTGCTAACGATTCATCCGGGTTTTGAAGCTTATTTGATATCATACTTTCAATCTCCGAATTATAATCAAAACTGAAATGTTCCTGTTGAAAACTAAGCTTGAATTCGGCATAGTTTTCAAATGGCCTTCTGAACTTAAACCAACGCCCTGGTTTTTCCAGTAACAGTTAAGAAGTACTAAGTCCAAAATATCTTTCTCCGGCACGTTCTTCTGTTTTGCCCATCCTTCGAGACAATCGAGAAATTCAAAGGGACATTCGATTCTTCTCACCGGAAAAGGTTGGTGTTGATAGTTTAATATCTATCACTTCCTCTGGCTTTCTACAATTACAAATTGTTTCATTTGTTCCCTCGCTATTACTAGAACTTCTTAATTTCCTAATCTCTTTTAGTATATTGGCCACATTAGCCTCCTCAGTTTCTTCTAACTCCAGAGCGCTCTTAAGCTCTTCTAAGCTTATTGTACTTGTCATGGTTACTTTCTTTACTCTGCCTGATCTTAATAACAAACTTCTGCTATTGAACAAAATACTTGTTACTACTTGCTATTGTGAGGTGGGTCGTTATCTATCATCTAATATTTAAAAATCCGGACGAGCCCCCAATTCAGGTAGTGTTTCCTTTCACCTTTTTAATTTTAACATCTATCGCTGGTTTCTACTTACGTCTCTTCAGACTTTTCTAGGAGATAATAACTAGTAGGAACACTAACATAATTAATAATTAATAAAATCCAACCCACTTAGGTGAATACCTCTCAATAACCAGATTAAGGGTAAAGAACAATCTTTATTTAGGAATTAAATCAGAATAAAGAAGTGAATTTTTTAATTAGCGAAGAAAATTTTATTGAGGGCTCTTTAACTTCGGAGCCCTGTATCTTAATTTTGAAGCTCAAGCACAACATCCTATTACTCTCTAATCAGACTTCACTGATCAGTTATTTTTTCACAGCTCAGTCCTACCCTAAATCTATCAGGAAGGCCTATCTATACCTATCCTCCAACCTTCCGTCTAAAAAAAAAAAAAAAAAAAAAAAAAAAAAGAATAACCAGAAATGTCAAAGGTCATCGCTCAGTCCGAAGAGGGTTATTCATTTCAAAGAGAAAACCATTACTTCGGTTTCTCTGGCCTAACAAAAAAAATCTAAAATTGTACCTTAATGAAGTTTCCCTCAGAAAGGTTGTTTTTTAATATCCTACTTTCTCCTAGCTAGAAGATTACGGGAATCATTCATCGCTATAAGCTATCACTCAAGCTTATTTCTATCTGAAACTAAATTTCCATACTAACTACGGTCATCATTCAGACCCAAGGAATTTCTCCCTTGCTCTAACCACCATTTAGGTTAGTCCCTCAAGAAAGCCTATTTAAAAAAATGATTAAGAAAAATCTACAACCATCACTCAGGCCCCAGAGAACTTAATTTTTCGTTATTTGGTCAGCACTTAAACCGATCCCTAAAAGATAGGAAAGTTTTAAAAAAATTCCAGGCGAGGCAATGACCTAGACCAACGACGGGAGGCTTCTAACAGACAAGATTCCTTCCCAACTCCCGCACAATGCAATGGCCGCCTTCACTTATATATCCTCGAGTGACCATATCCTTTTTATGCTGTTTTTTTTTTATTTTCGCTAAAAAGAATCCGCAAAAAATCGTTTGAAAATCTTTTGTAACCGTCCTTACCCTCTGGAATTCTCATCGTATACTAGAAAAGCTATATATAAAAAAAAACTTGAACTAAAGCAACTAGAAAAAACAAGAATACACAACGAAGCATATATACAATTACAAGCATAAGATTTAAAATAATATTTTATCCTATCAATATATATGTATATGAAGATAATTATTAATTATACTATAGAATATATACGTCTAGCTAGACTTACCTTTTTAAACATGTAAACTGTATAATTTTAATTCAGTATTAATTTAATATTAATATACACAGTAAGGGCGAAGAATCGTCCTTACAAACTAGCAACAAAATGTAACCTATTTCGTAAATATATTGATATCACGAGTTATAGTATGGTTACCACAGTTGTGTAAAAAATATTCTTGACGCTTCGCGTTTCTATCTGTGGATAGTGTGCTAATTGCAAGGGGGTGAAGAGAAATCCCCTTTGGCAATACTAGATGTATGCTATTACCACGGGGTGTTATTTCAAACGACAATATATTACGAAAGTATGACAGTTGTAGCCAGGTGTCATTTATTTGAGCAAGAGAAGGCAATTGCCCTCCCAGAAGAATTTGAGGAACACTTATACTTTAATCCATTGTCTACAAATATACTTGTACAAAACGTGAGTATGTCGGTGGTGCTCTTGCCCCCTCCCCCAAGTGTAGTCTGAAATGACGTCCCTGGTTATAGCATACTTCCAGTTTTACCAAAGGTGATTTCCGCTCATCTCCCTTGTAATTCGCACTCTGTCCACAGATATAGACACGAAGCGTCAAGAACATTTTTTACACAACGTGGTATCACTATATTTAGGGAGTGGGTTACATTCTGTTGCTAGTTAACATGGAACATTGCAAGATTTTACAACTGATTTGAACATTTCTATTGTTTTATGCATTATTGCAAGGTTTTATTAGGAAGAAGAAGAGAAACTGTTTGGAACATTGCCTAAGAAGAGATTGTATCATGAGGGACGTCCTAGAGGGTATCATGGAGGGAAAGAGAGGGAGGGAGCGAAGGACACTACAATTAATGGATGATATTAAAACAGAAAGTTCATATGCGAAGACGAAGAGGTTAGCGGAGGACCGCGGAGCATGGAAGCTTCACAGCTGCGGCAAGTGACCTGCCAATAAAGGCAGAATAGCTATGATGATGGTGATGATGATGCAAGGTTTTATAACTGATTTGATCATTTCTATTGTTTTATGCATTATAAACATATGTAAATTAATATTTTACTTCTAGTTACAAATGGATACTTTATTGGTTAAAGTAAAAAAAAGAGACTCGAGCGGGAATCGAACCCGGGATTTTTGTACGTGAGGTGTAGATGCTCCTCATTCTGCTACGTAGTCACTTGATAACTTAACACGTCGTATTATATATGCGGCAAGTCGGAAACTAAGACGTTTTTCTCTGTTATTTCTGGCTATTACGCTCTCCCAGTTTGGATTATTAACACTACTACCTCGCGAAAGATGGCCCCGAAGTTCATTTACCAAAAGTCTTTTTTCCCCTTGTAAGAAGATTTGAGAAAGAAAACAGCAATGGTAGGGTCATCTAATGAGAAGAAACGACTATGTGGTTAGAATAGTGATGGCAACGGAAGTGGACGGGAAGAGAGAAAGAGTGCGAACAAGGAAATGGAGGAATATGGTTAAATATAATTTCAGGGGAAAAAGTCTACAGGGAAGGAATTCTGGAACAGGGCTTCATGGAGAAGCTTCATCTGAATCGTGTACGCCATATTGTGGGAAAGGGCAAATGTGATGATGCGATGGATGATATTGCTGGAATGATGAGACTGGGAGGAAACGGAATAACACTGAAAAAAAACCACCCACACGGTGTTTTTTCCATCAAAAGCTCACAGGAGCTGGGATCGAGTCACGGATCCCTTGCACCAAATTTCAACGCTCTACTACTGAACCATCGTGTCCATCGTTGATATTAGATTACACACACTTGGTACGGGCGAAGTTCAAAGAACGAGCATCACACATGTACTTCTTTTGTTTTAAGTTGTTCGCTAATGTTTTACAAACGATGTTTTTGTTATTTTTGGATCTATAGATTTGTGAAACTTACAGGAGATACCTAACGTTATTTCGAAAGAGGAATGTATAAGTAATCAAAATATATTGGGACCTTACATCTGACAACTCTGAGAATGTACAAGAATGTAAGACAAAATTACCAATCTTAACCATACAGTACGCCATAAGAAAGCCATAATGAAGTGAAGTGCTATGTAAAAGCAATGTCCCAGTGCAAGTTAAGTTTTCAATTTCTTCTTATATGCGACATTAGCTTTTTGAAATATACAGAAGAAATACGTAAAGCACTTTTTTCCAATG
The DNA here is from genome assembly GCF_964235325.1 of Thermobia domestica. Lineage (NCBI taxonomy): Eukaryota > Metazoa > Arthropoda > Insecta > Zygentoma > Lepismatidae > Thermobia > Thermobia domestica. The sequence continues at coordinate 30,831,621 of NC_137465.1, forward strand.
CCCTAGTTTAAGGACATACCCACCGTCACCGACGCACCCTTGCATGGGCCACTAATCTCTTCACTCGTAACCGTGGGAATTCATTCGTAACCGTTTAGAAAGTTCCTCTTAGGGTACCGGTGAAAGCTGCATTCATCGGTGCAGATTCTCTTTGCGAGAACTTCACTTACAGCCATATATATGCGTCCGGACGTATGCCATATAAACGTTTACGCAAAATACACAAACTAACTTGTGCTAGTTGCGCACTAAATGCGAGAGTGATATCCATGAAATCTTTAAGTTTTACGTCCCACGGTTATGCCGGTTAGGCTAAAGGAGACGGTGATGATGAGAGATAAGTGAAATGGTGGAATGAAGAAAGTGGGAGGAAACGAGAAAACTCCGAGAAAACCACGAGCACGGTATTTGCCCACCACAAAGTCCACACGGCGCGAGCTAGGATCAAACCAGGGACCCCAAGCACCGGAGGTGAACGCTCTACCACTTATCCACCACGCCCGCAGAATGATATCTAACCGAGTCAGAAGCAGGGCCCGTGCAGTAGTTTGTCCGCAGGGAGAAAGCGTGCCAGCGACGGAAGGTATCCGCATGAAAAACGATAGTGCAGATACACTTGATATCGCATAAAATCACATAAGTGAAAGCACTTGTAACTCTATACTTGCCAACATAATATACACGTTTCCTAGATTGTGTTGAAATATTCCACCGCTAAAATTAGTAATTTATACAGTCGTTTCTCATATGCATTCATTCATTTTAACGCAAGCATAGCATTTGTGATCTATCTATATTTGTAACATTACACTTGTAGACATGAGATACGAAAAATTCCTCCGACAATAGAATTCATATCCTATACAATCCTCTTTCATATGCACTCACTCATTTTAACCGTAAAATTATCATTTTTTGACAGACTATCCTTAATCAGTACCTATAATGAATTCAATTATGGATCTACAAACTACGTCCGAACTTTACAAACTCATGTTCTATTAGGCATATAACTTAATATTTAAAACAACTTTTTTATATTGAAAAGGAAATGAAATGAAATCTTTGAGTTTTACGTCCCACGGTTATGCCAGTTAGGCTAAAGGAGACGGTGATGATGAGTGATGAATGAAAATGGTGGAATGAAGAAAGTGGGAGGAAGCGGGAGAACCCCGAGAAAACCCACGCACACGGTGTTTGTCCACCACAAAGTTCACTTGGCGGGGGCTGGGATCGAACCCGGAACCCCAAGCACCAGAGGTGAACGCTCTACCACTGAGCCACCGCGGCCCCCTTATATTGAAAAGGTATAGGTAAAATTGAGGATCTACCAGGGGCAGGTATAAATCAGGTACAACTTTTAATAAAATTATCACTCAATATAAAGTATAAGTAAATGTATCTTAGAGTATCACAATAAAAATTTCGAGCAGCGTCCAATATAAGGCTTGGCGGCACTATCCCAGTTTAGATATACATGAATTTATACAATTTATGGATGAAATGTGATGTTATCTTGGGAAACCAATGTGTAAGTATTCGTAATATATAGGGATCATTTGTCTCGCATATATAATAAAGTAGAAATGCTAAATTAAAAATGACCTTTGTATCACGCATCACGTATAATTTATAAGAAAGTCATGGTAAAGGGAAGTGAAGTGGAGTGGCCATGTGTTATAGGTCGTGGTCAGTAACATGGAAGTTTTCGAAACGTCTCCCACTCCTTCTAATGTAGTATCAGTACTTGATGACTAAACTGTCATCCTTTCATTCAATTGTGGACGCTCTGGTGTAGTGTCAATATCAGAAGAAAATTGAAGGAGAAATTTTATTTATTGGACTTTGTGAGAATACAATTTCAAGACATACAGAACCTTCAGTTAGTCATATTATCAGATGTAATAAAAGGAGACCTACAGAAACGTTTTTTGTTAAGTGTGACGAATGTGAAAGTTTGGGGGCTAACTGCCACACTAATGCGTTAAAGGGTTAAGTTTAGAGTTGCTCCTTTGTTTTTTATAAAAATTAGGGAAATTTACAGAAATGAGGTAAGAAATAATGACAGTAAAGTTATGCTTGATATAGTACCAAGACATGGAAGGATTCGATGATTCAGCTGCGTGGTAGTCGTATAGGATGACGAATCGGTGCGTTGAATGTGATATTTCCGCATTGAGTTTTACAAAATTATATAAGAATAATGAAGAGAAGCGAGCGAGCGTTAGCGAGTGAGAGCGGGTTAGAGCCCCGCAGGGCAAGTTGTTTTCTGTCCTTATTACAGCTTAGTAGGAATGGGGACCTGTGTTCTAGAACCTTGCCCTAATCTAACCTAAACCATTAAAAACACACAAAATATAGGAAGAAAGTACGAATTTTAAGCGAAGAATTCTGGCCCCCCAAATCCAAATATCCTAACCTGACCTAACCTACCTAAGCCATCAAAAAATACAGAAAATATAGCACGAAATTTAAGCAAAACCTTCTGGCCCCCCAGTTCCAAAAGTGGGGTATGGGTTCAGAAGCACGGAAAAAAACAATTTTTACATGAGAAATGAGTGATGCAAGTACTTAGACGTAACATAACGTAACCAAATCTAACCTAACCTAACATAAACCAACGTAAGCTAACCTGAACTAACCTAAACTAACGTATTAGTAAAAATAAGCGAAATTCTATCATTTTTTCAGAAAATTATGCGGGACTCCTACACTAATATAACATAAACTAAACTAACCTAACCTAACTTAAACTAACCAACCCTACCCTAAACTAACCGAAAGTGAACAGAAATTAGGAAAATTGTAACATTTTTTAGAGAAAAGAGCTGGACCCCTTCTGCTAAAAATAGGCCCCAAAAATATGCCCAAATGCGTATGAAAGTGGTAAATGTTATGATTCTAACAAAATATACCTAACTGGAACTGCACGGCCTTGGCACCCCAACCTTCTGCGTTACTCAAATGCTTTTCATTTGTTTTCTCCGCCCCCTACATTTTCCAGCGAGGTCTTGAGGCAATCAACTCACGCAAGCATATCTAGAAGAAATGAAAAGTCGCTAATACGAACTCTAAAAGCACTGATTTACGATTTGTGCAGAGATATTTTTTTCTATATTTACAGTTGCTCGCAGCTTGATCTACATCTGGTACAAATACATTAATATATTAGATATAAACAGCTGTTTCTCTTGTAATTAATATATCATGTCTCAAACCATCGGACACCTAATTTATTTTATTTGACTCTAACCTACATATTTACATTTTATTCATAAAGTTACAAGCATTCAATCCTATTGTTTACCTTCAGAACGAATGAACGGGGTCTACATATACTGCACCTCAACGCACATCAACACATGGAGAAAAGTAACACAAGGAAAGCGCACTTAAATGTATCACTTCCTTAGTCAAAACGTAATATTAATTATCCCAATAAAAATCAAAATATATGATATGAAACATGACACTTCCCACAACCGCAGAAATCACGTCGTATGTCATTTGTTTTTCAGCTGAACGTCCATGTGAAGACACATTACAGTAAAAGAAAAAGAAAAAAGTAAAAAAAAAAAACATACATGTAAAAACTTGCTCCAAAATCTTAGCGTTACCATTTAAAGCTAACGTTTTAAAAATAGATGTTCTTGAATGGATTACCGTTTCCGTTGCACAAAACTTCTATACTTCCTAGAGTTCCTAATAAGATTTTTTAAAAGCTTCTGAACGTCATATGAAAAAAAAAAAAATGCCTAATGTATCAGAATGTAAATAATGCAAATTACAATTTAAAGATCCGGACTTCCAGAAATCCCGACTCTGTAAATTTAGTCTAATTCTAGTGGCGATTTTAGAAACTTTAATATAATTTATCTTTATATCGAATTTGGACTACCAGAAAAGCTTTGGAACTCCCCCGGAAAAAAATTCTGCGTACGTGCATGACTCAGGCTACATCAAATTTGCATCTAGAACTTAACGTGGAAAACAAACTCGAACTTATTATTAGTTAATCGACTGATAAATCAGCTATATTGGTACATTTCTTCAGTAACAGTTAATATTTTTGTTGCAATATTGCGCAACAACACGTTTTCTAACGGTGTCATTCAATAAGGGTTAGCGTCAACACAAAATTGGTAATCGGGGTCATGGCTATTATTCCTTGTAGCATTTTTTTATGCTGCGTACGCTAGTTTTACGAAGACCAATTGAAGGAGACCCAAGTAAAATTATTATTAGAAGTGGTAGTAAGAAAGTGAAAAATCTTGTTTTCTACCTATCAATCCAACATATACGAGGATTGAATGAGAAGTAATACTTCCATTACTAACATTTTTATTTGTTCAATTTTCTAGATTTTTTTGTACCTGATGGACACCTTTATCCTCTATGGATTACACTGTTCCTTTTGCGACATATGCCCTATATCATTCCACGTACTTCCGAGAACCATAGGTGGGTACTTTCCCCAAACCAACTATCATGACTTTCATCTCCCCTCAAACTCGAAACCCTTACTACCTCCTCTCCCTTAAGAGAAATTAATGAAATGGTGAAATGAATAAAATGGGAGGAAACGGGAGAAGCCCGAGAAAACGCATGCACATGGTGTTTATCCACCACAAAGTTCACTTGGTGCGAGCTGAGATCGAACCAAGGACCCCAGGCACCAGAGGTGAACGCTCTACCACTGAGCCACCGCGCCACCCACTTGTATCTGGAGGATGTTACACAAACTCTTGATTTAGTGTCATTTGAACAGATGATTTTGAAGTCATATGTTCACATTTTTTAGATATCAACTGATCAACTGGTGGTCCATTTGATTTGATAAACGTAAGACTGGAGATGTGGTGCTATTCTAATTTTATTACAACCGGTTCTCTCTGTCTCTGTAAAGTAAGGGCTGTCAACGTATAGTAAAATGGGGGTAGACCGGAACACACAGCGCCAATGACGGACTATTTACGAAGCCACTGCAGTGGTTGTCTTGAGTCAGTGGCAGATCGGAATGGGCGCAAGAATTGTTTCTCCTGGTAGTTGTTAAGTGCGCGGTGTGATACGTGTTTTCCTTGCAAAGGAAACTTCTGTTGCTGATATCCATCTTGAATTGTACCTAGTGTATGAACCTACAGTAATGAGTGCAGGAAGGGTTCGCAAATGGTGTTACGAGTTTTAAAATGGTCGCACCGACGTGAACGATGAAGACCGGAGTAGCAGATCTAAATGTTCAGACGGATGACCTCGTGGAGCAAGTAAACCAAAACTACGAAGTGATAAGCAATTGACAATTAGCGCTCTGGCTCAGGACTTTCCCCACATTGCACGAACCACCATCTACAGGATTGTCACAGATACGCTTGGATCTCATAAGTTGAGTGCAAGATGGATGCCGAAAATACTAACGGACCAGCACAAAGACCAACGAATGTGCTGTGCCCGACAGTTTTTGGGTCGGTATCGACAACAGGGAAATTATTCTTTTTCCCACATTGTGACGGGCGACGAGACGTGGATATCGTATACCAACGCCGAATCGAACAACAGTCCATGGAGTGGCGCCATTCAGGTTACTTCAAGCCTAAATTGTTTAAGCAATCCCCGCATTCGAGTCGCAAACTGATGGCTACTGTCTTTTGGGGTAACAAAGGGAGTCCTGTTGGTTGATTTCTTGGAACGTGGGACAACATTTACAGCTGATGTGTAGTGCTACACGCTCAACAAAGTTCGACGTGCCTTTCAAAATCGACGCCGCGTGAAACTGTCGTCCGGAATCATCCTCGTTCACGACAACGCGCTTCCTCATAGCGCTGTCGTAGTCGAGAAGAAGATTCAAGATTTTCGTTAGGATCTGTTTGACTACCCTCCATACAGTCCCGACCTTTTCCCCAACGATTATCTTGCGTTTGAAACGGTGGTTTGGTGGACAACTGAAAACGACAAGGATCTCAAGACTGCCGTAGCCAACTGGTTCCAATCCAAACTTCTATTCAAAGAGTTTACGGAAGATGGTGCAGTGTTACGAAAATTGTTTGGAACGGTATGGTGATTATGTGGAAAAGTGAAGTAGCTCCGTAGGCACCTATTTCTGGCAATAAATTCCGTTCCGCAGGAACGTCTGTTTTTTTAAACATCAAATGGTCCTTACTTTTCGTATACGCCTCGTATGTATATATAGGGTGTCCCACCAGGAAACGGCCATGTTTTGAGAAATGACAGTAAGGGTCAAGACAAGCAATTGTTCTAGATATCGATGAAAAGACCAATATTTCGTACACATTACTTCGAAGACATCTCCGGAACAGATGAAGACATCGGAATCATACAAATACAAATAGGTAGCACACATAATAGGCATTATATACGATCACATTCAATGCACTCACAGGTCCAAGTATTCCGGACGAAATTCCGGAATTCGTATTCAAATTTCTGTCTGCCTACTAAATTGAAATAATTCAAAGTTGCTTGCTTTCACAACAATGCAAGCGAGCAGGAAAATAAAGAGGTGTTTTCACTAATTAGTTTGGGCGACTTTTTTTCATTCCTGGCTACGTCTTGCGTGTGTGTGTGTGTGTGTGTGTGTGCAAGGGTGTCCACAAAGGGGGGCTATGACGCAAACTGCGTCATTGAAATATTTGGGGGGGTTAAAAATCTATATAAATATGTTTTAAGGGGCGTAAAAATTAATCGAAAAGATTTTTTCTCATGGAAGAACACCTACGGATAGACAATTGAGGGGAGTGCGTCATGGACATGAGGGGGGCACCACTGGTGTGTGTGTGTGTGTTTATGCCTGGGTATAACAAACGGTTCTGCGATATTTTAACAACCAGTTGTCGCGAACCGGCTGCATGGTACCAGTGGATGTGGATGAACAACAATGACGAAGTCAGTGATGAAGTTATTCATCAAGTTAAATCTTCGCTCATCCTGTGCTGAGGAAAAAGGTGATCTGGATCTTGTTGTAATCACTGTTAATACAGTACATTTGCTGGAAGTCTTCGACTATTGAGTTGACTCCCAAGTCCCTCAATCCTTGAATTTCCGAAGCTTCTAGACGGAAACAGCTAGAGATTAAGGGGCGGCTTTAGGATTTTAATTTTGGCTAGGTTCGATTTGTCTGTTATTGCACATTTGATTGGTTAATAACAGTAGAAAAACACTTTTACAGTAGTAGTTAATGCTATTTGTAAAATAATTATCTAATATTAATATAAATAGTAGAAAATGTATTTACCCTTTATTGTATCTGTTTCATATATTTTTTCAATTTTTTTTTGGTAGGCCCGTACCTACCCGCTAATACCACCACTGTGCAGATTCTTCTTAAATATGTTTTCTATGACGTATGTTTTCCTTAGTTATGGTAATAGAATCAAGTTAAAATGTCCCGCAAAATTTGGTTATTTTCTGACTTGGACTCAGAATACAGTGTGGAGGAGGGCACGGTGCGAAAGTGGTAGATCGCTTACATCTGGTAGGCAATACTCCTGGCTTGATCCCGGGCTAAGTAAGTTTGTGGTGGACAACATTGTGAATGTGAGTTTTCTCGGGGTACTCCCGTTTTCTCCCACCAATTCTTCATTCATCATCATCATCATTCAGATTTCTCAATGTCATCGTATTCCTAAGTCTAAACGGCATATTCGTGGGGTGTTAAACTGAAAATTTCATGTCATTTCAACACAGTCTCAGTATCATTCTGTCTGCCAGATTTTGAGTGAATTGACGACTGCATATACTGCAACTATCTTGTTATTATGATTCAGGATTACATTTTGAAACATACCATTCTTTACAGCCCACCATTGTCAATTGCATGTGTTCATTTCGTTCATCTTTGAAACTTGATCACTCCTATGGTTCGTTTTACTAGATGATCAGCCACTGCCAGCGATATCTCTTGTGGCTGTAGCTATTTTGAGAACATAGTCAACTCGTGCAAGACATCAGTAGCAAATATCTTGCGAGTTCAGGGACAAACTCCCTTATTCTACAAATCAGCAGATTCCAAACACAACTTATAAGACAAAAATTTCAAATATCTTACATTTTACTAAATTTTTCATTTTGTAGATTTATGGCATAATACCACAAAGAGCTCAAAATCTATTGTCAACTAAATATTACGTATAATAATACATACAAATACTACGTTAAATCAGACTGATATTTGCAATATTTCTAGTTATATAATCAAAATTACAATTAAAAAATTCTCTTTTAATTCTCTTTTGAACACTGAATTTTTGAAATCGTATAATATTTGATAGAGATACAAGAGTTTTTAATATTTTTCCCACTTATATTTATGGAATAATACGATACACAAATAAAAAGTTTTAAAAATTATAATTTATTTCAGCAAAACTCCACTCTGGGGAGATACATCTATCTACTCGAGAGGAATAGCACTGGATTGGCTGATGTATTTACCCTCCAAGTAGACAGAGGGAATTTAGTTTGCCCTAATTTTCTTATTCTCTTTTACTTAATTTTCATTTTGTTTGCTACAATTTTTGATTTCCTTTCAATTAATTCCAGTCTTTTGAGCCCCATTTACTTAACGTTGCTTCCATTTCGTAAGGTCTGTAAGCGTTTCTATAGCTTTCCACCAGGTCTTGGTTTCCCTATTTGAATATGAGCTATAACAATCACCCACACAGCTTACTCGCACAATTTTCAATTCTTTAATTCTCTAGTTCCCTAACTCTTTAGTATACCCCACTTGTGACTTGTCCAGTCCAGAGACATACAGTCATATCCATAGATGAGGCAAGAGTATATCCATCTGTAGACGTCTGAGTTAGTGAGTTAGTCCATTTGTATACCTAAACTGTCGAATTACAATTTTCAAGTCGGTAGTATTTATAAATTCCAACTCCGAGCAGGGTTTGAACCTATGTTGTCGGCATTAACCGGGTTCTTTTAGTCTAATACTCTACCGACTGAAGCAACGAGGCAGAGCAAAGAAAATGTTTCTAAATTGGTCCTTCTATATGAATAGACTCTTCTACAAGTAACGACATCAATTAGCAACTACTCACATCAACCAGTACATTTAAAATATAACAGGCCAGTAGATGGGCGACACTTGACCTACACTACCCTAAAATCGCCTTTTTTCCAGAGCGTCCTGATACGAAGAACTCGATTTTCCAGTGTCGCACGATACGTGATGCTACGCGTATCGCTCACCTATGGAAAACTGAACACCCTGAAAACTCATTCTTTTATGACCCCTTTTTGGGGGTGTATTCGTTGTCTTTTACGACTACTTTTTAACATTTTTTCGCAATCCCCCCATGTAACATAACAGAGCTGATAAAAGTGTATGATTACATTTTAACCCTTATATAACATAACAGAGACTATGAACACATGTCAGAGAATAATAGGGGTGTACTCGTTCTCTTTTATGACCCCCTATTTGGGGTATATTTTACATAGTAGAGCAGAGATTACAAATTAACATGGCACACACATGGGTTGCGGAGAACTTAATCTCGCTTCAGTGACCACTACATTCTCATAAACGAATAAAGCATAATATAATTAGTATCAGTAGTGGTGATTGAGAATTTATTTAAGAAATCCCGTAGTGAAAAGCATACGCATATGTTAAATATAGAAAACAGTAATGTCAACAAAATTGAGATAAGTCACCTTGAATACGTCTATTATTCCATATTATTCCATGTATAATACAAACAGTTTCGTTTTAAAAAATAAATGATATTGTATATAGGATGGTATACTTAGAGATGTGGGTCGGGTAAATATCCAGTGGATAGGTAAATAAAAAATGAGTATTTACCCCTTTTGTATTTACCTACCCAAAAAATGGGTATTTTCCGAAAGTTTAATTATTCTGAAGTTTTAAGAATTGTTAACCATACCGGTGATCTTTTTAAATATTTTGGAGTTTGTCGAGCGTATTTTCTCATTCATTCACTATAAATATTGTGGCGGGCCGGCGGTAGGCGTTTGCGTAGACCGGCACCCACACAAGAGAGTTTTGTAATTTACCAAAATACTTCTAATTAGTCAACCAAAGTTTCTGCAAAACACCAACTATAACTCGAGCGGCAAAGTTACACTGGAAACAGGAACTCAGCTAACAAAACAGTCTGAAGAATCTTAGTATTACACGGTAGCGTTGGCCTGGGCCAAGACTTAACTTCTAGTGGAAACAATGGAATCGTTATCCTGATTAAGGTTTGATAACCAAACAATCCTTTGGGATATCTCTTGAAACAAAACTCGACAAATATGTTCCTTGCAGTAAGCCTGCAGTTTATTGGCTCTAAGCAAATTACAAGAACCAGAGCCGGGGCGATAGTGTAAGTACTGTGTGTATTTATAAAAGAGTTTAACTTCCGTGGCGGTGTTCCAAAAGATAGTTCTCACTAAAAAATAAACTCACTAAATAACTTCACTGTTTAAAAGAGCACTATTCACAAATAAAACAAAACTGCACTAGACTGGGAGGGCACGAATCAGTCCTAGTGGGTAGGTAGGTAAGGGGTATACTATTTGATCTACCGGTCTGCGAACAGACATCAAATAGGGTAGGCTACCAGAGGTTAGGAACAGGTTACCGTTTGATCTAGCGGTCTGCGAACAGACATCAAACAGGGTAGGTGTAAAGGTTACCGTTTGATCTACCGGTCTGCTAAGCAGACATCAAACAAAGTTGGTTACCAGAAGGAATTAAGGTTACCGTTTGATCTACCGGTCTGCGAACAGACATCAAACAAGGAAGGTGTAAGGGTTTACCGTTTGATCTACCGGTCTGCGAACAGACATCAAACAGGGTGTAACTATTTGATTACCCGTGTGTTTAGGCCAGCTAAGCAATGAACTTAGAGTCTGTCAAAACACACATCAAATAGGGGTGCGACAGAACTTTAGCCGTCAACTTGCTAAGCTTGCCAGCAGTTTCTGGAGCGAGTCCGGGCTGAAGCGAAACTTGCGGAAGTAGATTGCCAAGTTCGGAAGGAGGTAACTTTAGCCGTCAGTTTCCTAAGCAGACCAGCAATTATGGGAGAACCCTGGCTGAACCGTCTTGCTTTCAGAAACAGATTGCCAAGTTACCGTGAGGATTAGGTAGGGTAGTACATTGACCGTCAGTTTCCTAAGCCGACCAGCAATTATGGGAGAACCCTGGCTGAGCCATCGAGCTTTCAGAAACAGATTGCCAAGTACTGGGTAAACCAAGAGAGTGAGGTAGGCAACCAAGAGAGTGAGTAGGCAGGCCTCCATAGAGGCAGAGAGGTTGGAAGGCAGAGGGTTGGACAACTAGAGACTTCTTCGTGATAAGTTCCTGAACTGAGACGTACCTAACGAATTGTGTACTCCTCGTAGGCCGCACGTCTCTGAGGGGTTCAGGAGAGGGACGTTGTCCGATGAGAGATCCAAAACATGCGTTTTTAAGGGCCTCGATCGGAGGTGCAACCGGCACCAATTTACGGTCTGTGTGCAAAATAGTAACGTGAGCAAACGTTGCACCAAGACCGTAAGGTCAGAGGTTGAGCATGCGTGGAGATGTAAAAAGTACCTAGGGCGGAGCCCGAGGGAGACCAGTATCCAGAAAAGAAAGATTATTGGCTTTGCACACGGTTTCGGGTGCAGAAGAGTTCCACTCTGAGGGGCGGAGATACTAGCTATTGGAACAAGCCATGCCATTAACATCTAAATTGGCTAGAACAAGGTGCCTTGGGCGGAGCTAGGCAAAAGATAAGATTTTGTGTGTGCGCATGCGTGTGCGTGTGATGTGTAGTCCTTGAGTTTAGGTGTGTGAGCCCCTTTCTCTGGAAGAATGATGTTACATCTAGATTTTACAGAGAATTATACAAACAGTATCTTAAACTATAAAACATATACTAAACGTAAAAGATTTCAAGTAATAAACTTGAAAGGTTTTATACATAATGAACTCAAGACCCTTCGACAGTTTATCTGCTTGTTTTCGACCAGAGACATACATATATATTTAATGTTCCGAAGAACGAAAAAGAATCTTCTTTTTAGAAGCAGAAAATGACATTTAAAAGATACACAAAACTATATGGGTTTTCTTAACAGTATTCTACCACTAATAATAATAATAATCTAATTTGTTAAAAGATTACATAAATATAGAAAAAGAACCAGGCTTCTGTATAGAACCAATAGGGGAGAATGTTTATCTTAACTGCTCTTGACCTACAGGTCAGAAAGGGGGAACTCGATGGCGAGACGTGAAGGCAGACAGAATGTCTGGCTTCATAACAGCAAAACTTCCCAACAGAATTCGGAGTTTAAAAGAAGTGAATGAGAAGCGAATTCTGTTACAATAAAATGCAAAGAAAAGAAAAAAAATTGGGGGGGCAGATATTGAATGATATTTGCGGACGCTACAATATACAAAATAATAACCAATTGACCCCGTTCATGTTCGGTGCGAGTTTGCAGGCAATTTTGACCATGGCCCACCCGCGATACAATTTTGGATATTATATGTTATTCTAGGTTACAACGACACTTAAAACGTATTTTGTTATACTTTCCTTGAAGAACTTCATAGGTAAAGAGGAGATCAAAATTGAAACGGGGAAATGGTGGGGATGAGCTGTTACAATTTTCAGACAAAGCCCTCGTGTACACCTATACATGCATCTAACTTTGAACAAGATCGATCAAGCCAATCTTGAGAAATAATTACTTTTCCGAGTTTACGTCATTGCTCAAGAACAAATCAATCTCAGTTGAAACATGAGAAATTAATGTCTCCTGGGGGTACCTACATTACCACCCTCTTGTCGTCTCAAGATTGATCTCGGGCTGTTTTACTATACTTATCCACCTATGCCCTTTCTTCACCAAGGTGTGAACGGCTTTTAAACTTGGATTAGTTTCGCCAAGACTTAAACAATTAAGAAATCGTAGTATGACTTCAAGCCTTAGGTTGTCCAAACGTAGAAATCGTATATAAACCCTCTTTGTTAAATCCTTGGGAGAAAGCCGCAATCCCACTTTTCACAGCTGCAAATTGACCGCTCAAGAATTGCTGGATGGAGTAAAGTTCGTTTGTAAAGTTGGAAAACAAATGGGATTGAATTCTGTTTTAGTGAGATCACATTTGACTGACTGTAGGGTCAGAGAAGGAAATTGGGCAAGGAAGTTTTTGTGGGTCGCAGTGGAACAAATGAGCTCACTACTTTGGTGGAGAGGAATTCGAGACATCACTGAATTAGCTGATGTCGCCATTCGAATCCTTTGTGCTCCGGTTACATCTGCTGCCGCACAAAGAATTATCTCTACATTTAGTTGAGCAATAAATCGTTTATCATCGGAGAGGACATGAAAACTAACATATCTTTCTTATAACTGGAAGCTTTTAAATAAGAGATTGCCTGAAGTTTCACGGATGCAAAACTCAGGACCAGGATAATCAAGGAACAAGTCACCAGCTGTTGGCATGGAACAGAACAAAACACCAGAGACATTGGAAGAGGATACAGAGAAATGGGTGACATAGAAGGAAATGAAGAAGCGAGTAATAGTGATGTTGATATTGAAGAATTATGTGATAATTCCGACTCTGATCTTACGGTTGTAGGACGGTAAAATTTGTTGTCGTTTTATAGTACTCCAAATATGGTAGAGGTTAATTGCTGTTCTATTTTGAATAATTTAAAGTATAAATATTACTGACAAGGGACATCACCCAATTGTCCGACTCCGATTTCAATGAAACTTTTTCTTCTGACAGAGGACATGTATGCATTATTTGTGATGACAGAAATTTTTGCCATGGTGTATGTTTTCTTTTTTTTATATATAATTTTTAAAAGTTGTGATGTGGTTATTAGAGATTACTGCAGAAATTCCTTACTATCCTTTGTAAACGTAGTGTTAATGAAAGAACAACCATATAGATACATATAAGGCCTAGGGGGAAGTCGTATGGTAGGTATGACCTCGAAGCCAGTCATCTTGAAATCCGCCATTTTGAATTAACATCAAGGTTTTAAAATAGGAATAGGGTAATACATAATTTCGGGATAGAATTCAATCAGGAAGACAATGGTGAAGCTAGTTTTCAAATACGCCCATTTGCGAAAAGTTACAGGCATATTAATCGCTTATACTTACTATGTGCGTAAGCTCCTTACCTCCGCTTCTAACCCACGTATTAATGATAATAAGTGGATAAAAGATTCAGTAATACATATTATGCCTAGAGGCAAGTAGTGCGGTAAGGGTAACCTTGACGGCAGCCATCTTGAAATCCGCCATTTTGAATTAAAGTGAAGTTTTGAAAAGTGAAAACCATAGCATGTGAAACCTCATTTTAATAGCAAATTTTCCCAAAAAGCTAATGGTATGCTTATTTTTGTTCTATAGTTAACCAGTATGAATTTAAGACTGCTTCTAATGTGCAACAAAGATTATTCGATCTTTCAAATTGGCAACACTCCTAATTTTCACCTCATGTTTTCTAAATTTATTACATTTTTAAGAGTTTCGATTTGTCAGTTCATGAATAGTATTGAGATAAGCATCCAGCAATCTTTCTGAATTTTGAAGACTTGCATTGTAATTATTTATTTCAAACCAGAAGATATGAGAAGCCTATGGACCATTGTGACGTAAAGAAATACAAATGAAATTAAAACAAATTGTTGTTATATGAACACAAAATTATCAGGAAATGTAGCCTACATGTTGTGCAAACGACAAACAATAATATATTTTTAATAAATACAACTTTAAAGGAACGACAGCACTGATAGAAAATATCAAGGAGGCATTCCAACACGCTGTTTGTACCATGAACATAATATGAAAACAGGTAACTTGTTTATAAAGAGATCCCAATCAAAACTGATTATAAATCTTACAAATACGAACCTTCGACAACAATTGCTAGAAAACGAATGACATTTTTGTCTGACTAGCTAAAAAAAATGCCATAAAAAATAAATAAACAATAAAGAAATAAATATAAAACAAAACAAAAGACCATTGATTTACACAACAATCATATTTCGTTTTACTTTTTGAAATGAATTTTCATTTGATTTCTCGTCTCATATACTATCCATTACAAGCTACTGTTTGGTATTACCTGAATGCAAAGTTTCCTTGGGTGATGATTCATGTTAGTAAACGAGTTTTTGAAGGACAGTATAGAAAATAAATAATTACATTGCAAGTCTTCAAAATTCAGAAAGATTGCTGGATGCTTATCCCAACGCTTATTCATGAACAGACAAATCGCAACTCTTAAAAAATGTAATAAATTTAGAAAACATGAGCCATGGTAACAATTGCAAAGTGCCAGTTGGAATCTTAAAACGTGCGGTGAAAATTAGGAGTGTTGCCAATTTGAAAGATCAAATAATCTAAGTTTGTTACACATTAGAAGCAGTCCTAAATTCATACTGCTTAACTATAGAATAAAAATAAGCATACCATTGGCTTTTTGGGAAAATTTGCTATTAAAATGAGGTGTCACATGCTATGGTTTTCATTTTTCAAAACTTCACTTTAATTCAAAATGGCGGATTTCAGGATGGTGACCGTCAAAGTTACCCTTACCGTACTACTTGCCTCTAGGCATAATATGTATTACTGAAGCTTTTATCCACTTATTATCATTAATACGTGGGTTAGAAGCGGAGGTAAGGGACTTACGCACATAGCAAGTATAAGCAATTAATATGCCTGTCTTTTCCCAAATGGGCGTATTTGAAAACTGGCTTCACCATTGTCTTCTTGATTAAATTCTATCCCAAAGTTATGTATTATATTACCCTATTCCCATTTAAAACCTTGATGTTAATTCAAAATGGCGGATTTCAAGATGGCTGCCGTCGAGGTCCCCCTAGGCCTTATATGTATCTACATGGTGGTTGTTTCATTAACGCTACGTTTACAAAGGTTAGTAAGGAATTTCTGCAGTAATCTCTAATAACCACATCACAACTTTTAAAAATTATATAAAAAAATAGAAAACATACACCATGGCAAAAATTTCTGTCATCACAAATAATGCATACATGTCCTCTATCAGAAGAAAATGTTTCATTGAAATCGGAGCCGGACAATTGGGTGATGTCCCTTGTGAGTTACTATAGAGCTTAATGTTGTTTATCACATTAATATTTTAAATATGCTATTCCAACAAATTATTTCACAAAGCATTATTATTAGTGTTAAACTCCATTTAGTGAACACTTCTAAAAATCAGGAATTAGTTACTTAAGTGTTTTACGAAATGTTATTTCTTATTTTATGGATAATTTTCTTTCAACAGCATATTTAGTAAATAATTTAATCGACCAATTTATTAAATTTAATTACCTTGATTATTCTGCAACTTTCATAATCGGTAAATGTGTAATTTTTTAAAGCTTCTAAGTATTTTCAAGGTTATTAGTTACTAAAGTCGAGTTTCTTTACTATGATATAACTATATCAACAACTTCGTTTTAACAGCGTAGTTTCTTAAACAGATTAATTTATTAATTCCGTAAACCAGGTGTAACACTTAAGAACCTTATTTGTTCAATTCTTTGCATACTCGACAATTCAGTACATCTCATTACCTATAGATAAAATACCAAAAATAACATGATTTTGCGTGAAGAAAGTAACCAGCCATATCTGTAATGTCAATTCAGTTTTTTTAATTATTAAAAAGTTTTCTATCATTACTATTCAAAACATTTTTAAGGTAATGTTAACAATATATATGTGTAATATAATTGTTGTAAAATTTAGATCTTTAAAATAGGAAAGCAATTAATAATTCATTTTCCACCATTAATAAATTTAGTAAACCAAAAGAAAACATATTTCTTTAGTAACAGAGATCCCACTGTTACTTAAATACTTTAGTTAGTATGTTCATCGGTGATTTGAAAAACTGGAGAATGTATTGTAAGGTAAAAGAAGATGAGCCAGATTGAGAAAAATGGAGACAGTTTCATGAGAGGCGAACCTAAGGAAGAACTTAAATTCCGTGTCATTAATACCAGGAGCTGCTGGCAGGCAGAATACTTAATAATAGTGTATGACTGGTTTGGTGACAACTGACTTCACTTTCTTTAGTCATCGTTACGTTCTGTCATAAATTTCAAATTTTCGTGTTGGTTTGACTCACTACCAAATTGTACCGCGAAGTTGATTGGACGCCTCAGGGGCACACCAAGGTAAGAATTCACAGGGTAAAATGGATAATTATTTCCGCCAAGGGTAATAGAAGGAAATTTAGTGTAAGTAGAAAGAAAATTATGGTGAGTAGGTAGGAAATCCGACTGTATTACGTAATAAATATCAAATTCATTCTTTAATTACTAGAAAAGATGATTAATTAGGTGGTTATTTAGTGCTCCTGTTGCAGGTGATACAAATGAGCATTATATTTTTCATTGACAACGATAAAATCCATTTATTGCTAATTGAAACATAAAATACCCATTAAAATACCCATTTTGGGTAAATACAAGGTATTTACCCGGTGAAATAAATACCCAGGTATTTTAAATCCCTTGGTATACCGTAGCTACCGAAATACTTTCCCACACGCATATTTGATATATCGACTGCAACTGTAACCCAATGTTCACCAGGCTTATTACTAGAATGAGTATTTATAATTATGGCTGCAGGAAATATATGAATAAACTGAGGTAGCTCATCTACAGCATATACACCTACAAAATGATTTTTAGGCAATTTTGTTATAATGCCTCATGAAGTTCAAAGGTATTTAACATTTTAATTAATATATATATTTTTCTTTGGAAATCAATTTCTAGTTCTGAGGGGAATTCATCGTAAATAATTGCTGTTACAGGAGATGGCAATGCTTCTTTAAAATGAACCTCTAACCATATACTTCCTTGGCGTTGTGGACTAGTATGAAATGCAGCGTTAGAACTAGAATCGGGAGTTAAATCAAACACCAGTAAAGTATAACCATTAGGATATTCGGCAAGTGAAATATCAACTTGAGTGGAATAAAGATACCATAACCTGTAAATAACGTAGAATAAGCATGAATATATATAGTTTATTATCAACATCTGGTTGTAGAGATTTGGATGATACAGGAGTTCCAACAAACTTACAATGTAAAGAATGGCATACTAAAATGCTTAGAATTGAAAGGATTTATCTGAAAAGTACCATTGAAAGCTGTATTAGTAACAAACCCAATAATAATACGCTTAGGCACTTTGCCGGAAAAGATATCTGAAAGTGTACTATCCATAATTCCTTGTAATAAAGTTTCTGTCTTCATCTGTACTTTTGTTATATTTTATTCTAAATTTAGGGTTTTGTAATAGTTTATTTTGTACTATTTTAACCGCGGGTGATACATCAACTTTTTTCACAAGCAATGTTGCATCTGTAATTACAATTTTTCCTCAGCATCTGCTTCATCCATTAGACAAAATGTAGGTTTAGCTGGAATTAGTTCAATACGCAGTTGTATACCATTCACTAGAAATTTCTCTTGATTGAAAATATCAGCATGAATATAACCCAATAATTCAAATGACTGACTGAAAATAGTAAGAAAACGTTGTTTAAATCCTAAATTACTATCGGCCACACTGTCCATATGACCTGCAGTATCTTAAAACCACATGGATGTTTGAAGATGCGTTGATTTTGCGTTGGCATTGTAATTTAGTAGTTCTTCGATATACGATCCATATGGTATCTGAGTAGTAGAAAATAAGTTGATTATTCAAGTATATTTGCACCTCTCTGAACATTGCACTGAAAAAATCATTTACAGGACCAATTTTCTTATCAGCTGATGTTAAATTAGAACTATCTAACCTTTAATATATAACATTGTATGAAGTAAACAAATATAGTCATATCTGTGACCTGGAACTACAAACTCTATTGGTGTATTATCAGATATTGAAGCCACAGGCTGTCACAAACTATTGATATCACACTTTACTACAACCGTAATTTGCAATCAAGCAAAAATATTTCCCTTTTTTACTTGGATTATTTAAAGTGCTAGTGACTTCAGCCGAAGCAGTATCTCTCAGCTGCACCTGTAAACCCCCATAAAAATAAACTTTTTCACCTATTCCAATCAACATAACTAACTTCATTCAAATTCTGACCAAATTATTTAGGTAGAAATAAAATTTAGTTTTCGATTCAAGACTTTTAATAATTAATTTGACTGCTATATACAAAACATCCCAATTAAATTTCATTCAGAATTCACTATATACATTGAATTGAATAATTTAAAGTACTGCACAAAAATATCAAAAATTGTAAAATGTCTTAACTCTGAATTGAAGCAAATTTATTCTCAAAGACTTTTAAATAAAATAGCGCCCTGAGACGCAATACAGACTGCTCTAGAAGGTATAAGGTATAATAAATTCTAATTTTATTCTTAGGCATCACTATTTCTAATTAACGGGAAATGGGAATGTTAAAAAATACTTTTATCGATTTTATTATTTTCTACTTGTTTAAACCAGACGGCAATCTATTGTTTTTTTGTTTTGTTTTTTTTAATTTTACGAATACTATTAATCCACTTTCAGTTACCCATTGGCTGAAGCGTGAGGTGAAATTCTACCACTACTTAATTTACTTCTACTCAACCATAAGCAGTAATTTATAATTCTCACCAGACTCAGATATTTCTTATATTAAAAATCCTTACGCTTTTATCCTGATACGTCACATCACAACCATGGGTTTGGAAATTTACGTTCTCAACAAACTACCAATCGCCTTACAGAAATGAATGAGTCCCAATTCTCCTCAACTTTAAATATTAATTGTAAAACTCACAATTTTAATTTCAAGAAAAATGTTAAATTTTTCACAAAGAATTACGCAAATATTTTCTGAACTCAGGAGAGTTATTTGGTTTTAAAATATTAGAAACTTTAAACAAGGTAACAATACTACTGTTCAGTGCTCCCACTTTATCAATTCCTAAATACTTCCAGATTTTTATAACCGAAATTACTGCTTAAAAATATCCGAATCTTTAAAATGAGTACTAATTTATAACTATTCAGCGCGATCACTGTATCAATTCCTGAACACTACCAGAATTTAAAGCCGAAATTAATTTTAACCCTACTCTCAACAAAATTCAATCCGCCTTATGCAGAGTCGTTTTGACGTATTATTAGCGTCATACTAAAGCCCTGACTACTGCAGAAAACATATGTTAGTCGAACTCTTTACTATGACACTAATCAAGCGTCAAGACAACTCTGCATAAGGCCCAATATGTCTAAGGAACCGAAAAATTTATCACTATTTTACTTTAATTGATCAATCAAACAAGCTAACCAACTTTAGTTATTTAAACGTCAGAGCAATGTAACTAACTGCCTTAACCGGTTTTACAGTACAATTTTTAGTTTAATCAAAAGTCCTGAACTCCCGTCTGAGAGTACCCTAAATAGGCACAACTCAACTAAAAAAATTAACATATCCAGCTAATTTTAGGTATTTAACATATTTTAACCGATAGTTACTACCAAAAACCTTTTTCATTTTTAAAATGACTAATTTAGGAGGTACTTTGAAACTCAACCTTCTTAGTTCACACTATTAAACGCTCAGATTATTTAACTCCTTATCATGAGCACTAAGTAAATCGCCGTTATCCGTTAAGATGTTAACGGATTGACTCCATTAACATAATCGGCAGTGACAATCGCTCCAGCCGTGTATTACAGAAAGCAGAGTTTTGATTCGATTATCGTGTGCACTAATGGACATATGTAAATCGCCGTTATCCGTTAAGATATTAAAGGATTGACACCATTAACATACTTGGCAGTGACAATCGCTCCAGTCGTGTATTGCAAAAAGCAGAGTTCTGATTCGCTGTTATCGTGTGCACTAATGAACATATGTAAGTCGCCGTTATCCGTTAAGATATTAACAGATTGACACCATTAACATACTCGACAGTGACATTCGCTCCAGCCGTGTATTGCAAAAAGCAGAGTTCTGATTCGCTGTTATCGTGTGCACTAATGAACATATGTAAGTCGCCGTTATCCGTTAAGATATTAACAGATTGACACCATTAACATACTCGACAGTGACATTCGCTCCAGCCGTGTATTGCAAAAAGCAGAGTTCTGATTCGCTGTTATCGTGTGCACTAATGGACATACGTAAGTCGTCATTACCTATTAAGATATTAACAGAATGGCTCCATTAACAAACTCGACAGAGATAATCGCTTTATCTATTGCCAAAATAAATAAATAAAATAAAAATTTGCTTCCGTTCACGTATTATCGTGACCAATAACAAATATAGTGCGAATATTACAATATCATAGATCCCAATTGCGTCATCCTATAATAATATAAACAAAAAATATGAAAGCATACTCCCAGTACTGTGAGAAACGGGATAGTGTCTCAGCAGGGCTAGAAAAAATATGTGGCCCTTCCTGATTTCACCTAATACATTTCTGTGAAAGTACAGGAAGAAAGTTAAGAGAGTATGTTTTAAATTTTTTGTCATATATATATATATATTTGTAATGAAACCATGAACTAAGAATTAAAAAATCATCATTTTTATTGATAAAAATGACAATTTGGTAGGTGAAAATGGAACGAAGTTTTTTGTAATATTTTAACTGTTGGATAAGTGCATAACATTATTTTTTAAATCACAAGGACAGTATTTGTAATTAAGAAATCGTTGGAACCAGAAGCAAAACAGTCAAGAATTATCTGTAGTTAAATAACAATGTTTTTTAATAGTAATTAACATTTAAATAAAATAAAAAAAAAGCAAACCTTAAGGTAAATTAAAGTTCAAAAATACTTATTTTTACATCATTAGATAACAACAATATTTTGTTAGAAAATGTAATTAGGACTTTTTTTTTAAGATTTTGTAAATTTTTATATTGGCTTTTGGCAAAATAAAAAGGAAAAATAATTAAGGCAAACAAGGACAATAGTCCATATAAAATAACCAAGTTTGCAAGTAAAAATTCATTTTGCATGTTGCATTCTGGGTCCTGCATTCAGCATTGCAATGGAATAGTTTATACAAAATTATAAATACCGCAAACAAGACCATTGTCTGGTCAAAACCAAACGAAAAATGCAATAAGGTACAGTATGACTACACAGAACTTTAATTGTTTATTTTGCATGTAACATGATATTAGGAAGTATCTGAAAGTGACAGGCAAAATTTTAATACTTAAATATTTAGCTTATTTATGTCATAATTGGCTTAGCATTAAATAAATTATAGTTATATGTTATGCAGTTAAGATAATATACTATGTCTGGTTATAAACTCAATACTCTTGAATATTTACAGTTGACTAATTTATATTGTTATAAGAAATCCACTATACTACCATTGTAAATCAGTTGTTTCATCAATAAAATATTGTCAATTGTAACAATAAAAGATTGCAACCCTTCGTTTAATTTCACTCTTTTAATTTAATTTAAAAATTTACTGTCCCTTTAGTTATTAATTTAATACTATTTTAATTTAACCATTATTTCTTTATAATTCTCCTAATTTTCTTACCTTATGGTGCAATATATATATATATTGTGGCAGAGCCCGTATTTTATTTTATTTATTAGAATTCTTAATTTAACGATTAACTTTATTTTTGAGGATATTGGGTTTTGTAAAATATTAAAATTGTTTGGTGAAGGAAAACAACTGTTACAATTGAGGTTAATGCAAGTTGGTAAAATTGTATTATTTTGCCGTCAGCAGATAAAATAAACAAAACACATAATTGGTAGTCTGAGAATGCAGGAAGGAAATTCATGAAATGCGTTAGCTATAATATTTATAACATTCTGTAAAAATTACGAGTTGCAGTTGTAACATGTTTGTGAACATCAGACACATTCACGGATATGTAGAAATTGCCTAGAATCGGGAAATCAGAGCATGTCGAGTGTTGTAGTTTTTGTTCTTGAAACAAGGAAAGAATTTGTTTTCCGAAACAAAGGAGGTCACACGTGCCTGACAGCAGACGACGCCGCAGAATTCCGGGAGTCGAGATCCAAACAAAACCAAGGGACAGGAGGTCTTTAGAGGTGAGAGGTCTTATGGTTTCGAGAGAAGTCTTACGGCTTTAGAGACGGAAGTTCGACATCGTTTTCGAGAGAAGTTCTACGTCTTTCGTCGAAGTAGTTTTGAGTTTATCGCTATAAAGTTTCTAATGCGATTAATAGTACGAAGTCAATCGCAACAACGGTAATCCGACTACCAGTAACAAACGACTACCAGTCAACGTTAGTTAGTCCGGAGCATTGGTTCGAGAGGCCATATCCAATGCAAACCATCTATTGACCAGCGACGCCTGTCCGTAACGGTATCAACCTGGCGATATCGTAATCAACGTAGCAACCCCGGAGATCATCAACAGAGAACGTCACCTGAAGACAACAGTAAAAGGTATGTGTTACTTCAAATTCAGGGTACAAATGCTCAATGCTCGATATGCACTACTCGTCTGGCAAAGATTCTAAATATCCGTTATAATCCACGACATTTTACACTAGCTACACTCTTTTAATAAGAAATACAATTGTCGTTTAATGATTGAATTTATGTGTTATCATTACGACTTAATCCCCAAGAGAAATGGGCTTAATTCGAAACCTCTCGCTTATGATACAGATACTTGCCCACTCATTCTAGATGGTGAGTGGGGGCGCGGTGGCTCAGTGGTAGAGCGTTCACCTCTGGTGCTTGGGGTCCCGGGTTCGATCCCAGCCCCCGCCAAGTGAACTTTGTGGTGGACAAACACCGTGCTCGTGGGTTTTCTCGGGGTTCTCCCGTTTCCTCCCACTTCCTTCATTCCACCATTTCACTCATCTCTCATAATCACCGTCTCCTTTAGCCTAACCGGCATAACTGTGGGACGTAAAACTTAAAAAGATTTTCTAGATGGTGAGTGGAAGGTGATCTGCTCAATTCAACTTTTGCATCCCCAAATTCAGGCACGAATTGAGCGGGTTATCATGTTGGAGACGCTGGTTTCGATTCCAGTAAAAAGCCCCAGATACTGGGTTGTCATGGTGGAGATGAATTTATGTGTCACCATTAACTACCACCCTTTCATAGTGAAGATGCTGGTTGGCTTACACCTTTGTAAAGATCTCAGTTTAATGCGAGAAAAGCATGTGGATAATTAAATTCAGTAAAATTAATTCCCACCCTCCCACCCACGCTAATGTTATGTTTATAGAATAATTCATTGTGGTGTGATAATAGTAGCTGTGATAATAAGTAAATTCCCACCCACCCACCCTAACGAGTATTATGGAAAATACAGTTTAAAGAAGTGCAAGTAGTCTCGAGTTCGATTCTCGGCGGAATCATAGTGTTGAGTGGTAGTGATATTTTTAATTTAGCAATATCTTTAATCTTCCAGTGTTTAAAAAACTAAGTAATTAGCTTGTGGTGTGGTTTATAATATTTATATAGTAGTAGGACATAGTTATTAATATTGGGATTCATTTATTATAGTAATTAACGTAATGTTAATTAAAGAGATATAGTTTTAAAGAAATTAAACTCATGAGTACAACAAGCAAGATTTGTAGCGAACGCATGATCGTCGCGCAAGCTACTCGCCAAGCGACTGGAACGAACGTTGCCGATCAGTCACGACGGTAGACGAAGCTCTCTGTATGAGAGGAAATTATCACTGGTACTCAAGGTCGTGCGTACAACAGCACACAGCAAAGAAAATCATATGAGTAGTTCCGTTCTAGTGGAATGAGAACGTAGAGATATAATTAAAAATTAGTAAAGTTGTTTAGCTAATAGTAATTAAGTATAGTAATTTTAAGATCACAGGATGTTATCTCTTAAAAGTAATCATAGGGTGCATTACCCCGTTTTAAAGGATAACGGCAAGCCCGCGACTATGTTTAGCAAGTCGAGGTATTATTGCTTGGATCTTGGTGTTTTAAAGCACTTCACTGAATATAATCCGACTTACAATGACACTAAAGAACAGACGTTCAGATGTAACGTTCTGGGACGTAGATATAAGAATTACTATTTAATCGAATTTTCTGAAAAGAATTTTAGTGTAGAAGATCTTGTGGAGTTAGGTTTTAGGAGGCACTATTTGTCTATACTAACAGGTATAGCTGAAACAAATACTCTGATACGCAATGCTGTATTCTTTGCGATTAAGGATGATCAATTAAAATATAAGGTTTGCGCCTTATTTACTAGTGGTGCTAGCCAGGAATTGGTTAATCAATGGCTAGATCGATTCAGAAATAAATTCATGTGTACTCAGGCAGTGAGAATTTCTGGTTTTGTTACTATTTTAGCTCAGTTTGGAAAACAAGCGCAAATAATAGTAGCTAGTGATAAGTCATTACTAGACTTAGTGGCCTTTGCCTCATTATTTAAGCAACGGACACCTTGGTTATCAGGTTAGAGATGACCAAGTAAGCATAAGAGACTCTCTATGTTAGTATTGTTATTATTATTTATAGATATATAGGATAAGAATTTTAGTATTTATAAATATTTCAATTTCATTTATTTCAGTTAAGTAATTAGTCGATTAGTAATTTACTTTTAGGAAGTAAGCATTGTTAGAAATAAGATATACGCATATATATAGATATAATTATGGTGTTAAGGATAAGTAAATAGAAATCTGACGTATGTTTTAGCAATTTAACTATGTCTTTATGACATATAGTTAATTTTAGTAATTAGATTTTAGTGACGTAATTAATTTTAAGGAAAGATTAATTTGAGGAAAATGACTATGGAGAAGAATGAACAAAATTTGAATGATTTTTGTAATTAGAATTGAATTAGGGAAACGTAGATTTAAGAAAGGCAAGAATGAAAAAAAACAGAAGACAATGAATGATGCAAATGACATAGAATTAAGCTAGACAAGTAAGTTCAAAATTAGGAAACAGGCAATTAGGCGAACCTTTCATTAGGGGAAACTCTAATCAGGAAGGAAATCCCATTCTCGTCGAGTTGAATTGGGCGATTACCAAACGTCGATGAGAATAGTTTATTTATTGAATCACATAAGTCTTCCGTGATAGTTGAAAAGAGACACAAGGATTGACTCGTACATCACGCGTAAAGCAGTGAAATTTTTTTTGGTGGAGATATCTTTCATTTTTAGATTAGATCTTAGTGATAACTAAATTAAGATGGAATTAGAATAGTAAATAAGTAATCCCGTATCCTAGTAAGTAAGAGTAGGATAGTGAATGTGATTACAGAATTTTAAGAAGCATCTAGTGCAACGAGAAAATAGTAAAGACTAGAATAGTTTGTTATTTTAGTGCTATTACTTATCTTGTAGAAAATAGTCTAGTTTAATTTTAAAAACATTTGTATTGGATTGAAGGATGAGAGAAGTAGAGAGTGTTGGAAGGAACGTGAGTAGTAAGAAGAAGGAAATATTAGTAAAAATAGATTATAGAAGAGATAGTGAATTATTAGATAAATACAGGATGATAGACGTAATGAAAATTAATAAATAAATAGGTATGACATAGACATAAATGTAAGAAAAATGTGAATGTGAAGAAGAATAGAGTTATTTAATAATAAAAGATAAATAAGTAGATAAATAGATAAATAGTTAATAAAGAATACTAGTAGAAGAAGAATATTAGTAGTTATTAAAGAATTATAGAAAATAAGTGCATGCAACGTCGATATATATATATATATATATATATATATATATATATATATATATATATATATATATATATATATATATATAAGTATTATGAGCGCTAAGATACTAAGTGATAGTATATGTATATGAAGAAAATAGAATATGTTGATAAATGAGCGCAAAAGAAGAAATAAGATTATAGATTTGGGGACAAGCAGACGAGGATATTCTGCAAGAAGTAGCCCTAAACATGCTAGAACTTTTAAGAGTTGGACAAGTATAACAGAGTCAGACGACTAATTATGAGGTTCCATCTCACGAGCAAGGCCCTGTAGGCATATATTAATAATATTAATAATAATAATAATAGCGAATAATAGTGAATAATAAATAGTAATAAATAAATAATAATATAATAATAATAATAATAGATAATGAATGCGCATGTTATAAAAGTATAATTAATATAAATATTGTTAACTAATGAATTTGTTTTTGGGAATGGCCAACCAAAACAATGAAATTAGGTAAATAAGCAATACATAGGTTATTATGACATGTCTATGTTATTGGAGTATACGTCTATGTTCATCGGAATAATAAATTATTGATTACGTTTATAAATTTAGAATAGTTGCGTCACGAGTCATTTATTAAAAAAAGGAGAAAAATATTGAGTATAGAGAAGAATTGAATTTTCGAAATTAATATTAGTTAGTCAGATTTGTATAATTTTGTGGATATTTTGATTCATTGTAAATGTGATAGCTGGAACCAATTCTCGATTAGGATGAACGGCTAGTTGAGCAGCCGTTTAACAACCAAAGCTCTTTCGAATCTTAAGGAAATGTAAGATTCCATCGATTTCCCTGAATCTTAACCGAGTTTTGTGTTCAGTTATCTAGCATTAGATATAATATAGTTCATTGTAGGATAAGTTTGAATAAGTTATGTAGTTATAGATATTTTAATACACACATATATATATATACGTATTTAGAATTTAAATAGCTGTACTCACCATAGTAGATTTTTATTATCCATATTGTTTACGTCCATTAGTTTGTTTATTGTCATTGAAAACATCACAGTTACACTTCACTAAATAATAAAAGCCAGATTGAGCAGTACATACTCAGGCAATAGTATTAACACTGAAATTATCACTGAAGAAGAAGATGCACACCACAAAACGCAGAAGGGACATGTTAAACCCACGGAATCCAACGTTTTCGTGATAAATTCTGGAAAACACGGAAAAACTGAATGCCCGACAGACATCAACAGGGAATATTTCTACCCCGGCGATGTCGTAATATTGTAAAAACACAGAATTTTAGTGAAACTTTTCAGTGCATTTTCGACAACGTGTTAACATTGAACCAAGGTGACGCGCAAAATGGGAGTGCCAACGTGTATGTAGTTTAACCTTGGTTAAAAACTGCTGAATTTGCGGATCCCGCTCAAAGTTATCTACAGTGTTGCAAACGAACTACAGAAGAATTTTCTTCTTCTATAGTGAAAATTCAGTGTTTAGTTTTTTTAAATAGAAAGTTATAATATGGCGTGATATATTTCAATTACTAAAGTATCACAATAAGTGAATATGCTATAATTATTAGTGAAAAAGTTTCATTTTTTTAGAAATGAAGAATAAATACGACTGGAAAGGACAAAAAGTAACCTTTGCTAATACTGTCAACAAGTGTCCAAGTTGGCAAGTATGGACAATGAAGCAATCGAAATTTCCAGTATCTCACATGGTAACAAGATACTAAGCTGAATTGCGAGACTAAAAGAGTCACAACTAATAAAAATACAGAGTGATTATGCTCTTGTTATAGTTTTAGTACCACTCACGAGATGGAGTGAGTGTACACTTTTTGAATGTATATTTCGTTACATTGCAATTTAATGAAATGATTATTATATATATATATATATATATATATATATATATATATATATATATATATATATATATATATATATATATATATATATATATTAAGTAAATGTTGGGGTGTCGGAAACGATTTATCGATTTATAGATATTTATTTATGTGGATATATATATGCTTATTTATTTTCAAGTTTTATGTTTCAGTTTCATTTATTTTACATATGTTGTTATATATATATCTACAGGGTGTTTTGTTAGTTCACGATCTCCAATGAGATCTAGTTTGGATAGCGTAGCTACCAATTTTTAAGGAGGGTCATGTGGCAGAGCCCGTATTTTATTTATTAGAATTCTTAATTTAACGATTAACTTTATTTTTGAGGATATTGGGTTTTGTAAAATATAAAAATTGTTTGGTGAAGGAAAACAACTGTTACAATTGAGGTTAATGCAAGTTGGTAAAATTGTATTATTTTGCCGTCAGCAGATAAAATAAACAAAACACATAATTGGTAGTCTGAGAATGCAGGAAGGAAATTCATGAAATGCGTTAGCTATAATATTTATAACATTCTGTAAAAATTACGAGTTGCAGTTGTAACATGTTTGTGAACATCAGACACATTCACGGATATGTAGAAATTGCCTAGAATCGGGAAATCAGAGCATGTCGAGTGTTGCAGTTTTTGTTCTTGAAACAAGGAAAGAATTTGTTTTCCGAAACAAAGGAGGTCACACGTGCCTGACAGCAGACGACGCCGCAGAATTCCGGGAGTCGAGATCCAAACAAAACCAAGGGACAGGAGGTCTTTAGGGGTGAGAGGTCTTATGGTTTCGAGAGAAGTCTTACGGCTTTAGAGACGGAAGTTCGACATCGTTTTCGAGAGAAGTTCTACGTCTTTCTTCGAAGTAGTTTTGAGTTTATCGCTATAAAGTTTCTAATGCGATTAATAGTACGAAGTCAATCGCAACAACGGTAATCCGATCTTCAAACGACTACCAGTCAACGTTAGTTAGTCCGGAGCATTGGTTCGAGAGGCCATATCCAATGCAAACCATCTATTGACCAGCGACGTCTGTCCGTAACGGTATCAACCTGGCGATATCGTAATCAACGTAGCAACCCCGGAGATCATCAACAGAGAACGTCACCTGAAGACAACAGTAAAAGGTATGTGTTACTTCAAATTCAGGGTACAAATGCTCAATGCTCGATATGTACTACTCGTCTGGCAAAGATTCTAAATATCCGTTATAATCCACGACATTTTACACTAGCTACACTCTTTTAATAAGAAATACAATTGTCGTTTAATGATTGAATTTATGTGTTATCATTACGACTTAATCCCCAAGAGAAATGGGCTTAATCCGAAACCTCTCGCTTATGAAACAGATACTTGCCCACTCATTCTAGATGGTGAGTGGAAGGTGATCTGCTCAATTCAACTTTTGCATCCCCAAATTCAGGCACGAATTGAGCGGGTTGTCAATATGATGATTGTGTCTTCATGATTCTTTTTTTAGATAGCCAGTTGAGATTTTGATCAGAGAGGAAGCTCGGGGTTATAGCTACCCTAAGCCTCCCTTAATCCGGCCCTGTGGCTCAGTGATCAATCGTTCACTTCTGGTGCATGGGATCCTTAGTTGGATTCCAGCTCGCACCAATTGAGCTTTGTGGTTAACAAACACCGTGTACGTGGGTTTTCTTGGGGTCCTCCCGTTTCCTCCCACTTTCTTCATTCCACCATTTCATTCATTTCTCATCATCACCACGTCTCCTTTAGCCCAGCCAGCATAAGCGTGGGACGTAAAACTTAAATATTTCATTTTCATTTTTTCTTTTCTGTGTGAGGAACGTGAAATCATGAATTGGTACCTCACACAACAAAGCACGGAACTAATTGCGCAGAACGTATATGTAAAACACAATATTCTCTTCATCTGTGCAAGGAACGTGAGTCCATCACACACACAATGGACCGCTCCCACTCCTCGTCTATTGTCTCGAAGCGAATGCATTCAGTCGTCTGATCAATCTAAGAATAAGATGTCGTCTGACCATGTGTCATATATTTTCAAAATGTTTACTTTTATTAACAGTCCTTTTGTTGTTTTCTCTTCGTACTACAAAGTGACATACTGTATACCTAACACACATTTAACCCTCCATGACTGCTTGAGCTGCGGTCCTCATTTTCTATTCCAACCAATTTCCCTTTTTTCTTGCTTTTGATTTTGGTAATGCCTAGAAATGGGAAAATATCTACCGATTAGCATCTTCGTAGATAAACTCACTTTTTCCTTGTCTGGTATTGGGAAACTTAACATGTTCACATAAAAATTGTCGTCAGTATTAACATTTTCCGTAATTTAAAACATCTTCTCATACTTAGGTACACCACACAATAAGAGATGTACTAGAAGTAATAGAATGTTTGCCAGCTTACCCGTAAGGGTGGCGTAGGAGACGAAACTTTACACACAGTACCCTTGTAAAAGGCAATTCAGCTTCACACACAATCTCTCTCTCTTCCCAATGGACCGACAAGTCACAACTTGTAGACTTTTGAAGAGCCTTGATCCTTCCATTCCAAGATGTGACGCTTTGTGAGTGGTTTGTACTGAAAGTACCATATTTCATCGTCTGTCACAATGTTAGACATGAACCCAGGATACAGATTGTATCACCTGATTTATGTCTCTGCAGTGTTCCACTCTGCAATGTTTTTATTCGTGAGTGAGGGGGTGTGGCATAAATCACGCACAGATCTTATGTTTGCTAAAATTTTTGGTTACAATGAGATGAACAGTGGGACCTCGGAATTCCAGTGAGATTCTCGATGAACCTTTAGACATCCTATCGTACAATGAATACCATCAATACGCAGTCACTGCTGGTCATGGTCATGGATCGTTTTCATGCTCTCCCGACTTTCGCGAAATCTTGATTACCACTTAAAGACGTTATTACACCGAATGCCTCGCTACTGTATACAGTTTAAACCATTTCAAAAGTCTCTGTTACACTTTCACCGAATTTGAAACAGAACAATGTTGGCACATTGTTCTATTGCTCCCTTCCGACCGACGTTCAGCAGGTATTGTCAGTCTCAAGACCAGTACGCATCGACTGTCGCCGGTAGCTCTTTGCAACTTTGACGGCAGATAGTCGAAATGTGTCGCACCACAGTACACAAACTTCTCCACAGATGGCACTGGTGGTTCTGTGACAAAATATCAGTCATCTTTCTCACTGAACAGACTGTGTACATTAAACAATAGGTCTACGTTTTAGTGCTGAAAATATATGGTCGGATAAATTACTTGTTTGCTTTAGAAACGCTTGAAATCAAATGCATATTTAAATTTCAATCCATCACGAAAATCTTATCGTGTTCCTATTTTACAAGTTGATATGTACTATAAATATATGAGAAATTAAGCTACTTAATTTTACATCATTACTTAGTTTTTATATTCGCTTCAGTTTACACAGTTAAGGGTATGTAACCGAATGTTTTTTTTTTTTTTTTTTTTTTTTTTTTTTTTTTTAAAGAATCTATTAGGAAATTCAAATTGAACAAATATGTTTACCAATGTTTGATGTCTCATTAATCATGCGCTGACAAAGACGAAACGAAATACGCACGTGCATGACAAGCGATCGGGAGTTAGTCTGACAATCAACCTTCAGTAATACAAGCACGCTGCGCACATACAGCAGTCATAGCTCGCCCAGTGTCGAAGCAGCTTGTTTTGCGTTTGTTGTATGACTTTAAAGTGGGCCTGTCAGCTGCCACATCAAGTCGACTCACGTGCCAAGCATTTGAGAAGAATACCGTGAACGAACGAACCATTACGCATTGGTTCCAGAAATCCCATTCGTGAGATGTGTAAGATTCTAGAGATTCCTTTCGGATGAATCTCGCAGTGGATGACCACTATGTTGGATGACGAGGCCCTGAAAGCAGCCATCGAGAAGGACAGTAGTCTAACGTGTGATGAACTTGCAGAAAGCTTCCTTGCCTCCGCTAAAACATTCAGACTACAAGTACATGAAAGTCATTCAAGTTAAGCAAGTAGGTACCTCACACATTGTCGACAGTCAACAAGGAACAACGAATGACAGCCTATTTATACTTGCTCACTCGACACCTGGACACACCCATCTTTGATCGCTTGCTCACTGGTGACGAAAAGTGGGTTCTCTATGATACTCCCAAGCGTGCCAGACATTAGTTGGCGGCACGTGAAAGTTAATTTACTAGAAGGTACGATTGAAGTTAGTGAAGAAGTAGACTTCTTCACTACTCTGTGAGGAAAGCTTCTACTCTGTGGACAGATTGAGGATTTTGGAAGATAAGGCAAACAAATAGGTAAATAAAGAGGTTAAATAAGGAGAATCTTTGCAATATGTACTCCTCAACGAATATTGTACGTGATTGAATCGATGCATCTCAAATTAGTGAAAAACACAGCTCGCATGGAACACTGACTCGCATAGCCTAGCTGGGAAGGTCTTGGTAAGAAAAAATTTAATAGACGGCAAAAAGCGGGCCAACAGCAGGTGTAGAAGGAGGACATTTTGTTCGTAGTTCCTTGAGTTGCTGAGGATAAAGCGGCTAATACTGTTTAGCCGCTATTACCACTTTCGATCGCCTAATGGAGTTAATATTTAAAGTAGAAAAATAATTTTGAAGTGTGATCGTAGGTAGGTACTAAAATAAGCTTGACTAGATTGGTTTGACGTTAACGCTCTCGCCTTCGGTGCAAGCGGTTCCGGCTTCGATTTCCAGTGGGGGCACTCAGTCGAAAAAGTGTAAACTGCTTTTCCAGGCCAGCCACCCTGAATGAGGGTTTCCTGGGTCTTCCTCATTCACACCAGGCCAGACCTAATTTATACGTCTGGGCCGCTTCCTTCGTTCCTTTTCCCCGGATAGTGTGCTTGCCGAGGGACGTCATAACGGCTCAAACGTGACGGGCTAAATGGCCAGATGCCGAAAGCCCAGTAATCTGAATTCTAACCTAACCTAGATTGGTTTGACATAATATATGGCCTCAAGATTACTTCATTTCTGGGATGAATTTTCAACCTTTTAACCCATGAAGTTACTTTGCTGTGATTCAGCATTTATTTCCCGCAAATTTTTGATACTATCGTAATTACCAGAAACAGTAATCTGATTCTTACTTTAGTATTACTTAAATCCTTTCTTTGTGGGTTGTTCTGGCTTCGATCCCTTCGGAGAGCACAAGCTTCGGATCAGAACTCATGGTTCGGATCCCACTTTGACCAGTCTTGGTGCTAAAAGGGAAGTTATAATCTAACCAACCAACTACTTAAGCCAATTAAAAACTTCAGTTTACACAAAATCTTTATTAATAACGTTATTGACAATGTTGCTACCGTCTTACAAGATAATATATTCTTTAACTTGTTCCAGCGTTTCAATATCAACAGTCTGTATTAGTTGCTCAAAGTGAGCAGGTCCAACTTGATTTTTTAAATCCGTTACCTGAAAAGTAAACAAAAAATATATCACAATTATTAGCAGACCCAAGAATGTACAGAACAGTGAATATTATACATCAGGCAGTCTCAAAACTATTGAGCCTTTTGCACACGAGATGGTACTAGTGTCCCCAAATCACAGAATACATGAGTCGCAGCGAGTCAAGCCTATCGTCATTCGACAGCTGACATTTGAAGGTAGTGGATGTGCAAAAAAAAGGGTTGGAATTCTTACAATCAAACATAAGAAAATGCGCCGTCACGGTGAGTGACTGTCCACAAAATTCCGCTGCATTCCACAATTTTAAAGCCAAAGTACTGCGCAAGCCCGTTAAAACATTTACGCTGTTTATGGGCAAATACGTAATCAAAAGCAACAGCTAAATGATGATTCAGTTTCTTTCGTACTGGAGATTTCGAGTCCAAGATGTTCCTCGCAGTAAGCGACCAATCAGAGCAAAAGTAGGCAATATTCTGGCAAAAGTCAAGTAAGACCTGCATACAAGCAGTCATAACATCGCTAATAAATCACCATCCATAAGCAAAGTGTTAAACTATTTGGAGAAAGCTGGGGCCGCGGTGGCTCAGTGGTAGAGTGTTCACCTCTGGTGCATGGGGTCTCTGATTCGATCCCAGCTAGCACCAAGTGAACTTTGTGGTACACAAACACCGTATGTGTGGATTTTCTCGAGGTTATTCCGTTTCGTCCCACTTTCTCCATTCCACCATTTCATTCATTTCTCATCATCCCCCTCTCCTTTAGCCTAGCCGGCATAACCGTGGAACGTAAAACTTCATTTCATTTTTTCACTTGGAGAAAGCTGGTTACAAAAAAGCATGACGTTTAGGTGCCACATGATCTGACTCAACATTCACTCGATGAGATTTCTATAAGCGAATCTATTGAAACGTAACGAACTCAAACCATTTCTGAAGCGGTTATCACAAATGATAGAAGGTGGATAATCTAAAACAATGTACGAAAATAATCGTGGTCGAAGCGTGGAGACGTTCCAGTTATGTGACAAATCCGACACTGACACCCAGAAAGGTTATGTTGAGCATTTGATGGGATTGGAAGGGGATCGTGCTACGAGCTGCTGCTGCCGGCGAGTAGAACGAAATTCGGACTTGTATTGTCAACAATTAGCGAGAATCTACCTAGCAATTCAAAAGAAACAGCTGAAATCGATCAACAGAAAGGGCGTTGTATACCACGCTGACAACGCCAGACCGCATACCTCTAACGACTCGTCAGAAATTGAGAGAACTTGGCTAGGTTGTTTTATGCATTCACGTATAGCCCGGACCTCGAACCGTCAGACTATAATTTATTTTGGTTTCTGCAGATTTCTTGCATGGTATTAGTTTCAACAGAGGCCGTGAGAATTACGTGTCACAATTTACAGAGCAGAAACCCCATAATTTCTATAGCGACGGGATTATGGCGTTGTCGGTAAAATGGCAGAGGGTCATCAAATAAAATGGTGTATACCTTTTGGTATGTGCCTTCATAATGTTATTTTCAAACCATAATAAATGTATTTTTAGTTTTGATCCCCAAACGATCAATAGTTCTTAGACGACCTGATTATGTATGCTAGTCTGTTCAAGCTATATATATATGTAAATTAATTTTAAAAAAATATAACACTTTCTTATGAATATGTGCCCCACAGCTTCTATCAGTAGATATATATTCGTTAACAGATATCATTTGACCATATTTGTAATGATTTGTAAAAATAAGAATATCGGTTACTCTATATTTTACTTCATCTGAAGTATTAAATGTACTAAACTCATTGAAGAATCCTGTTATCATCCTCGACTCAGTAACTCCAGGTAATTCACATGCAATACTTCTCAGTTTGACAATGTGTGAATGCTTTGCACTCGAACGATTCTAGTTTTCAAGAAATTCTCACTTCAGGAACTACCAAGGAAGATAGCAGGGATTGTTGAAACAGTTTAGTACATTTAATATTATGTAAGACTTCAAATGCAGTAAAATATAAGGTAAGACATCCTTTTACTTTTGTAAATTACCGAATAAAGCATCTAATTTTTAAAATTTTGTTGGGCGAAGGGAGGGTGTTTTTTTTCCCTTATCCCCTTTAAATCTTAGCGTGAATTTCTCTAAACTTTCAAAACTACATCAACTCTTCCTACCATTGTATTTAAACAGTAGTGGCAACGAAAGATATAAAAGCTACTTCGTGTAGTGTAAAGATCAAACACGATTACAAGTTTTTAGACTTCCAAACTATTTTTTTTTTTTTAATGACTTATTTTACGTGGCGAAGTTAAGGCTCTGCAGCGTTCTCCAAGCACTTAACCACGTGCGAACTGAAAAAAAAAAAAAAAAAAAAATGCACTATGTTAATAAAACGGCTTTGTCCGTCTGTCAACAGGTATCAGAGAAAAAACGGTGAGAGATATTGAGACAAATTTTTTTTACAATCGATTTAGCGTCCCAAGAATAGATTCCATCTCCATTAACTCAAACCGGAAGTATTTGAAATTAATCATTTCCGGTTTCAACAATAACAGACAATGGAAAGTTTTTTCTTTCCTTTTCCTCCTCCTTCTTCTTCTTCTTCTTCAAATCATTGGTGTCTCAAGACAAAGAGACAGATAAATAAGACAAAAAGGCACAGTAACCGTAATTATCCCGAATACTCTAACAAAGCCGCAAGTGACTGAATTTATTACTACTTTCGGTTTCAATACTGATTTCCACCGAACGAAAACAGTAACAGATACCGAGATGTGGTTTTCTGCAATCGATTCATGGTACCAAGAGTATGTTTCATGTCCTTCATTAACTCTCTATTGAAACCGGAAGTGGTTCAAATTAGTAATTTTCGGTTCCAACACTTATTGTCCTAGAACAAATATAGTATCAAACAGTGACACGTGGTTGGCTGCAAACGATTCCGAATCTTAAGAGAACTCACCATCATAACCCATAATATTCTACCAAAAGCGGAAGACTGAAATTTACTACTACTTCTGATTTCACTACTGACTTCCATAGAGCAAAAACGGTAAAAAGATATCGAGATGCTGTAATTTGCAATTAATTCAGCTTCCCGCCTTTCTCCATTAACCTTCTATTCAAAGCGCAAGTGACTCAAAGTAACGATTTCCGGTTTCAAGAATTATCGCCATAAAACAAAAATGGTAATATATAACGACAGCGTTTTCCTGCAATCGATTCAGTCTTAAGAGTACATAGACTCACAACCTGCAACACTCCACCAAAACCGGAAGTGGCTGAAATTTACTACTACTTCTGGTTTCAATACTGACTTCCATAGAGCAAAAACGGTAAGAGATATCGAAATGAAATCTTTAAGTTTACGTCCCACGGTTATGGCGGTTAGGCTAAAGGAGACGGTGATGATGAGAAATGAATGAAAATGGTGAAATGAAGAAAGTGGGAGGAAACGGGAGAACCCCGAGAAAACTCACGCACACGGTGTTTGTCCACCACAAAGTCCACTTGGCGGGGGCTGGGATCGAACCCGGGACCCCAAGCAACAGAGGTGAACGCTCTACCACTGAGCCACCGCGGCCCTGGTAAGAGATATCGAGATGCACTTTGCTGCAATTGATTCAGCTTTCCATGAGTAGGTTCTATCTAATCTCTTAACCATTTACTCAATCCTGAAGTGGTTACAAATTAATGATTTCCGGTTTCAACCTTTATCATCATAGAATAAAAACAGTAAAGCAAAGCAAGTAATGGCTTTTCGATATGAATTCAGCGCCCGAGGGACAAGTTCTATCTTTGATCTTATTAGTCTATTGCAACCAGTAGTTATAGATGTACTACTTGAAGTTTGAGTATTGATATCTTTTAGTTTGGAAATCTACCGTAATTTCACACCGTGAAACGAAACTTACTTGTTTCAATTTTGGTATCTCTTCCATCCCAAAACAAATAAATAAAAACTACTAGTAGTATGTTTTAATTAACTGTTACGGAATGACCTTTAGAGCTGATTCTGCACATGCTAGAAATTATTCCATTATTATTTAAGGTTACTGATTAACTTATGAAGATAAAATTATATTTTAGTGCAACGTAGCACAATTATGCCCTTTAGGCTGACGATGAACGAAAGTGAATGATTGTAAAATTAAATTTTTGTGCTCTCCCAAGGGAATAGAACCCGGGACCAAAAGCCCGGGATATCATGCACCAAAAGCACACAAGCTACCCACTGGAGCAGGGGAGAGCATGTTCATAATTTGTAAACGTACTCTTATTTATTGACATAGAAATAAGACTTTCGAAACAAGAGGGTTCTCGTGCTAGAAAGTTACATTATCATATTAACAAGTTTTATGATCTCCTCATTATTTACTGTGCACACGAAATAGTGCAAGATAATATTCTTTGTGAGACAGATAAGTTTCACGTGAGTTAGGACAGAAGTCAGTGAACAACGAATTGATCCTTTAAAATGTTTTAATATCTGAAATGTAAAAATGGTCTTTGATATTTGAAGTTTAAAAGAGGTTTGCTATTGAATTATAGCATTAGACCTCATGATTAACTTAACTGAATGATTTATTAACACCTACAGATTACAAAATCAAAACGAATAGTGGTACAAAGATTATCCCCTCATGGGATATTGATTATGCTACCCAAACCACAGCTCAGCGAATATCGTGAATAGATAGTACCGGGAAACAACTTACAATAAAAACGCCACATCCAGTTGTTGCTAAGTTTGGTTCTGTTGTTCGTTTGGCAAGATGTTTGCGATTGATGGCTGGATGAAGGAATAAATAAACCCCACTGCTTCCACCCACCTTTTTATTTTAAAAGTTTATCCTTTACTTAAGTTTATTTACAGTTTCAAATTTTATTTTAATGATCAATTAACAAAGATTAGGTGTTAGCATGCGGGGTCATAATTTGGCTCGCCATTTTTGGTTCAGTTTAGTTTCGTTCTGGTTTTGTTGTTTTCTTAAAATAAAGTCTCCGGGGTGTAAACTCATAAGCTTATTTTAATTGACAGAATCAACTGTTATCAAAAAATTGTTTTTAAATCACTTTAACAACTAATTTTTTCTTCTTTCTTCCTGGCCGGTTTGTGACAATAAATAAGAGAATACGTTACAAATTATCACTTTCCATTAGTTTTGAATGGCATAATCATGGAAGTAGTACAACAAATCAAACATCGGAAAATTATTATAAAACTAGAAAAGTCTTATCTAAATGTACCTTCAGGAAATAATTCCGAGTAAA
This sequence comes from Thermobia domestica, assembly GCF_964235325.1. NCBI lineage: Eukaryota > Metazoa > Arthropoda > Insecta > Zygentoma > Lepismatidae > Thermobia > Thermobia domestica. The sequence continues at coordinate 30,871,027 of NC_137465.1, forward strand.
GTACTTGGGAAAAATAAAAGGATTACAAAATGACAACTTCACCTGAGACTGGAAGTAATCTTTTAACACAGTCGTGTGAACGGGATCTGAATATGCCAATTGTTTCCTTCGTTGGTCATGTTCAGTCTCGTAGTCTACCTCATCACCCTGAATTAGATTCACGTGATCCGTTATCACCAAGGAACTGAAAAAAAAAAAAAAAAAAAAAAAAAAATCAGTATGCAACTGGGACAAAATATATAAAAGATACAAGAGTAAATCAACAGGATGTACAGATTATATATACACATAAGGATTCATTTAGTAGCCACAATAATACTAATTTGTTACACAATATGCATTCGAGTATTCCGCTTCTTGTAACTTCTAATGTAACCTGTAATACTTAAAAGTCGCAGCACAGTGCCTATTCAACTATATTACTAAGTTTGTTATATCAAAATTTTTAAGTATTAAATAATTTCAAGTTCATACCGCAACCAAAATGACATAAGTTCGGATTGCCTATTTTAAATTAAAATGTTTCAACTACTGATCTGTTACAAATAAGTACAGATACTGGGGCCGGATATTTTTTTTTTACTTTAACTACATATTATTTAACTACATATCATAGCAAGATACAAATTGTCTAAAGTAAGAAAAGTAAATATAAGTCTACAAATCCTAGTACTTATCCGGCAGTCATTTTGCATTCAAATGCTGTGAATTGCTTGCGTTGTTAGGTAAAAATCTAACAATCTAATAATAAAGTCACTGTTTTACTTTAATTGTTGTTCAGGACATGATAAGATTAAGGTTGGAGATATGATAGTAAGATGACAGGTATTGTTGAACTCTAAATCTCTTGAGGGTATTTATTTGCTACCATATTCTGCATTAAAGTAATATGAACTACTACTACTACTTAAAAAAAAGTGGTGGACAAACACCGTGTGCGTGGGTTTTCTCGGGGTACTCCCGTTTCCTCCCACTTCTTCATTCCACCATTTCATTCATTACTGATCATCACCGCTCCTTTAGTCTAACCGGCATAATTGTGGGACGTAAAACTTAAAGATTTCATTTCATTAAAAAAAAAAAATTACACTAGCAACTTACGACCCTATATCTATACGTAAAATATTCAATCAAAAATAAAAGCTTAAAGCAAAAAGGAATATACGGCAATATTTCATGACAAAGATTGTAATTTTTAAAACATCTTTAAAAAACTCATTAAGCACTTCGTTTTATATATATATATATATATATATATATATATATATATATATATATGCTGATAACTATTAAAGTTAATTTAAAAAATATTCATGGCGCTCTAAAACAATAATTAAATAGATATGCGGGTAGCTAAACTGCCTACAAACCATGTACACCTTGTCTCAAAAAGGTTGAGCGCATTCTTTACTGGTGTTTTGAGGCAATAATTTTCTAAGTCCAGCTTCGGGTATCTTCGGGAAAAAGTAAGCCAGGTTCGAACCTCCAAGCCAGCCTTTGCAATCGGGAAAAAGTTTGCAGATGTGTTTTTCTTCTTTTAAATATAATAAGACTTGTTACCAAGTGTTTAAAAAAGCAACATTGATTGAAATACTTAATGATACAATATTTCGAAACCTTTTTTTTAATGTTAGCACATGCTTGTTTGTCATTTAGCTCTCCATACGTAATGGAACATTTAAATACGTTAAGGAATCTTTCCATATGTAAAAGAATGCTCAAAGTTAAGAAATAGAACATAATTATCGCCTGAGTACTAAAATAAAAGTCAAAGTAGAACAGAAACAGCGTTTGTAATGGATATGAATGTCATAATTATCTTGAGATCCGTTATACCTCGCTAGAAGGTTGTGTTAGCTCATTGGTAAGCTGTGGGATTTCAAATCATAAGGTTGAGGGTTCGAATCCCGTCTAGGCTAATCCTTTTTTTAAAATTATACTTTCCGCAATGCATGAAAAATTATATAAAATAATTACATTAGAATACATAAGTTGTGTATATATAACATAATCATTGCAGAACATAGTAATTATTATGTTTAAAATATAACATCTGAGATAATTTTCACAGTAGGTCGGTATTATATATGAGGATGTAAATACAAGTTAAGAAACTCGTTCAATAGCAATAAATAAATCATGTAGTGTATTTATTTGCAGCTATTTGTCATATAGAGGGTAATCCTCAACATTCATAATACAGAATGTCATTTATGTTCTTGAAAAGTTATTCGATGCATAAACAGAAGGTATAAACAGGGAATCCAAAGTCGGAACGCTCGCAAAAAAAATTCATGAACCCCAAAGGTCACGTGAGCAGACTGGAATTGTCCTTATGAAGCATGCCACAGCAGAAAGTCTTTACATAGATTTTCAATTCAATTCCTGATATATGCTTTTGCAATGTGGAGGTGGTGATGCCTTGAGTCGGCCTCTCTCGCTCGCTCGCTCGCTCGCTCACTCTATTTATACAGAATATAAAAGTGGATTTATGTGTGTATTTCAACATAATTCTGATATATCTAGAGCAATTTTAACTATATTTCTTACAGTCTGGAAAAAGAGTACTGTCGGGATACATATCAAAAATGCTAGAAACGGGTCGATATTAGTATCGAATCTATAGTTTCGTGGTCGCTTAGGTGAATAGTTCTACTTTCAATTCAAGTCCAATTAAGCTTCCATTAGCACCCAGGGTGGTTACGTAGCGACATAAAGATATCGAAATCATTCGATATTAGAATCGAATCGTAAGTTTTCAGCGCCGCTAACAGTGCAGCATTTCCCATTAGTCCACATTAGTCCACATTTCACATTAGTCCCATTGCCTAGAGGGCAACATATTTGCAGAGTGCAAAGTTTAAAACTTGAATAATATTTTAATTTTTTCCGTATGAAAAAGTTATAAATCAAGAGCAAATATACTATTTCACGAACAATCCTCTTTTACTATTCTAATATGTTTAATAATAGCGTAAGAAATCTAATAGTAATTCAGAACATGTTTCACAGTTGTTATTTTTTGTTACATAGTTGTAGCTGTAGCATGTAGTGAGTGGAATTTAACTGTAATAAATTCACTAATTAACCATATTCGAATTAAGTTTTATTTTTAAGTTCGGGATGAAGGGGTGGAGAAATATGTAGTTATTGGGGGCACCGAGCTTTTCTACATTTTACTTTCAAGATCTCCATTTTTCTTTTGTCATTTGTTCCTAATAAAAAAAAGTTCAGTCACTTTTGGATTGTCATAGGATAGTAGGAGTTGGATTTTGGGATGCAGCCTGTGAGATTCTAGAGGAGCTAACTGCTTGAAAAAATATTTTTGAATCATCTGTAACATATGAAATAAGGATATGTATCATAAAAAATTGAAAGTAACTATGTCTGCGTAATCATCACGGTCAAATTGCAAAGTCAAATGAATTGACGTTTGGTATATAATCAGGCTCCATTCCCAACTGGGAAGTTACCATACGCGTGTCACTTTCATTATAATACATATCCTTAGGGGGAGTAGAAGTCCGAATTTTTGCGAAAAATTGAGTATCTTACAAGCCGTTCAACTGAGAGCTGAAATTCAACATTTAACTCTTTATTAAAAATAAAGAAAATATGTCCTGGCATTTTTTTAAATTATCTTTTATGGGCGGGGGGACGGGGGTGCATTTTCTATATATTGGAAATTGGTAGTGGGTTGATTTGTAAAAATAATCGAAAACGATTGATATTAGTTGAGAAACAAATTGAGTAATGCATACTAAAGTTCTTTTTGAATTTTATTACCACTGCTTTCTATTTATAATTGCTGAAGCTGGTGTTTAATGTATGGAGCGTTCCGAGCATAAGGCAATCAAGCCATAAAGTTAGAGAAAAATGGCCATAAAATTTGTATTCTAAATTTAATTACATGGGCATTTTCAATTAGTACGGCATGCTTAATTATATAGAAAATTAGTTTCTCTCTCTCTCTCTTTTTTTTTTTTTTTTTTTTTTACGTTGGTCTACTTTTCCTTGATTTGAAACTTTCAAATTTCACCCTATTTTCTACTGAAATGTGTCTGTAAGGCAACAAAGAAATAATTATATATGATAAATTTAAATTCATTTTAATTTGGAAGATGAGAAACACTTTGCCATTATATATCGTAAAGGTCAGACCCACCAGTATTGTAACAGAGAGGTACTTGAGCCATTGACGGTAGAAATTCAAACTCCGATAAGTGATAATTTCACAGTCTTGTTTTATTACAAGTGTAACCTCTTTAGTCAATGGAGAGGAGGACGTGGGCCATCAGTCAGAGTTGATGTCGATGGGTTTTGGTGGGTCGGAGTTGGTCGCAATGGTTCAGAGTGGTTCATAGTTGGTGGTGGGTCAGAGTGGATCACGATGGTTGATGGGTCAGAGTGGGCCAATGGGGCATTTGGGTGGTGGGTGATAGTGGGTCATGGTGGGTCGTGGATCAAATTTTCATTGACCCACACCATCTCTGGTTAAAATTGTACTAAAGGTAAGAGGCACCGAAGATGCATGTCGGCTATTATGCTCAAATTTTGCTCATGGATAGTACTCCACCAGGAAGCAATAAATCTGAAACGGTTCACGGTATCACCTTCTAGAACTCGAGATGTAGGGGTTTGACTGATTGGCTAAATTAAGACGTCAATGATTTATCCTTCAACAACCAAGCCTTTTATGATCGTTTCCGTGGGGAAGTCAGGAGAACACGTGCCTAGTAATCGTAATATTGATAGTTTGCGTCCACCCCGGGTATTTGTTTTGTGTTTTTTTGATTCACCTAAATATAAACAAATCACACATATAGGCATTTTGACATATTTTGGGAGAGTAATTTTGTGGTTCGTTGGCGTTTCATCGCGTCTCTGCTGCTGGTGGTAAAGTTTTCAAAATGGAACTTGGGCCACCACGGATCGTCGCTGCGGGGCCACCAATTTCTGGCGAGAGGTCAATAGTTGACCATCTGTAGTCCACCGACGCTTACAGCTTAGAGTAATGAACGATGTCTTTGCCTTGTAGAGTTCATGACTACCGACGTCGGCAGTCAACTAGTTTTTAGTATTCCTTTACTAACCATCTATTGTTCATGTTTGTACACGGTGTTGTCATAATAATAATAATAATAATAATAATAATAATAATAATAATAATAATAATAATAATAATAATAATAATAATAATAATAATAATAATAATAATAATAATAATAATTATTATTATTATTATTATTATTATTATTATTATTATTATTATTATTATTATTATTATTATTATTATTATTATTATTATTATTATTATTATTATTATTATTTGTAGTAACAGTAGTATAATTGATGATAGAATAAATATTGTCTATGTATTGTCTAGGTAGGACTACACACAGGATTTGGCTCGTTTTGGTTCGACTTGACTCTAATCCGAGTCGAGTTGGAAGATATTTTTCGCGCCGAGTCCAAGAGTAGACCTCAAAGATGTCTGTTTCGAGTCGAGTCGAGTTTCAAAGAAAAGTCGTTCGTGCCCATCCCTACTAATGAGAGCTTAATCGGAGTTAAGCGAAATTGAAAGTCTCACTATTTATCTAAGCGACCCCGAAAACTATGAATCTAATATCGATCATTTTCTAGCAATCTTTTATATGTATCCCCCTCCCATTCACCATAGGTAACCCGACAGCAATCTTTTTGAAACTATAAGAAATGTGGTTAAAATTACTCTAGACCAGTGGTTCTCAATCTAATTCCTATCACGATCCCCTTTTATCACACGCTCTTGCCAGCGACCCTTTTATAATTTGTTTTATAATAAGCTTGTGTGAGATTTTTAACATACCTATTTCTATAATAGTAGAATCCATTTTTTTGTTTATAGTGAACAGTGCCATGGAAAATCAGTGCCCGGGGCGAGAGTATAGTACGATGTCACCGTATATATGAGTGACGTCGACAGACTAGCTACGAAGCACCACCATGGTTGGCACGAAGCTCAATAACATTTTCAAAATAAGCCCTACCTTTCCTTAATTTTGAGCACATTTTATTACGTTTTTCCTTCTATTTTACACATGAGCACATGTACTTTCCTAACATGAGTAACACACTTCCTCCGAAATGTGTGGCCCCTTTTTTCGGCGCCCCGCACTGACAGTGGATACAGTAACTGTAATATCTATATTCCCAATGACGAAGGTGCTGGTTCAAGATGGATGTTAAACTCCTTCATTGAAGAGGCCATTAACGTATCCGATCTAAGCCCACAACTTCTTGACCAAATAATAGAATGATCATGCTACAAGTCTTTGCAACTGGTTTTTTGTAACGAAGACTTGGACAAGTTCTGCCTGATGAGGAGAGAAGAATATCCTGGTCTGGGGATTGCTGCTTTAAAAGTAATAATTCCATTTGCTATATCGTACTTGTGCGAAAGTGTGTTTTTTTTATGGTAAACATTAAAACAAAGATAAGAAATCGCTTATCAGTTGAAAATGGTTTGATAATGTTCGTCATGAAGATTGAACCGGACATTGCTGCACTAGTGAAATTACACCATGCTTAGGTATCTCATTAGGTTTTAATTTTAATTGTATTTCAATGTGCAGGTTTTGTTGCATGTGTATTTTTCTAGTATTTCTATATACAGTTCTCATTAGTTTTATATCATACCTCTTTGATTTAAATTCATTTTTAAACAACTCTACTAACTAACTAACTCTATGGCCTATGGAACCCGGAGGTTCAATGCCGCGTTCACAAAAGCTCTACACTGACTTCTATCCTTAGCCAATTGGATCCAGTTTCTACTTTGTATTCTTATCTCAGCGAGATCCATCTTAATATTGTCCTCCCATCTGCGCCTAGGTCTTCCTAATGGTCGTTTTCCGATTGGTCTTCCAGTCAAGATTTTGAAAGCGTTTCTACTTTCTTCCATTCTAGCTACATGACCTGCCCACCTAAGCCTTCTAGACTTGGCGACCCTAACAATGTTCAGGTGAAATTATGTAGTTCCTCGTTATGAAGTTTCCGCCATTCCCCATTCCCGTTCCTCTTGGGTCCGAATATTCGTCTAAGGATCTTGTTCTCAAATACTTTCAGTCTATGTTCTTCCCTCAGAGTAAGCGACCATGTTTCGCAACCATACAGAACAACAGGCATGATTATCGTTTTGTATATTTTAAGCTTCAAATTTCTCGACAGAATTCGCGACGACAAGAGACTTTGAACCGAATAGTAACACGAATTCTACACCCTTTGAAAATGTTCAGTAGACTTATTTTTTATTGTTCTTTACAGTGTGTATAAAAAATAAAAGTATGCTTATCAGAACAAAATTAAAAATAATATTTAAAAATAATTTCTGGTATTAGATTCTAACTATATTTATCTCTTCCGCCTATCTTCGCGATCCCCTAGGGGCCGCGACTCCCTGGTTGAGAAACCCTGCTCTAGGCATCCATGAGTTATGTTGGAACATACATACATACACTTTTATGTGTATAAATGCAGATAAGAGAGAGTTGAGAGAGAGCGATTAAGGCTTTGCCGCTCTCAATCTCTTCACTTTACTTTTGCGATTCGCGAATTTCTTGCGTGACAGTTTGGGGCTAGCTAGTTTTTTGTCTTGGACCACGATCCGATTTTCGATATGCTCTACCTAAATGCTGTAATGCGAATATTGAGAAGTTATCTGCGATGAAAGTAGCTGCAAATAAATACATTACATAACTTATTTATTGCTATTACACGATTTTTTAAATTTGTATTCAATATTCACACATAACACACCGACGTTCTGTCAATACCTCAGATGTTATATTTTAAAGATAAGAATTACTTATGTCGTGAAATGATATGAATATATATATTCAACTGATATATACAACTGATGATATGAATATATATATTCAACTGATATATACAACTGATGAATTGTAATGTAACTATTTTACATAATTTTCATGCATTGAGGAAAGTAAAATATCATAAAAGAATTTCACCTGAACGGGTATCGAACTCACGATTTAAGCGCTCGGTGGTGTACCACTGAGCTAATATGACCGCTTTTCGGAAGCTGCTTCTGAAATATAACTGAGCTCATACGTAAATGCTTTTTTCCGTATGGAAATCACAATGACGAAACGAGAGTGTGAATACATAGTCTCGAAATATTGTATCATTAAGTATTTCAATGTTACTTTTTTCTACACTTAATACCATTTGAACATGTCTTATTATATTTAACAGAAGGAAAAACATATCTGTACATCGTTTCCCGATTACTAAGGTTGGCTTTGGAGGTTCGAACCAGCAGCTTTAGTTTACTGTTTTCCGAAGATACCCGAAGTTGGACTTCGAAAGTGTTTGTCTCAAAACAGCTATCATCATATCGCTCAATCTGTTTGGTATATGGTATATGTTTTTATACGTGTAAAGTCAGTATAACAATTCATTCATTCTTTAAACAGCTTTTCGTATGTATTAATATTCCTTTATAAAAACTGTTTTTAATATTATTATTACGGCGCACCATTTTCAGATTTCTTTCGCGAGTCGTTGGCCAAGTCGTTCCCCACCAGCGTTGCCAGACTCACAGCTCGAAATTATTCCAAAACCTGATCGAACTTATGCTAGATTCGGTCAAATTATGCTAGATCCTCATAATTACTAATTCAGGAGTTTAAAAAAACGAAGTTGAGATACGATAACGTAACTTAAAATACACAGAGAGCAAGAATGCATGGATAGAACTCAATACTTCACGCACCAAAATTTTAACTCAACTAAATTAATGCAGTCGTTGCCAGATTCAATGGCGTATATGTCGTATAAATAAATGCAAAGTTTTTGTTTACATATTTTGAAAGAAAATTACTTCGCAGCATAAGCGGAGTTGGGAATCGTCTGCTGGGGGGGGGGGGGGGGAGATTTTTGGTCGGTCTCGGAGCTGTCATTTCAGGAATAAATATGATCATGAAGTCAGAAATAAAGATGGTGAAGTTGTCAAAAAGTTGGGGGGAGAATGGCCCCCATAGCTCCGCCCATGCGTCGGAGTTAAAGGATTAGAAAACCCTGGGTGGAGCCACAAAAAAGCCCAAAGACGTTTCGAACTTACTTCGAAAAATAAGACTGCCTGTATGGTTTACCGACTGTATGAATGAATGGAAGAGGATACATTTCTGCCGTTCTTTTTCTTCCCACGACCAACTTCTTTCTCATCTCCAGGTTTTACGGCTTTTTGATAAACTTGCTGAAATTGTGCTAGATTTGGGCAGGATGCTAAAAGCAAGATGCTAGATGCTAGAGACATGCAAATTATGCTAGATCTAGCATCATTATGCTAGATCTGGCAACGCTGTTCCCCACAATAGGCGTGTCGTGCAAGTAACCAATCACACGTCAGGTACTAGCTTTTACCTATTGCTTCCTTCTCACAGCTCAGAACATTGGTAACTATGGATAGACGTACAGCAGTAATTACTTTATGGGAGTTGGAAGGTTATTCTGCAACTGCAGCTAGCAGGCGAGTAGGTGTCCCGGCCTCTACAGGAAGGCGATGGATTCGGAAATATGGTGCTACAGGTCAGACTGATAATTTACGATCTCCTGGTCGTCCGCATGTGTCAACCGAAGCCCAAGATGCGAGATTAGTAAACGAAGCCCGGTTAGACCCACTAAGGACGTCTAGACAGCTAAGGGAAGTTTCTCTCTTTCCTGGTAGTAAGCATACAGCTCTGCGAAGGCTTCGTCATGCTGGGTTACGTGGCCGTGTTGCTGCCGTGAAGGAAAAACTCTCAGGCGACCACAAAATTTACCGTCTCGCGTTTGCACAGGCGAATGTGGGTCTCAATTGGGAAAACGTAGTTTTCTCAGATGAATCCATATTCACAACATCAAAGGAGGGACGCCGTTTTGTGTATCGTCCGAGAGGCACCCGATATGACCATGGATATGTGGCTGCTTGCAATCGCAGTGGCCATGTATCTATTTTATGTTGGGGTTGGATTTCCAGTCGCGGAGCAGGACAGCTTCATAGAATTGAAGGACATCTGGACAATGCTCAGTACTTAGACATTATCAGTAATATCATGGTGCTATCTGTACGAGTATTTCAGCCTGATGGTGTAATTCAGTTCCAGCAATACCAGTCGCCAATACATACTTCCCGTGTGATTCAGGAATGGTTCGCAGGGCATCCTGAGATTGATTTAATCGACTGGCCGCTCGTGGAGCAGACCTCAATCTCATGGAAAATATGTGGGCAGAAGTGAAGCGTACTCTAAGGGAAAGTTGGCCTGAGGCAGATCCACCAAGAACTCAGGATGACCTGTGGCATCTTGTTTCCGAAGCATGGCTGGAGGTAGGGGAAGGAGATAGATTTGTCACCCATGTAATAGATTCCATGCCCAGAAGAATGGAGCGTGTAATAAATTCAGAAAGGTCTTGGACACAATATTAATGTCCCAGCCTTAACTCCCGAAAACAGCCCTTTTCAGGGCTACCTAAACGCTTCTGAAAATATTTCTAGAAGTAAACCACTCCTTGTATCCGATTTCTGTGCAATCCTACCAACAAAAGAATGATAATTAGCTGTAGGCTTTGAACTCAAGACCTCTTTATTGGCAAGTCCGTACTCTACCAGTGAGCTAACATGAACACGCAAACCCAATCTGAAGAAACACGATTTTCAATTTCTGGTATTCGATGACAATGATCCTCATATACTTGGCAAATGTTGTATTCAACTTGGGATATTCCACAACACACATACACACGCACATAAACAAAGCGAAAGAGAGAGAGAGAGAGAGAGAGAGAGATGAATATACAAAAGCATATTCAACGTATTCGAATGAGACTCTAAGTAACGACATTCCGTTCTAAAGAGAATTTGTGTTTCTTCCCGTGACGTTAAGGGGATCGGGAAAAGTTATGTATCTTGAAGCAGGATACGACTTTGGATACTCTGTTTATACACTTTCTATATCCGTAGGAATATATTGTATTTCACGAATGTAAATGACATGCTGTAATGAGAATATTGAGAAGTTACATCTGTATGACAAATAGATGCAAATAAATACACTACATAACTTATTTATTGCTATTAAATGATTTTCCTAACTTGTATTTACATCCTCATATATAATACCGACCTACTGTGAAAATTATCTCAGATGTTATATTTTAAACATAATAATTACTATGTTCTGCAATGATTATGTTATATATACACAACTTATGTATTCTAATGTAATTATTTTATATAATTTTTCATGCATTGCGGAAAATATAATTTTAAAAAAAAGGATTAGCCTAGACGGGATTCGAACCCTCAACCTTATGATTTGAAATCCCACAGCTTACCAATGAGCTAACACAACCTTCTAGCGAGGTATAACGGATCTCAAGATAATTATGACATTCATATCCATTACAAACGCTGTTTCTGTTCTACTTTGACTTTTATTTTAGTACTCAGGCGATAATTATGTTCTATTTCTTAACTTTGAGCATTCTTTTACATATGGAAAGATTCCTTAACGTATTTAAATGTTCCATTACGTATGGAGAGCTAAATGACAAACAAGCATGTGCTAACATTAAAAAAAAAAAGGTTTCGAAATATTGTATCATTAAGTATTTCAATCAATGTTGCTTTTTTAAACACTTGGTAACAAGTCTTATTATATTTAAAAGAAGAAAAACACATCTGCAAACTTTTTCCCGATTGCAAAGGCTGGCTTGGAGGTTCGAACCTGGCTTACTTTTTCCCGAAGATACCCGAAGCTGGACTTAGAAAATTTTTGCCTCAAAATACCAATAAAGAATGCGCTCAACCTTTTTGAGACAAGAAGTACATGTTTGCCACCAGTCTCAATATATTTCCTTAAGCGTTACAACTCTTTTCAACATCTGAGATTCCTGAGCAATTTGGCAGTCATTATTCGCTGCCGGATGTGATACCGATGCCGATATCTCGTAATATTGACGCCAGGGGACCGTGATGTCCATTCCGCAGAACCCCCTTTCTCCTACTCAGCGCTGAACAAACATTAATCAAACTAAAGGGATCTGAATTACGCATGAAACGACATCTACGTCATTCGTTCCACAGTTTACAGCTACTCTCTATGTAGTACAACTATTAACATGTAAAGCACTTTCAAGTTGTATTAGCAATAGATATATTTTATTTTCCGAAATTTGTTTGGAATGACTGGGAAACGTTTCTATCGTAGAACCACCATATTTTAAACCACCTTCAAAATTTAAAAATCAAGATTTTTTTTTTTTAATCCATCTAAGAAAGTGTGCCATCCAAGATTGTTTTATTATTGGGCTAGCTGAACTGCTCGTTGTTTGCCACATTATAAATAACATCTGAATATAAACTTCTTGTTACTGGGTTGCAAAACTTGTTGCTACGTAACCTAGTGATTCACAACATTTCTTTCTGTGCTTGTTATATTTAATTACCCTTTTTTGCTTATTAGTGTGAAATTTTCAAATTATATGGAAGTGAATGAGATGTGTACATGCTCTGTTTATGAAAAAGTGCCATATACTACGTTATGTGACATATCCAACAGTTCAAAAGATATAAGATAGTAAATAGCTTTCTCTTCACATTTTCGAGATAGAATTTCCGAAATAGCTAAATAAGATTTCTGTATTCTGTATATTAAGAAACCAAATATCTCACTACGTGCCTTTATATCCAACGGTTCACAATAAACATGCAATAATAGTTAAATTCTCTTATCTCTTGATCGTGTAATCTCCGAAATTTGAGCATGTAAATGTGATATTTACACCGTTATCAAAGAGACTTCATGTGGCAAATGGGGTGCTTGTTTATAATTGAGCGACTCGGGCGAACGTAATGGTAAGCGTCGCTTCCGCTGGAATTGAGTTATTAGACGGAATATGATGGGATCGAACCACAGAACAGTATATAGGTAGCTTAATTGCGAAAATGTACCGGCAGATGGCAGAGGTATGTGTCATTTGCATTGAACTGCATGGGAATGTAGAATCTTCTTTTCTAGTTTACTTAAAAGTTAGAAAATGTAACATACCATTATGTTGCCCCGAGCCACTCAATTAAAAAAACTACAAAAGAAGCGAAAAATTAGTGTAAAAGAATGAGATTCGAGAACAAACTATTTGGTTATGTAAGCACAAGCACATAGTTATCTGGTTGTCACGTCCGCTCCTGTTGCAAATTTCCGTCGACCGTGCATTTCACTTGGAACTTCAGAACGGGAAATTACCCACAGCATTAAAAATAATCCCCTATCACCATTCTCTCTACGACATGTTCTCTCGTTTGTTAACACTCGAACGGAATCATTATCATAGGTATTCTGCCATTATTCCCATTATTGGCAATTACTAGCACCAACTGAGAAGCTTCCATGCTCTACCGTCTTCCGCTAACCTCTTTGTCTTTCACTTACGACTTTTCTGTTTTGATATCATCCATTAATTGTAGTCTCCTCCGCCCTCTTTTGCTTTTTCCTGCCACAATACCCTCTTGCACGTTCCTCATGATACATTTCCTTCTTAGCTAATGTTCCCAACCAGTTTCTCTTCTTAATAATATTGAAATTTGTTTTTTTTTCTCACCCATCATTTTTAACACCGTCTCATTCGTTTGTCGCTCGACCCAGCTAATTCTCTCCATTCTTCTTCACGTCCACATTTCGAAAGCTTCCAGCGTTTTTCATTATTTTTGCGTAATATCATACGAAAAAAATAAAGACTGTGAATATTCATTGTTAATTTTGGAACAATATAGTACATTTTATGTACGGTACTTTAATGACATTAAGACTAGTACTAACTAATTTCAGTAACAAGGATGGATTGGACAAAACCCTGATCTCTCTTCAATCTCAATGCTAAATTCAATAATGGCCAATTTTAATAAACTGATACCTGAAATTCATTAAAACAATACGCAATACGTCTTGTTAGTTGCGATTTTACTTTTTTTTTTTTTTTTTTTTTTACCTTTAAGATTCGAGGATAATTTAAAAATATATATATATTACAATCGAATTTCTTGTAAACAAATTTTGAATCGATTTGACATTTAGGAATATACTTTTGAACATTCATTTATAATTTAACATTTGTAATACGTTTTCAGTTTTTTTTCTTTTTTTTTAAACACAAGCCAGGGTTTTTAGATTTTGCTTCGAAGTGGCTTAGAAGTAAAGTTTTATTAAAAACTAAATTGGAGTTCTGTACTGTGTTTCAGTCAATACTTTCGATAATCTTCCTATGTTGTTATTTGAGATTTTTATTTTAATTAACCTTTGAATCCAGAGAATTTCTACAGTCATGTTTCACTGAATGTAACATGACCAGTTGAATGTCATTCCAACTGGTTACTGTAACCCATTTGGTCCACCAGTTTTGATAGAGAGGTATTCTGAATGTTATCACTATTCTTTGAACACTCTGTCGGTTGAAACAGTCTTCGATTAGTGCTCCGTTCAATGGGGTCAATAATAACTGAGGCAGTACACTAAGTATCAATCTTAGCGTACTCGGTATATCGTCCAAGAGTAGCTTTCCTGGTATAAGCGTTTTCAATGTGAAAATAAGTTAATAGATCAGAAAAAAAAAAAAAAAAAAAAAAATGAAATCAAACTAATCAGAATGAGTCTTGAGTTTCACTGAAATTCAAGACTAAGACCATGTGTGGCGAAGACGTCTTCTGATTCGTGTGTATCAGGCTGCACGAATGATCGTTTCTTGGATTCTATATACGGCGTTGTCACTTTTGAGGCTATTTAATTATTAACTAACTTTGAAGCCTGAAGTCTACGTGAGGTGACTGACAAGTTTCTAGCGTCACCCCCAAATACTGCCATTAGGTTAAAATACAGTGTAAGTATCACCCTTTGAAAGCTTTGTTGTCAAATATCGAGTTTGTTGCATCTGTGGATTTTGGTTTACAGATTCTGAAAGGAGGTAAATTGTATAGTCACGGCCGAGCAACAGAGGGTCGAAAACCGAAGAATAAGCGAGTATCTCTACAAAAAGGGAATGAATCCTAAAGAAAACTATCTTGGTGTGGGGCAAATTTGGAGAACTCTCCACCTTCACTGTGAAAAATTAGATTACAAATTTTAAAAAGAGAAGGAACGAAGAAGAACCTTGCAGCAAAGCAGCCTCAACAGCGATCACCCAAGAGAGCATTGATGGCATGGTATTGCACGATCGAAGAGTAATCCTTAGGCAGAGACTAATGACAGATTCTCATTTCATGTGAGAAGATACAACACACTGACAGAAGTACTGAGCACAAGGAGATTATCAGCCAGATGGGCTCCAAAATTTCTGAATATTGAACACCGCAAGCACAAATGCTCGCTTGTGAATAGATCATTAACCTTTATGAACAGAATACAGTCTCAGGATGAGATTTGCGCGTTCTACTTTGGCCTCATAACAAAAAAGCCTCCACAGCAGTGGAAAGATCCCTCCTTTCCTACTTTCAAAGAGTATCATATGGAATCATGCAAGGGAAGGTGATGGCTAGTGCTTTTTTGGGGGGGGGGGACTCTAGGGGATTCTTATGGTGGATTATCTACCAAAAAATACTAAGGCCACCAAAGAGTACTATTCTGAACTATGAAAATAATTGCGTGAAAAAAAAAGAAGATAAATACGTGCGATTTTTTCGTGTCCAAAATCGTCTTGAAGCATTACAATAACATATAAGCCACTCACATATGTCACAGCAAACAGCGAAGGTATGCGGCTGAATAATGTTGTCTCAGCACCATGTTATCCGGATTTAGTGCCTTTAAATGTTTTTGTTCTCCCATGAAGTTTAAAAGGATGACGTTAACATTGAAACTGTGGAATTTTTCAGTGGTTTATTTACGCTTATGGCTCTAAGTAGTGTCTTGAAGTCACGAAGGGGGTGGGATTGAAGAGAAGGGGGGATTACGTTGAAACACAAAAGGTTTCATGACTATATATTTTCTTCTTGGTTAGGCTAGAAACTTGTCGATCATATCTCATATAAACAGTGCAATGAATCTATATTCAATTAATGTTAAACCTATTTGCAAAGCTGTTTTTCAAAGGACAAGAAAAATTGAATAGTAAGTCTTAAGTACTTACTCAACATGAGCACCAATATCATCCGTTTTCGTTATGTCATTAAGAGCTTCTACAACATTTAGGAATATTCCGCATATCCTCTCAAGAACAACACTGTATAAATGAAAAAAGAAAGAAAGAAAAGTTACACACACATATATATTTATGATAAGTATCAGCAAATCCTATTAATATTAAATAACTAAAATCAATTCAATTATATTCTACAATCTCCCTAAACGCTATGTGATGGAATGGAACAGGGAAAATTGGTTCGGTGCGATAAACATGAACATTCATCATGATAACAGTAATATTAATTCAGGGACCCGATCTAAACCAACCCTTTATTTCAAAACAGCATCCTTATGCTAAAGCGAGGAAAAGATCACATCCAGGGTGTCTACTGAGTTTCATTTCCAAAATTCCAGTATATTCAGTATAACTATCAGCAAAATTCCAGTACCTAATACAATGATTTTTTAAAAGTTCTTTAGGAATAATCACACTTTTGATGATTTCAGACTTGTAATTGTTTTACCATCAAAAGAATATTTCATTTTTAATAAAATTAGTTGGCCTTGATTTATTTTAAAATACAAATGATTTTTCAACATTTTTTAAAGAGCCTCCCAACTACCCTCACAGCCCTTCACTCCATCTATGCTTGTAAATGTCTAATTAAAAAATGTATACAACTCTTGCTTTGGAAAAATTTACAATCTCAATGAATACAAAATTGTTTCTAAGACTATTAAAACCATTACAAAAAAGAATTGTTGACAAATTACCAGTTTCATTATTTTTAAAGTATGTGGATCAAAATTCCAGTATTTCCAATATTAAAATTAAATTCCAGTATAATTCAAGTATTTCCAGTATTTCCAGTATCAGTAGACACCCTGACATCTTTAACTCACGCAGTCAATATTCAACATATAAATGAATTACCATGTTTAATGATCTTGCTCGTCTTCACACTGCGCAAAACATGCGCAGAGTCAGTGAACTCTAGCACTGTGTATCTTGAAAGTTTCCATACATAGGAAAACAAATACTTCTTTCATCCAGATAAAATCCTAGAATGTAATTGATTCATGACGATCGCATCAGCATCTTCCGCCTGGATGGGTCAAGTAGCTAGGCATGTTACAGAATTCAATTAGAAATATGGCCCAGGCTATATCACCCAAGACACTATAACAGAGTGTCTACTAAAATTCCACAATGAAATTTCGTGACTTTTTCGTGACCTTTTCTTTACCAAATCATAAAATTTCCTAACATTTTCAAGAGCGAATTTGGGTGCGAATTAGACTGAATTTTCATCCATGCGATACAAACGTACTTTGCTTGCGATTTGGTAGCGTCTAAAGCTGACCATAGACATTTTTGATGTTGAATTCTGATGTTTTATACAACAAAATTTTCCAATCTGTACTTACATTTGAACAATTAAAAAAAATCGTGACCCAAAAGCTAAATTTCGTGACTTTCATGTTCGTTTTCTGATTTCGTGACTTTTTCGTAACATTCGTGACTTTCGTGACCGATAGACACACTGTATAACCAAACCCATCGCAAAGTTCAAGGATCCTAAGAATGTGAGAGATCAATCCTATTCGGAACGCCCTAGTGTTATCGTATCAACGTGCTTACAGAACTATCGAAAAGCCCTTCCAAAGGCATCAAGTACCTTTCCGTTAAATTCGGTGCCAGCAAAAGGAGCATGCACCAAACAATGGAAACTAGCAAATGGCATTCCTACAAAGGAAGCTAACGCAAAAGCTAAGTGAATACAATTCTAACGGTAGTCTCGAGTTCTATGATTGATTTGTTTATTTGAAGGAAAAAAAAAATGAAATCTTTAAGTTTTACGTCCCACCGTTATGACGGCTAGGCTAAAGGAGACGGTGATTATGAGAAATGGATGAAATGGTGAAATGAAGAAAGTGGGAGGAAACGGGAGAACCCCAAGAAAACCTACGAGTACGGTGTTTGTCCACCACAAAGTCCACACGACGCGAGCTGGGATTGAACCAGGGATCCCAAGCACCGGAGGTGAACGCTCTACCACTTGTTATTTGGAGTTTCACACTATTTTCAGCATTTAATATATGGATCCACAGCTTAAGCAGAATCCGATCACATGTATGCCAACCAGAGAATATACACAAAATTCCCATACCAAAGTTGGAAATTGCTCATTTAGTCACGGGGGGAGTTCTATTCTGCGAATGGATGAAGGCCAACCCATCGTGGGAACTCTGACGTTGACTTCCCTTTTTTCTATATATAAGTTACTTTTGAGTCAAAGAGCTTAACCGATAGGACTGCCTTAAATCAGTGGCTGATTCCAAACTGCAAGATGCGTGTAAGTTTATGTGAGGTGATAGATAGGTTCATGGGAGAAATCTTTATTGACGGAACACTGACTAGCAGAGACAGCGATGATGCTGGTGTTGAATGTAGAGGGAGGTTTTCTGGAGTACTCTCAGGATATCCCTTTCATTACTCCATCCCATCCCAATGGCTGGAAAGTGTCTTTCTCAACCACTGGATTGGACGACGAGGAAATAAAACGGCCGTCCCGCTCCCCAATCCTTACACTATTTGATTTTTTCTTGTGAAGTCAGCTTAAATCGCTTGCCTGCCGTAAGAAAATCCGCATTTCACTTATTTACAGATCCTCATTGTTAACCTCCGCTATCATGTGTTGCTGGACATTTTGCACTGAGTACGCTTACACTAGAGAGAAAGCATTCAGTTGTACTTGGCTCTGAAAGCCTGTCATATTGAGTTCATTGTGTATGTTTCCTTTATTACTTGTTTTTTATCTGGCATTCCCTCTGTATGGAGACTTTTGCAAACCCTATTCAAATATTCAATTTTTCTCCGACTTGCTTTTTCTAGTGATTACTATCTTTTCCGCCATCTCAATCAGTCATTAGTGTACAAAACAAATCTCTGAGGAAGACAAAAAAAAAAAAAAAAAAAAAAAAGTTGCCAACTTCAAGCTTTGTTAGATCAATGTGAAAAGTGTAAAAATCAGTTCCACTAGACACACATACATGTCTTTATTTTCTCAGATATTTCAATCACACTAACTCAAACATCTGATATTTCGGGCAACTAAGTTTAATCATAACTACACTCTGAATAATAATAATAAAATACCTCGATATTTTTCCCTACATCAATTGGACCAAAAATAAACGAAAATACTACTACTAATAACAGAACAAAAGCTGTTGCACTATTAGAACTTTTCAATCGAATGGACGTTGATAAATGACATATAAATCATTGATAAACATTTGTCGAACGAATCTTATCCTTTGCGCTCATTAATGCCAAAACTAATAGAAAATTCACATAATGATTGGGAAAGTGACCGTTCCAATACTTTACTATACATCTACTTTGTACAAGTTAAATATACTTACTTTGAACGTGATGTAAGAAGTGACGCTAACGCCAACCCCAATAGTTTTCTTCGTTCTAGTTGCGTAACCAGAGCCATCCTATTGCACCATACATCTAGAATTTTTCCTAGAACTATTTCCGGTAACTGTTCGACTTTCGCCGCTACTCTGGATGCTATCTACAATGGTTAAAACAATTTATTTAAAGTAAATTAGGAGTAAAAAGCAGAGGTGAAAAATATTTAGATGTGAAAGAAATTATTTAATTATATAAATTATAGTTGAACTCTGTTAATTTGAGTTTGAAGAATCTCTAGTTACGTGGACCATTCAGACAGTTTTGCAATTGCTGGCCACGCTGTTGAACAACAATGAATATGGAATTTTATCACTATTCGATTCAGCGGACTTTGACATATAGAACCTCTATTAATGCAAATTAAAACCTGCACAATGTGAATGACGCAGGCTTGAGAGTTAAGTCTACTTACAAATGGTGGTTAAACAACAGATTTTACACTACGCTAGATGAAAGTTGAAAAAAAGTACATTGGGACTTGCAAGCAGATTATGGGGATCAAGTTTATTCATTTGATAACAATGCCAGATGGATTCAACCATTTGAGCATGGGAGGATGAGTCTGCAAGATGATACTTGCTCTGGCCGATCTCGAAAGCTGTGAACGAAAGAGCAATTAACAGGGTGAGGCAGTTACTGGAAGACAATAGTTATATTACCATGAAAATGTGAAATACGGAAAATAGCATTAGTATTGGGTAGCATTGATACAATAATCCACCACTATTTAAATACGAGGAAAGTCTGTTTAAAATGGTTTCCTTATTCTTTCACTCGTGAACACATAAACAAAAAGGTTTGTGAGGCAACACTGCTCGCTCTATTTCCAACGAATGGTCCAAACGACTGACAGGAGATGGGTCATTGGTTTTACTATGACGCCAATCCAAACCAAATCCAGAACTGCGTAAGGTTGATTAAAATGATCAAGACCAATTATTCCTCGACAAGATTTCAGACCTCGAAAGCCATTTTGCACAATTTTCTTCCACTACGAAGGACCACTGGTGGTTGATTGCATGCCAGAACTCGACCATTAATTATTGAATTCGACTGTGATTTATTGCTTTTTTTTTATTTTTTATTTTTTTCATTTGTCTTATTATTTTGAATATATGTATATTTAATTTATTTGAATATATATATATATATAATTTAATTCAAAATATATATTAATTTTGAATATGCTGCTTTTGCATGACAATCCATCTGCTCATAGAAGCTGAAGGTTGAAATAATCCAGGTTGTTAAACATCCATCTATCCGATCGTCCTGGTGGTTTACCGGTGATGTCTGATATCGCTTAAAAGTCTATTAAAGAGGGTGCAAGACCGTTCTAGACATAATTTGAGCTCTGCTGAAATACCTCAGTCGGAGTACTGTGTTGCCTTTGATAAGTGGTTGCAGCGCCTTCAAAGATATATAGAGTATGATGCAGAGTAAAGGTAAATATTTCAGTAAAGCACATTATGTGAATTCTGAAATGTTACTTGCAGAACTTTCTGAATGACCCTCGTTATTTTTAAAAGATGTTATCGTATATTTATTGTTTCAGCCCTCCCGGTTTGTCCATTATATGGCGTGGGGAAAAAAAAAATTGAAGTTACATTCCAAAATATAGTTTATAAACTACAATTCAAAATTCCAGGAGGGTCGAGGTATCCTTCATTATAGGTTTAGTTTTATCAGAAACTTTGTACTTTGAATAGGATTTGAGCCTACAACCACGTACACCAAAAGTAAGAGCTCTAACAGATTACAGGATAGAAAATGATACCACTATTGTAGATAGTATTCCTTCAATATTTCTATTTGGTTCTGATCTGTGACAGTAGGTAAAATTGTATTTCTGAGTAACATATAAAAATATGGAAATTTCCATTATAAACAACTACTACGTTATACTCATTATACTGAAACGACTGATCACTTTTCATCCAAACAATTTTGAAGTTGCTGCTTATCTAAGATATTTCACCCTACCATTGTCTATCACGCTTAGTGTGATGGCCACCGGTACGAACAATTGTACGGAACTGCAATTTCCAGTGCAGCAGTATCACGGTATATTGGCCAACTCACGCTTACAGGCTTTTCACAGGTTATTTACCATGGAAACCCGACATAATTAAATGTATCGTTGGAGAAGTCCAAAAGAACAGTAACCCATGGAACCATCACCTCGACTCTTAACGGGAATATCCTCGAACAGAATAGCATGGACACTAGTTCAGCTCGCATGCGTCGGTAAAAGGCCAGCGATGGTTTGGCAGGATAAAATGAAGCTGAGGCTTGGTGCAGGTCCGTACGATAAGTGTCGTCGACATATAGTGTTAGTATTTCGCCTCTGCCAACGGAGGATAGGATATATTCTTGATAATAAGCAGCATTAATTTTGACATTTTTCTCGACCTTAAAAATCTTCAGCTTCCTTTTGGAGTAAAAGTAAATAATAACAGTGAAACTTTTCTTTGCATCCCATACATAGTAAGTAACATCGGTCTTTTACATTAACACCTTTGTATGAGATATCCAGAACTTTTCTACAGTCACATAGGTAGATCCATACTTCGTCCATTAACATAAATTTGAAGCGATCACCAGCTGGCAGCACTCGTACAGCCTTCCGCCCTTGCTCTTTCGCTCCGCGATACGTCGTGGTGTTAACGCATGCATATTAGGGTTGCAGGCAGTTTGCAGGCTTAATTTGTGATAAATTTCACGATCCACTGTTGCTTGGGTCACATATAATAGCTGTAATAATAGATTCTCACAGGTCGCCAAATCCCAGATTATTATCAGAGATCTTGTGAGACGAATTGACCCTTGTTTGGTAGCGATTTCGTTGGTGATATCGGCTGTGGAAGAGGCTGCTCTGCACAACGTTCAATTATAACATTCACAGTGGCCCGTCCTAACGCAAAGGCATTGTTTCCACATTATTCTACTATGCGGGAAATACTATATGGGAGTAATGACTATCATTTCAAATAGTGATTTGAGCTCTGTTGTAGTTAAACAGTAAGCGTACTCGCTTCTGGCGTGGAAGATCCGGATTTGATTTATCCGGGAGCTCATGCGGTTTGGATCCCATGTTAAGTTTAGGTCCATGTTCAGTATAGCCTCGCTGCTGAAAGGGACGCTAAACTCAAAATCATATTAAACAGCAATTTATTTCCTGGCAATTTTGCCTACTAGAAACCATTCTTTCGCCATACAAGTAAGAGACTGATAAACGTGTGCGTACAACTTTAATGCTCTGTTGTAAAACCCGGCTTGGTAGGTCTTGCCGTGTACGATTTATTAGAATGAAAACGAATCAGCCTCTGTACATTCTACAGCGCTACAGCTATTTCCGGCTAGACGACTTTTTATTGGGTGATGTGCGGTAAGAGAATCAGCTCTCATCAGCGTCATTTCTGACTTTCTAGTCTGAAGATTGCCACCTCTTACTTCAAGAAGTTTCTCAAATCCTTCATGATGGTCAATACCAAACGTTAATTAAACGCTGAGAATCGCAAACACAGCACTCCGATCGAAAACAGAGCCACGTGCACTCCGCAGGCATGTGCGCTAACTATTCACCGACATGGGATATAACATCTGCAGGATCTAAATTTTGTTCCATAACATTTTACTTAAGCTCTATTACATTTTATTTAATCTGTGATACTTTCTCTGTTACGCTTCTTTAAAAAAATGAAATGAAATCTTTGAGTTTTACGTCCCACGGTTATGCCGGTTAGACTAAAGGAGACGGTGATGATGAATAATGAATGAAATGGTGGAATGAAGAAAGTGGGAGGAAACGGGAGAACCCCGAGAAAACCCACGCACACGGTGTTTGTCCACCACAAAGTTCATTTGGCGGGGACTGGGATCGAACCCGGAACCTCAAGCACCAGAGGTGAACGCTCTACCACTGAGCCACCGCGGCCCCCCTACGCTTCTTTAAGAAAATTTACGCAAGCTAAGGAACAAATCTTCATTTTTGCATAGTAAACTTGTATAAAATATAAGGTTGTCTAAAATTGAACCTTTGGAGGTCAAAATTGAGAATACATTTATTGTTGTTTAAAACTTAACATTTTGAAACCACATATGACCTAATTTGTTCGATCACTTTCTGCCATTTCTCCGGCAACATCATAATTCTATCGCTGCAGTACCGTACTTCTATGGTTTCTGGTGGAAAAATTGTGACGTGATTTTTACAGGCCTCATTTTCAAACTAACTTAACACCATTCAGGGATTTCTGCAAAGATTGAAACACATGATAGTCTAATGGTGCCAGGTCTGGGCTATAGAATAGATGCACCAAAACCTCCCAGCTAAGTTATCTCAGTTTCTGACAGGTCATTTAAGATGTATGTGGTCTAGCCTGGTATATAACATCCTTTTCCGCTGACCAGTTCCGGCTGTTTATTTTGAATTGTTAAGTGCATTCGTACTAATTGTCGATGCACGAAGCCCTTCCAATCCCACCAAATGCAATGCACAGCATTACCCTTCCTAAGCGTCAGTGTCGGCTTTGTCACAAACTGTGGAGCTGTTTCTAGCTAAGATCTTTTTTTTTGCACAATGTCATCGTCGGTTATCCATTTTTCATCATCACTCATGATCAACTACTTCAGAAATGCCTCAATATGTTTCAGTAGAGATTCGCTGATAGAAATTGGAACAAGTAATGCTGTTGAGTCAGATTATGTCACCCTCAAACGCCGACTTTCTTTTCCAGTCAGCTTTTTCCAAACAGTTTAACACTGTTTGGTGATAAATGTTTAAGTCATTGGCGATATCATGATTTACTCGACTTTTGCCAGAATATCATCCACTTTTGCTGCAATTGATCGTTCACTGCGAGGAGAATCTTTGACATCGAAATTTCCAAAACGAAAGTGACTGAACCATATTTTGGCTGTTGCTTTTGATAACGTATCCTGTCCATACACAGCGCAAATTTCTTCAAGGCGGTTTTACGGAAAGCTCATTCATTTTCGCTGCGCAATAAGTTGCCAGACGTTAGGTCTGACGTTGCGACTCATATACCGTAAGATCTGAGACACTAACGCCATTTTGTGTGGAAAAGACTCACTACTTTTTTAGATTACCTGATATTTATTTTCGTACGTTGTTATCTCATTTCCTTGTTAGCCAATATTTCAATAAATATTTGGCTGTTACACTTTCAAGGATCATGAATTCGGCGAAAACTCACGAGCCTCATCTGTCATTACATTTCTGCTATTTTTCCGAAACTCCTTGTCCAATTCCTGTATTTCATATTTTCCCTTTTTTTTTTCTCTCTACGTACACTAACGACTCAATTCATTGATCTTATATAAGGGACATTCAAATGAAATCCCGTCACTAGTGTAAAGTAACGGTAACGATTGTATTAACTCAAAAATGTAGTTATACACAGTACACATAATCACACATGTAGTGATACACAGTACACATGCTCAAAAATAGTCGCCAAAACTGTTGGCATATTTATCCCACTGTGACACTAGCCGGTCGATTCCATCCTTGAAGAAACTACTAGGCTGCTGTTGGATCCAGGCCTGGACCAAGTCGCACATTTCGTCGTCCGTTGCGAATCGATGTCCGCGAATAGCTTGTTTTAGAGGTCCAAACACATGAAAATCACACGGTGAAAGGTCGGGGACTGTACGGTGGATCTTCCAGCGTTTCCCACCGAAACTGCTGCAATGTCGTCTTCACCGCATTGGCCGTGTGTGGGTGGGCGTTATCATGCAGAAGGATAACGCCATTAGACAACATGCCTGGGCGTTTCGACTTGATGGCTTGTCTAAGATTCTGTAAAGTGGCTTGATAACGCTGGGCATTATGGTGGTACCCCGTTCCAGGAACTCGATAAGTAGTGGGCACTTGTTGACAAAAACGAAGGACATCATAAGCTTATCAGAACTGGTGCGCACGGCCTTTGATTTCTTTGGAGGTGGTGAAGTCGCATGTTTCCACTGCTTGCTCTGACGCTTGCTTTCCGGTTCAACATGGTGACACCATGTTTCGTTCCCTGTGACAATACGCAACAGAAATCCGTATTCCTCCTCATGATAACGTTGCAGATGACTCAAAGACAGCGCCATTCGCGTATTGCGCTGTTTGGCGGTCAGTTGGTGGGGAACCAATTGCGCACAATTTTTTCGAAAGTTCAAGTGTTGATGCATTATGGTGTGGGCGGTGCCCACGCTAATACCCAGTAACAGATGGTTCTCGTCCACGGTGATTCTGCGGTTGTCCAAGACTAAAGCATTCACTTCTGCAATCATTTCCGGTGGGATGACACGATGAGCCTGTCCAGAACGAGCATCGTCTTCCAGTGACTCGCGCCTCTCAAGGAGTCTTTCGCGCCATTCAATAATACTTGCACGACTCAGACTGTACTCACCGTACACAGCCTTCATCCGTCGATACATTTCACAGCCTCCTACTCCCTCCGCCGCCAAAAATTGAATCACTTCTCGTTGTTCCTGCTTACTCGCCTGCATGTTCGGTAGTGGACGATAACTTGTGTGACCACCTTTTCTTCAGCGTGAAACCACACTGGCTCTATGCAACGTCAAACGGTGCGCACGCGTCAGTCTCTCTACCAATCGATGGCGCCACTATACCCGCAGTTACGTGGTGCCACCTTACATGTAAGTCAAAGTTAGACGCACTAACCAGGTTTGATTTGAATGTTCCTCATATATGTGTCTGTAAAAATTCAGCACAAATTATATGAAAAAGTAATATTAAGGTTTCTGCAGAAACATTCAGTATTTACAACTTCCTTTAGTCGCATCCATGTTGTTTCAGTTCTGTTAATCTCTAGGTCAGTCTTATTTCTTTTTTAATGCGTAGAGAAGTCTCTAAGAAATGTTAGTGTGTTAGATTTGAATTTTTGAAGTTACTTAATGACGACATTTATAGTTTTAAATTATACTATCCCACTGTTTATATCAGTGAATCCAAACGATGTGTGTCGCAAATATTTTACAATTTAAAAATCAACAAGCATTTAATAATTAGTTAAAAATCAATTTCGAAACAGATTGTACCAATCAACTTGCAACAATGCTCAATACTACACAGTCACTACTTTACACAGGAATTTATTAGCTTACACTCTTATAGTTTATAATAAAATAATTCGAACAAATGTGTCGTGACGTTGTAGATGTTCAGTAAAAATGTGTCGGCAATCAAAAAAGGTTTGGACTTTTTCGGTAATGGTTTAATATACCATTATCTTGGTTTAATTCTAAACTTATGATTCTAATAAAATAGGATTCAAACGTAATCGTTTCAATTTACGAAACATTCCATAAACGAGGTGAAAATACTTCACAAGACGTCAGATTATACAAGATTGGAGAAAAAGAATCGCTAGTCTACATAGGTACGAAATCTTTTGAGTGGAACGTCCCACGTTTATGCACTTTACGTTAAGGGAGACGATGATTACAGCAAGTGAATGGCGATGAAAGAATTAACGGAATGAGAAAGTAGGAGGAAACATGAGTACCACGAGCACGATGTTGTCCACCACAAACTTACTTGGCTGGATATCGAACCAGGGACCCCAAGCACCAGAGATAAGTGCTCTACCACTGAGTCACCCTGCTCCCCAAGGAATTAGACAAGAAGTTCAGGAAAACAACAAGAGTGAAATCATGGCTGAAGTTCCCATTTTTGTCGAATCCACATTTCTTGGGGAACAAAAATCAAACAGTTCCTGAAATATTATTGAGAGTGGAATAAAATAACAACGAACGAAAGCAAATATTTTATTTTACTTTATTATACATGAATACACAAGTATGTAAAAGAAAATGAAAACTTTAACGTTTTAAATCTTCATTTAGTTACAGTTACCAACAAGCAACCAATATTTCTGTCGAATGTTAAGAAATATTAAAGATGATTTGTAGAATACTAAAGAACATCTAACAATAAATAACAATAATAACAAAAATAATAATTAAAAACATGTACTAACCTCACCGAACACATCTCTTGAGCAAAGAAGAATTCTTGACATCACAGACAGGTACATAGACATCACCATTGGGTACTCCTCGTCCTTATACACAGCCCTAACATCAAATGAAAGGAAGACGAGTCATTTATCTTTAGTTGGAGTCGTATATACCAACATTATCTACATTACACCATATGCTCTATCACTTCCCTAAGTAGAGCAATTTGATTCAAGCAAGTTTTGCTACTCGCGAAAGAAAATATCATCAAAAGATAACCCAGGGTCTTCATTTTTTTCAAAGTTCCAACTTAAAAAAATGGAAACTTTAGTTTTAAGAACCGTGTTTTTTGTTTATTTTAATGAGCCACTGACTTTGTGCGAATGAAATAGTCGCCCCATGTGTGTATTTCCCCGGGTAAAAAAGAACATAGAAACTGCAATACTTTGTTAATCAAAATAGTCGCCGTCGCAAACACACATTATCGCCATCACTCAGCCAAAGATTGAATTATGTGGCGGAAAACGACTGGACGCTGTGTTCCAAAGAAAAATGAAATCTTTGAGTTTTACGTCCCATGCTTATGCCGTGCGGGCTAAAGGAGACTGTGATGATGAGAAATGAAATGGTGGAATGAAAAAAGTGAAAAAAGGGAAAACTCCTAGAAAACCCACGCACACGGTGTTTGTTCATCATAAAGTCCACTTGGCGCGAGCTGGGATCGAATCAGGGACCCCCAAGCACCAGAGGTGAAAGCTCTACCACTGAGTCACCGCGGTCCATGTGTTGCGAAGAAGTCATCAACCGCACGTTGCACAACCCGATCATCAGAGCATATCTTTCCTCCCAAGAAGTGACCAAGATGCTGGAAGAGGTAGTAGTAACTGGGAGAAATATCATAAGAATACGGTGGGTGAGGAAGAGTTGCAGTATGAATCATTTGCCTTGAAATGATTCAATGACTTCTCTGCAACGCAAAACCTGCACCATCTTCTGCGCAAAAACATTGTCGTACAACATAAGAAAACTATGTCTGTTTAAAATAAATGGATAATCGCAAACAAGTTGGCGGTGCATTTCATGGAGTTCAGCACTGTAACGACCTGCATTGATGGTTTCACCTCGCCACATGATGGATCACTCCCACTACAGACCAACAGACCAACGCCAGCAATAACACCTTCTGTGGGTGCAGAGGTGGTTTAGAAAACTATCCGGAACATTGGTAATGATCTTGTCTTTGTCCTGACTGTTTACGATTGTCATAGCAAATCCACTTTTCATCTGAAGTGACAATCCTATGCAGGAAACTTCGTCAGTTATTTCTTACACCCAAGAGAACTGCACACCTTCAGACGGGGTTTCTTGTTGGTCGGTGTCAGCTTATGTAGCACTAATTAGTCCAACTTTTTCACTTTACCGATTGTACGGAGCTGAAGAAGGTCAGTGGCATGGTGTATGCCTAACGTGTCTGCAATGCCATGAAGCCACCGAATGACAGTGGTATGGTGTATGCCTCATGGAACCATCGAACGACAGTGGTATGGTATACGCCTATCTCGTCTACAATTTCATGGAGACACCGAATGACAGTGGTATGGTGTATGCCTAACTCGTCTGCAATGGCATGAAGCCACTGAACGACAGTGGTATGGTGTATGCCTAACTCGTCTGCAGTGGCATGATGTATGCGTAACTCGTCTGCAATGCCATGGAGCCACCGAATGTCAGTGGTATGGTGTTATGCCTAGATCGTTTGTAATGTTATGGAGCTACCGAACGAGGTAGTGTTATTATCAATGTTTTCTATGCCACCTATTTTGACGTGCATTTTTCTTTTATCTTCCTGACCATAAATACTCGTGCAAATATTGATTAGTTTAATTTCCTGAAATGATAATGTATGCTATAACACTTCAACCATTATCAACAATATCAACAATATCTATAGATTCTACATCGACTAACAACATATTATTTTTATTCATATTCAAAGCATTACAACTGACATTAACAGTACTTACTCGAATATCCTGGGTAGTACAGGCTTTAAGAGCTCAGAGGATGCTGCTGGATGTGCTCGAAGACACGTTTCCAAAAGCCTCATTGTCATCACAATAGCTTCAGATCTCATGTCAGCCATCATTTCATTTATAGCATTCATCACCGTTGCTCCATAAGCCTGCAAAGGCACAGAAATACATTGTCATACAATTACTTCTGATATTTAATAATATCTTTTTGATATCAGATCTATAGCTTACGGTATTGACTGAATTTCTATTTCTGTTTGTTCCAAGTTAGACGCTAACGAATTGCGAAACCACCTCACTTACCGTAAAATTAATTTTCTCCCTCCTTTTTTTTTTTTTTTTTTTTTTTTTTTTTTTTTTTTTTTTTTTTTTACCATAATAATTTACTTATATGTTTTGCTTTACTACTGATAAAGTATAAAGGATCTATTATATGAACATCTTGAATGAAATACTATAAGAGAAACTTTCATATTGTGAGGCTTCTATAGAATAATAATATGCAAATAAATAAAAATAACGAAAATACAAAGAACAGTATTACGGCAGTTCGAAGTTTGAAAGCTACACATCTCAATATAAGTGCTTTCTATAAATCATGTAAATACCTCTTATCTAAGGACAACGCATGTGCCGACTACAACCGAGCGCGTCCGCATGTTGCTGAAACGACTTTCAGATATGGAGGTTACCGGCAAAATAAGCAGGTGTTCGTGATGAATAAGCAGTGACGGACAATCAAGGCTACGGGAAAAAACCTCGACAGAAAATCCTGGTCCTTCAGGTTAAGGGTTGACGTCAGGTTGGTAGCTGTCGTAAAAACAACTGCCAAATCAAATATGGATCGAGAAACGGGTGTGTGTAAGAAAAAGGCTAGGGCGTACCGAAGAAGCGACGCGCGGATCGATCGTCTTAAGGCCGGGAGAAATGAATAAGGTCTATCCCTTAACAATGGGCGGAAGGAGCTAAAGAAGTGAGTCCAGATGATATCTTCAATAATATAGCAACCAAGATCCCGTCTTGCGCCCCATGGTGCACCATACACACTGGTAGAATGCGCTTACCATATAGCGTCTAACGTGTATACCACATGAAGGAGTTTGATTTAAATGCCATGATATTTTCTCAATACTAAAACCGGAAATGTAATAGACTTCTAAAACCCCAATCTCAGTAGAGAGATTAGAATAGAAATAAAACGTATTCTAGAAACGCTTCTCATTACTACTGTTTTTATTTTATAGCGGTTCACGTTAAAACCGTACGTACTTGATTTCTATGACTTCCAGTTTGAATAGAAAGTTAAGAAAAAAGATGGTACCTATTCTTAGAACGCCATGTTAGTTCCAAGAAACAGCTTCCGCTATCTCCGATCGTTTTTGCTCTATGTAAATCAATATTGAAACTGGAAATTATAGTGCATTTCTACTACTTTAGGTTTTAGTCGAGTTAAGGATGGAGATGACACGTATTTCTGAGACGCCTAATAGATTGCAAGAAACCGCTTCTTAATATCTATTACCGTTTTTGCTCTATATTGAGCAATGTTAAGACCAGAAATGGCTGATTTTTACCACTTCCGGTGGATGGATCACCTTCGTAAATGCACTAGATTTCTAATTCTTGTCTCTACACACTGGCCAAAATTAACAGTGATTCATCAAGTAATTCTTCGGATATTTTGTCTGATGGTCGGACGGACAGACAGCGCAAATATATACAAGAATTTTGGTAAACCAAACTCTTTAAAAAGGATTTATTCGAGAACAATACCGTCTGACACTCGACAAACCAGCGACGCTCTTCACGCGCCCATAGTAACCTGAGACGGTTGTGGTTCTGGATCAATGACAGCCAACGCAAAGACACGCATGCTACCAGTTTAGCGTTTAGCAGATATCACTATTGACCCAGCCATGTCTACACCCGTTACCGTGCTTTAGCGTCGACCTAACACGATCCGCCCCGGCCATGTGGATAAGATATCTGTCATTCTGTAGTGTGATCACACTGCGTCGTCCACTTCCCGATCATCGCTGTATGTTTTTCTGTTCTGTTCCTTGCTTCCACATAGGCACCACTATTGTGGTGGCATACTCTGTACATGGTTCAGTAAGCCTCATCCTGTAGGCCGATGTGCGGCCCTATTCGAACAGAGTTGTCTATTAATACTATGCCCTTTGACGCCGACAATTGCCTAGTGACAATTGCCCATACATGTTCTTCGCTTATACAAGCTCCAGTAAACTACCCTCTCTTGATACTATTACATACATCGGTCTGACGGTGCAATTGGGTTTACGCATGCACCAACCCGCTAAAATTGTAACAGTTTGTACCGCATATTCTACTAAACAAATTTTGTGAGTTTGGGTGTACTTTCATCATTCCTCCTTAATGTGGCAACCTTCACAAAGAGCCACGTATATTATAGTAGCAAGCAATAGTTACCTGTAAAAATTCTTCGGGGGCTAGCAAAACGTAAGCCTGGACAATATAAAAACACGTCCGCAGGTTTTCTGATGTATACTCTGGAACAAAGAGAGCACAATAATAAATATTACTACGTTTATCTAATAATGAAAAATACTTCTCATGCATTCTAACAAAATAAATAATTTTATTTTATTTCAGTTTTGCGTCGCATGTCTCTGCTCTTCAGGCTAAAGGAAATCATAAAACATAAATGATCATGATGAAATGAATGGTGATATATTTAAATTTGAGCATTAACATCTATATATTTCTCCAGTAATAATATGTGATGATTTAAATTTGCAATCTACACTGTACTGTTTCTATTATTTCAATTGTAATTATTTTAAAATGGATAGTGACGGAAATGAATTTAAACATGTTTTGGTGTGTATTATTAAAATAAGGAGCATAGCTATATTTAGAATTAGTTGGTGGGGAAAATAATAATAATAATAATAATAATAATAATAATAATAATAATAATAATAATAATAATAATAATAATAATAATAATAATATATTACAGCTCCTAACTAATCACGATTTTACCCCATAGTGTACAGCATGTCAAAGGTTTGGGCGCAACAACTAGTTAGCAAAATAATGGGGCACGATATAGTTACGAACTTGAATATAAGAGTTCCACTGAAATCGGAGTCATGGATGTTTGCTCCTATCAAGGCGTGTATTTCAAAATTTGACTGATTGATTACTTTATATTTGCGTGCTTTGTTAGCAGCGAGGTTATTTAGGACGGGAACCATAGTTTAAAGTGGAATCCCTGTAGTGTGATCGATACTCGTCCACCGAGAATTGAACCCGGGACCTCGCGCACCAAATACACGCACTCTAGCATTACATATGATGACAGGCTTCCATATAGATGACTTTGTAGTGTTCAGTCACATAAGATAGTCTGTCCCTCCACCACCGGTTGAACTCTATGTGACGACAATACTCTTCACGATTGTTCGACAGACTTGAGGTCCATTCCACCATTGAACTTTGTAACCTTTCACTTTCCACTTTTCACTTTGCAAAATTTGCAAAGTGAAAAGTTTCTGAGTTCCACTATTATTTTTGAAGAAATTTGCAACTTGATGTTCTGCAACTGCAAAGTTGCAAAGTCTTTGCAATATTATTTACTCATGAACAGAAAGAGTTTCGAGATATGAATCTAATTGAAAGGTGAAGAACAGGGTATAGAGTCACACATTACAGTGTATAGTAGGAATTTTATTTTAGAGTATGATTAGGCTCTTTATAAACGACAAACATGACATAAATGCTCAGATTAAAATCCGTGTGTAATGAATAACTAACGTTTCTGTTGCGAAGTAGTAATTGATTGAGTTAATTCATGTGTTCCAGTAAAGTAAATGTGTTCCTATTATTTCATTTAGACTGAGTTCTTTTACGTCCAGTATTTAACAAGTTAGTGGTAATTGTTACTATGAAGTGCTATGGTACCGGTTTCATAAATGTTATTTATTTTGAGTCATGTTTGTTCTTAAGCAAGTATTTCTGCAAGTAGGTTATTTCACAATCGCTTTCATGACGCACATGAGTTTATTATGAACAAGTACAGAATAACTTAAAAGGGGTATGTTTATTGAATGCATTTTATACAAGAATTTATTTATTTTACATTTCCGTAGTTGGTATCGTGTTTTCCAACAAACATAATAAATTATGAGTTTAGTTGGGTCTCAATTATTGTTCTATAATAAAATATATACAAATCAGTTAATTAAAAATAGAAATATAAAATTATCTCATTCTGGATTTTGGTTCATTTGTCCTGTACTATGGACTTGGAGCGTGTTTTCCCTTATGATTACCAAGTGTACATCTAGGTAATTATAGTATTAACTTTGTTAATTTTCTCAAATGTGCTCCAATACGAATTCTACTTGCTCACTTGTCAAACGAAAGCATTCTTTAAACTGAAATAAATTCATGCTGTGGAAGTTGATTGTGCTTTTATACACTTTCATAGAAACCTCATCCTCACTTGATTCATCACTTGATGAATATAATAATCTCCGAAACATTTTAAAACGATAATAACCCTTAGTCATTCATTCACGCAAAGCGAAACTTCTCTTTGCAAAATATGACACAACTTTGCAAACTATTCCTTTGCATTTTTAAGATAATGGTGGAACAAAAGTCAGAAATTTCTGCAAAGTCTTTGCAAGTTTTCGCTTTCTACTTTGCGCTTTTCACTTTGTAGAAATATTTTTTTCGTGGAACATAAACCTTGCTGCAAATTGCAAAGTGAAAAGTTAAAAAGTTCAATGGTGGAATAGGCCCCTGGTTGGCTATGTAAATCACTGATGGAATCCTTTTTCAAATAAATGAAAATAAAAATGAAATCTTTTATGCTTTACGTCCCATGCTTATGACAGCTAGGCTAAAGGAGACGGTGATGATGAGAAATGAATTAAATCGTGGAATAAGAAGAGTGGAAGAACCCCGAGACGCACATTGTATTTGTCCACCACAAAGTTCATTTGTGCAAGCTGGGATCTAACCGAGGATCCCATGCACCAGAGGTGAACGCTCTACCACTGAGGCACTGCGAAATCCTTTTTCTAAGATCTTCAATACATTGTTACTACAGGGATTCGAACCAGAAATCTGAGTAGTTAATGCCTACAGTGGTGGAGTTCTTATTTGCTTAACTCTGGGCAATCTTGGCAATGCGTTCTGCCATAACTCTGGGGAACATTATGATGTTAGTGTATTTTAAGATAGCACTCATCTGGACAATCACATCTACTTCTCTACTGTTTTTTTTTTTCTTTCTTTTTTTTCCCTCATTCAATGATATGTTTAGAGAAAACATTTATGACAGTCTTTTTCTAAATGAATATCTCAATTAGAAAAAGAAAATTACATCTTATTAAGGAAAGGAGGAAACAAATGATTTAAACTCACTTTTACATACCAAGTCCTCTGTGGGTGCGAATTCAGTATTAGACAAAAATGCATGACTAAACCGGAACCAGTACTCGAGATTTTAGGCGTACCGTGCCAGTGCGTTAACCACTACACCATCCATTTCGCTCCCAGAACAGCCGTACACCCTCTCACTCTTCACTCTTCTTTCCTTCAGACTACGTGGCTTGTACCACAACCTAACTGTTGTGTTTGAACAAACCAGTGTCCACATTTAGAACACTGCTAACGGTTGTATTATTATTATATTAATGAAAGGAGGAAGCAACCTATTTAAATTCATTTGGTCTGAGTGAAAGAACACTGAAGAGTGAGAGAGCGTACGGCTGTTCTGGGAGCGAATTGGGTGGCGTAGTGGTTAACGCATCGCACAGTACGCCTAATATCCCGAGATCGAGTCTCGGTCCAGTCATGCACTTTTTCACTCTCTGTGTATTATAAAATCAACATTAATTTAATTCCGGACTACGTATTAGAGTACACGGCTTTTCAAAAAGAAGTGGTGTCCAGTTTTATATATATGTATATATAACAAGACTGTATTCTGTGTTAAAATGTTTTCCTTATTTCCTGAGAAGTAAGCGGACGTGGAGAACGAAGTACTCCCCAGGAAATAGATAAAACACTTTAATACCACCCTCACTATTTTGTGCTGTACGACAAAAGCAAATCGAGTACGTACACATTTTTACTTATTTTTTATTAGGTATATAGACGACTTATCATTAAATACACATTTGTTCCACAAATTCATCGTCACATAGAGTTAACTGGAGCATGCTCTTCTTACAAATTTAGACAAGTATTGTTCGATAATTATTACTTTTTACTTCTTTTGTAAAGTACTGAATATTCTATTTACTTGGATTATCGTTATAATAATACGTATTTGTGAGAAAATATTTACCCAATAATGGAGGCATGTTAATAAAAAGTTGCAACAACGAAGGGCTAATGTTAACGGTGTTTTCTAGTACAGCCAACCACAGTTCCAATCCATCCTCTAGAAGGTAGACGTGGCTATCCTCTTTGATATCTGTACTCAGCTGAATCACATGTAATAGGAATGGTAGCAGCATTTCATTCATAACACCCAACGCCTAAAGAAAAAAATAAATATTGAATAAGTACAACACAGTGTTTCTTAACGTAACTACAGAGTAAGATGAATTCGCAAGATACTTTTACTTTTAAAACAATCAGCGAAATAAAAATGAAAACTCATATCACTGGGTAGTAGGCCACCCCAAAGCAGAATGATTTTCAACTTTCTGGGACGACTTACGAAAAATCCAAGAACTTTCTGTAAGCATGTTAGTAATGGTGTAGTAAAATTATAACATAAAATTCTGAAGCACATAAAAGCAAAAACATTTTTACAATCCTATTTTTCTAAACTTTTTTACTTATAGGTATTTATTT
This sequence comes from Thermobia domestica, assembly GCF_964235325.1. Lineage (NCBI taxonomy): Eukaryota > Metazoa > Arthropoda > Insecta > Zygentoma > Lepismatidae > Thermobia > Thermobia domestica. The sequence continues at coordinate 30,907,557 of NC_137465.1, forward strand.
ATGAAGAAATATACAAAGAACTTACAGGGCTGTATAATAACTGAATAAGTAACCAATCAAGAGATCCCTACATATATTTACTTAAAAAGAATTAAAGGTAGTTACTTTTTTTCTTTTTCTCTCATTTACACCTTCAAACATGGCGAAGAATCATTAAAGTCTCCTTGAATCCTTCTTACAACTCCGAATGTCACCTCTTTAGACATTAATTTACCTCCAGAAATATGACTGAAATGACTCTGGTACTGAGTGACTTCTGACAAAACCATTTTCAGGAATTTCCTATTTCCCTTGTAACCAGCACATCGTCCATTTATCTGGATGTAAGCCAACATATTAGATGTGTCAATCTCTTCAAATGAAAAATTACTGGCTGCGGGACGTTTAGTCATAAGATCTTCAGTTTTCACATATCAACCTAAGGTAGTCGTTTTCTGGGTATCAAAATCACCTTACAATCACGACGGCAGAACCATCATGGAATGCGCAATGTCTCAGCAAGCATCTCGACACCGGATAGCTGTCTGCTAGTCTCAACGACTGTAGCACTAGCGACTACATATCGCGTACTTTTCCCTTTCGCGCCTCTCAAGTTTATCGGTATTTATCACATTAAACGTTGATTTGTTCTACCTCTTCCTGCAACCGTAATTTTTATTACAGAGGAGACAACCTGAGGCAATAATTTTCGTCAAAGTTAGCCACTCTTTCTGCAGCCCGCATATTCTTTCTGCAGCATTGTTGTACCGTCGCCTGTTGTTCTGCTTTAGGGCTAGAACATACACTCTGAGGTAAATAGCTGTTATGTAAACGATTTACAATCAAAAAATAAACGAGTTTCCCACTTTCTCTTGAGAAACCTCTTCACAGCAGCTGATGAACGGTCAATGTAGCAAATATATTTAAATACCACCAATTCATACACACATACCATGTACATTAAAACAAGCATATTGAATTACTTACTTGTACTAGATGCACCAATGTTGATACAATTGCACACCTAAGCATATTATGATCCCTTGATTCTTCCCATAACATAGGAAGATACTGAACTAACGCTACAGTATACGGCCTAATAGCTGCACCCACTCTTTCGATAATGAAAGATAATACATATAACACATGCATCTGAAATAAAAAGAGAATTAACAATTAAAAGTTGACGGAAAACTTTTCATTAAAACAAAATGTTCACTTTAGGCGTAAAATAGGATTTAATAAATTAAAGAAATTTAATCTTTGTTTTTAATAAAAGAGAATTATTTAATTTTTATCAACAATCAGTACTTTTATTATTATTATTATTATTATTATTATTATTATTATTATTATTATTATTATTATTATTATTTGTGTGTGTCGTTCAGTGAAAGTAGTGTACATTAGTAGAAATCACGTTTTCATTTCTGATGCTCCCAATATGTGTATAGCTTTAATAATATTTTACGTTCCAAAACTCAGTTTCAACTACATTCTGCGAGAAGGCAGCGTTATCCCTAATTACCACATTTACATTTCAGAACACAAAACGAGATTAGCTTTCATTCAAACAAGAAAGACGGTTAACGGAGGCAGTTAAAATTACAAGCAGTTACAATGTTTACTACTTTGTATCACATTCATAGGTCCCACTAAATGAAAAGGTAAAAGCGGGCTCAACGAAGCTAAGAAATTAATCTGTGTTAATCCACTGTTACTACAATTCATTTGAAGAGCAATCTTACAAACAAATTCAATAAGTATTCACTTTGCTCTTCAATATTCTACCATGGATTTGTTAAAAAATTCACATTTAAAGCCGAATTTTCGCTGACTGTTGTTAGCATTGTAAGACGAAGTTAAGAAAAAAGGTTTTAGGATGATTGGGAATAAATTACGTAAGAAATAACTGAAACCAATAACATATTTATACTAGTAAATAATAACCACCCGAGGCCTGACACTGCACGATTCTTAAATCTTTTGTGTTCTTTATGTGGTTGATATCAGTTAAAATAATCTTTGAGTTTTATGTCCCACGGTTATGCCGGTTAGGCTAAAGGAGACGGTAATGATGAGTAATGAATGAAATGGTGGAATGAAGAAAGTGGGAGGAAACGGGAGAACCCTGAGAAAAAACCCATGAGCACGGTGTTTGTCCACCACAAAGTTCACTTGGCAGGGGCTGGGATCGAACCCGGAACCCCAAGCACCAGAGGTGAACGCTCTACCACTGAGCCACCGCGGCCCCTTTGATATCAATTGAGAAAGTGTCAATGATGTTTTTCCAACTTATGTCCAGAGTGCCATGTTGGATTTAAATTTTGAACCCTTTGTTCGAATGAAAAAGGTCTCCGATGTCTGTCTTGCTGTGTTTTCAAAAACTGCAGTTGTGGAATCATTGTATTTGGTGCCACGAATATAATTTCTTTCAGTCTAGTCTGTATATTACTTTTCGTCACGTCTTATATAAATGTTTTGAAATGTACACGAGACTTCACAGATACCTATGGAATCAGAAGATTAGTGAAGACTTTTACAACCTGTTCTTCTCCTGGCGTGATTCGTGCCACTTAGACGTTATGGTGATTCCCTGGACTGCTAGGCGTAGTTTCACAATAAACTTACATGCTCATGTTGCAGGTTTTTTGCTGCGGACTGTACCAAGGCTGCCTTTCTCAATGCGTTAGTCGAAAGTAGTTATAAACTATGTTACGGAGCTTGGGTTAACTGAAACTGATATACGCAACTGCAAAAAGTTACAGAAAAGTGTGTGTGTTTCTTGATTCACTCTCTTGCCGAGCAGGACTACTTTTTATACCTGCTCCTCAAAACAAAGCAGAAGAATTTTTCTGAATCTCCATTTTCCCATCTCTGCCGTGCTAACCAACATCCCGGGTCATTTATCAGACAATTCCAACGCACACCAAAACTAGGGAAGATGGTGGCACTACTGAAAAGCCGAATTACCTGTCAAGAAGGCTTCCATGAATTCTGCTATTGATCCTGCATTATTATTATTATTATTATTATTATTATTATTATTATTATTAATAGCTGAAGCTGATCTATTTACACGGCGCACATTCTAATATGAGCGTGAATCTCCTTTCCACTTCTCACTATATCAGTGCAAGTCCCTTTACGAACACAAGTAAAGGACAGGAAGGCTATCAGATTACAACAAATGCACATTTTTTATAATTCCATATCCGAGTACGCCTCATTGTGGGTCCACAAGCCTTAGAAGTTGCCAGCTTGCAATGGGTTTTGTCATTAAGATGAAAGCAAAGCGCCTGAAATGTCCATCAACTCGCTAGAAGTAGCTCCTGTACTGGTTGCCTTTCACAAGGGTATCAACCTAGTCGCAATATTAAACTAATAGAGCCAAAACGGCGCCTAAAATGTGGAATAGAAAAATAAAGACAATTTTTTTTTGAAAATTTGAATGAGAACTGGCAAATCTACACAAAATCTGGAATCGACCAGCGAAAACGGCACATTTCTAGCAATTATGGTTTTCGAGATCTCATTGTCGAAAAGATTGGCCACAAACATATAAACTTTTCTAGCATTTTAATATATAGACTAGCTGAACCTGTGCTTTCTACAAAGCGCAGCATTTACATATGAGTATGAATCTCCCTGTCATTCCTCACAACATATGTACACTCATGTCCAAAATGATTGTCGCATATCTATAACTGTCTTCTTGTAAGAATATAATTTGCAGGATACTTTTAATACTGATACTATGTGCATAATCGGGAAATGTATAGTTGTGGTAAATTTCATAGGAAAAGAATTATAAATACGAAAATTAGACTGAATAAAACAAAATGTTGCTAAATGGACACGAAAGTTTTATTTTCGTTTTATTGTTCTTATTTACTGTTCTTTTGACACGAAATTTGTCACATACATGTCTTTGCCAATTATATAGATACTAACATTATAAGAAATACTGGGCAAATTCGTTATCAAATTATATTCCTACAACAACATATTTATAGAAATGCGACAATAAATTTGGACATGAGTGTACATGTCCCTTTACAGACACAAGTGAAAGACGGCTTGATAAAAAAAAATCGGTAAGGAGTATCACAAACGGAAGATTTTTTCGATTATTTTTTTCAATATCTCGCACCGTTTGCAAGATTAGAGCCTACTTTCGGTTAAAGTTTCGAATTCATGTATGAGCAGTGTTTTCTTTCTTCTTGTATGCAGTATGTAATAAGCAAATACATTACATACACAATTAATTATAATGTCAGTGGTATATGGTGTTCATTGGCCAAACACTCCAAACAATAAAGATTAATCTTAGCCTAAAGAAATGGTTATCCTTCGTTTTTTATTATAATTTGGCCATGACGCAAACGCCTGAGAGAGATGCAACCCCAGTATACAATTATGTTGTGTTGAAATGTATAACTCATAGGATATGATGCATTACTTTTTTAAAATTTTAACACTTCCAGTGTACCCCTAAAAATGCAATAAAGAAATAACGGTCACGTTTTTTAAATATTCAATTAGAACTGGACAATCTACACAAAATTTGGAATCGACCAGCGAAAACGGCACTTGTGGTTTTCGAGATCTCATTGTCGAAAGGACTGGAGACAAACATACAAACTTTTCTCTGGAGACAAACATATAAACCTAGCTTTTTAATATTAGATTATTATTATTATTATTATTACATTTTATTCTGTACAGAATATTCTTCTCAGTTCATTTCTCTAATTTTACATTCATTTTTTAAACATGTTATTTGTGAGCAGGGCTGACCAACACTTTCGAAACTAAATTATTATCAGAAATTAGTTAAATGCTATCATAAAACGTAACTAGAGAAAAAGTATGCTGTAAACACTTTTACTGATGCGTTCTTAGAGGGAGAGGAGAAAAAGCAAGAAAACTGGAAACTAAAACTTTTCTTTTTTTTTTTCCCTACCTCTGTGACGAAGAGCTAATAAAAAGCTTACGTTTCTTATTTTGGGTTTTGATGGTACTTCAACTAATTCCTACTAACTGTTTCTCATAGTCGCTTTTGGGTTTCTTTGTTCCAACCACATAATTTTAAATTTAATAAACCGAGAAAATGTATAAAGAAGCAATAGGATGCATAGTAATAATCGTAACAAAAACTGAGTATTCACCTAAGCATCCAAATAGCAATCAGAATACAAAGACTTCAGCGACATGTTCTCGCTACCTTCAATTCGTATCCCTTACAAATTTTGATGCTTGAAAAAATTACATTCTTGAACATGCTATCCTCTGAACATGCTATTTATCCATGAGGAGAATATGGGTTAAAAAACTAGGAAACTTAAAAGCAATGTTTAAATAATCATTAATAATTATTTCTACAGAGTAATATGTTCACTCGCTTCGAGTTCGGTTAAAGGTAATAAGAAGAGTTACAAGAAAATTTACTAGCAATACTTCAAGAGCCTTATACATTATTTCTATAGTGAACGGAATTAATCAAAAAGTGCAATTCTTCAAACAGCGTACACCTTTTTAAGGGATATGCACTAAAAATGGTAAAAACTTGTCGCTGAAACATTTGCGTACGCATTGTTATTTGCATATTTCGGTTAGTACTGAATTTTTGTTATGATTATAGCAATATTTCATTTTCTCATGTAGTTTTACATATATTATATATTTATTTCAGCATTTTTTAAAGCGGTATCGCATTGCAGATTACGATACAGAAACATGGAAATGCGATACAAATTCAAAAATTTATCGCAAATTGCGATGCATCTTTGCATCTTTCATTATTACCACGGAAGCTAAAATAAAGAAACTTTTGTACGAAGGGTTAGTTGCTGCAAGAAAAACATGCCCTCACTTTGGGTTACAAAACTGTTTTCCACTCTGTTTTTCGTTCCCTTTGTCGGTTTGTTGCTAGTAGGTCATCTTTCAGACCTTCTCATGTTTCGGGTCATCCTATCCTTGTTTCTGAATACGTAATAATAAAAAAAGTCCCTTAAGAAAAGGTGCGTTGGCAGCAGAGAAAACAAGTTCAAACTATATTGGACCTAGCCGATACATGCTGTAGCATGAATGAGGCTTGGATGTGGTTACTAAAACGCAGAAGTTCGTACAGTAGATCATTGAAACAGTAACATTCTTCAGCGCCGAAAATATAGAAAAATACATTCGTCTTTCTCTCTCTTTTCTTTTCGCTTTTCATTTGAAATACTGATATACCGACTACGATGTACGGCCGATGTACGGGATGCCCACTTATGGCCCTTGTGAAAACTAACATGCAGTATTTGCAAGATGTCACCTTACGAGATGCCACGAACCTAACTCAAAACACATGCTGACCAAAGGGACTCTCTATAATTATTCTATAATTACTCTGTACTACAGAAAATGGGATACAAAATTTACAATTTGTGATACAAATTGAACTTTGTATTTAAAAAAAAAAAAGAAAAAAAATTTGAAACAACATGTAAAAGAGGTAAACACTGAAAGACATTCAATGATTTTTTTCTCAGTTTTAAATTCCATTGACCTACCTTGGTATCACATTCATGGGCCTCCTTTAACAAAGAGAATAACAATGTAAAAGCGGGTTCAAGGAAGCTAACAAACTGATCTGTGTTAAACTCAAAGTCGTCAATAGCTAACTTTAGCGTATTTGATGCAGTCAGTCTTACAACCATATCTTCATCATTTTGAAGAAGACTTAATATTACAGAGTAGAGAGCTGGTCTCAACTCGGGTGAAAGTTTCACTCCAGTCCACTGGCCAATTAGCCAAATCACTCTTCGCCGAATTATTCGGTAGTTCGGGTCCTTCACTTTCAATTCTTCTATTAACGTTGTTGAAAACCACTGGTCAAAATTTACCTGAAAGAAAAACATTTGATTATTTTCTTTTTCCATAAGCATAATGTGTACACTAATTCTGCAACTTGTTAATCTTTATTTACGGAGTTTTGAACAATGTCATCTTCTATGGAACAAGATATGAAGTTATATCATTTTGTTTCTGTATTATACGTACAGAAATGCATATATGTTTAATCTGTAACAAACAAGAAGTGTTAAATTTACGAAAAATAATGTTTGTATGCGTATCTACTCATATTTGTAAACAACAGCATGCACTTCTCTGAGGATCATCAAGCAGTCGACAGAAGCCACCTACAAAGAAGTACGAAGGAGGACACGGAGAGCAACGAAGAACCCCTACAACCCCTCTACAGGCCCCGCCCCCAAAATCGGCTAAAAAATTAAAAAAGCACCTCTACGAACAGAAGACATCAGTTCCAGCTGATCATTCCTACCTTTCTCTTAACGCTGCTCTGGGCAGGAGAGACTCCCTTATCTCTAACGTTACTCTGGGCAAGAGGTTCCTATCATATCTCCGCATTACCTCCTACCGGTTCCTGTCGTCCCTGCGCTGCACTGGGCAGGAGACACTATCCCAACTTCGCGCTGCTACGTGCAGAAGGTCCAACCCCATAGAGGAAGGACTATTACTTAGAGGAAAATATTTATTTGTACCATAGTGTAAATAGAACTCGTATAGAACTCTTTGTAATAAAAAGGCGAGGAAAAAGAAATAACCAGTATACCGTCTCTACCATACTTTACAGTATACAGTATATTGGAGTTTATCACCCTTTCCAGAAATCACTATATGAGATGTGGACGTAGTTTAAGGTGGAAACTGAACTACCGTAATGTGTTCCAATTTTAAGGCTCCCCCACTGGGAATCGAACACGGAATGTCGTGCACCAAAAATGCACGCGCTAGCCACTGCCACGGAAGGAGTAATTCTAAAAGTGTATATTATAACTTGTTTATATATCTTAGCTTTCTTCTATTGAAAATGTCTATAAGTGTTTCCTTCATGGTTTCTTTTTTTTTTAACTCTCAACATATGTACTAGTATAATAAATATGTGATTAGAAATATAATATGATGTAATAGACGAAAAATAATGTTAAGAATCCTCATTTGAAATCGGTAAATGAAAGTTTTTTTTTCTTAAATAATGAATTTACTCGATTTTGAAAATTCAACTGTTTTTTTTAAAATATTTATTTATTTATTTTATTTCGGCAGTGCAATCACGATTCATGCAACACATTGTTCGATTTTTTTTAAGTTAAAGTTGAATTTTTATATATATTTCATAGATTGAAAGAAAGTGCGCTATTCATTAGGCCATGCGGAAATAAATTATGCTTTCAGAAGATATAAAAATGAGTAATTTTTTATATTATGAGAAGTACTTTTAAAGTGTTTACTCCACAAATAGATGGTTGAAAATTGATAGAACCAAGCAAAAATATAACCCGAAGCGGTTCAAAGTAAAAATAAAATAAAATGAAATGCTTTTACGTATCTTGATACACATTTCATATTCAAACTTCTTTAAATTAAAGAAAGATATCAAACAGAAATTATGGCTTTTTTCCTCATAAAGACTTTCCTTGCAGTTATTATTTGTATTGTAAAGAATAACTTTCATTTTCTTAAATTTACTTTTTTCTTTCTTCAAAATAATCCCTAGCTAATAACGATTAGTAAAAGGTAATAAATTGTAGTTACATATGGAGCATATGGAACACTATTATACAGGGTGTTTCAAAACAACATCAACAAAGTTTGGGAGGTAATTCTTGACACCAAGATAAGACGAAAAGTATAGATCAACCTTGGTGCATAAATGCTTCTTTCCGGAGTTATAGGCTGCCGAAAACATGAAAAAATGAACTTTAAAGATCCATAGCTTTAATATTATGGAGCCGACCATAGTCGGGTCAAGACTTTATTTAGGAACTAGTATGTGCTCTATCCAAATATCTATGTTTCAGAATCCTGCAGTATTTCCGCAACAATTTTTATAGAGATAGTTGGTGAATACTTTAAACTATATGCTCGTAGCCAAACTACCTCTGTAAAAATTGTTGCGTGGGTACCTTAGGAGTCTGAAACATGTAATTCTGGATAGCAAACATATTAGTTCCTAAGTGAAGTTTTGACTCAACAATGGTAGGTCCCATAGTTTTGGAGCTATGAACTTTTAAATTTCATTTTTTCATGTTTTCGGTAGCATGTAACTCCGAAAGGAAATACTTCTGCACCCAAATTGGTCTATACTTTTTGTCTTATCTTGGTGTTAGGAATCACCTCCCAAATGCCGTTGGCGCTGTTTTGAAACATTCTGTATAACGAATTACCATACTCATCTACTTGTATCCCTATCAATTGTTATATTCAATATTTTGAATGCTACACTCCGGCATTCTTCTTCAAGCACAAGCACAGACTTAAATCATATACAATAAGCTCTTTATATGTTTAGTAGTATCAACAAAACGAAAATTGTAATAAATTCACTACTTTTTTTTTCAATTACAGAAATTCAAAACTCGTCAAACTATTAGCGTATAATTATATACCCTTTGATCATTAATATGAAAACTAAGCATACGGAAATTCATAATTCCATATACAAGAATTTTAATTTAATAATATTTAGATAAACACAACTTATGAACATACCTCGTCATACAAGTCAAAGGCAGCCAAACCAACAGCATTATAAACAGCGTCTTTTCGTAAAATTGCATTCAGATCCGAAGGTGGAACTAGGTTGTGATGTTCTTGAATCATCTGCAGGAGAATAGGTGATAACGTGTGCCTAAACTCATGGAATAACGTCAGGAACAAGGATTCCGTGCAAGGCTAAAAAAAAGTATGATCAGTTTTTATGTAAAATCCATCATGTACGAATTTTAAATAGATTTATTCTTTTCTACGTCCTAACACAATACCGCCGTTATGAACTTTACGTGGGCTCTGAACTACGTTGGGACTTGAATCAAGTGTAGTTGGCAGTGCAGACACTACCATCTCGCCTCATTCCGTACAAAGCAGAATCTTTCCATCATACTGTCTCGTCTCGAAATTTTCTAAGTTTTACGTCCCATGTTTATGCCGACCTAGGCTAAAGGAGACGGCGATAATGAGACATGAATGCAATGGTGGAATGAATAAAATAGGAGGAAACGGGAAAACCCCGAGAAAACCCACGCATATGTGTTTCTGGCGCGAGCTGGGGTCGAACTAGGGACCCTAAGCACCAGAAGTAAATGCTCTACCACTGAGCTACACCCTGTCTTGCCTTCAGAAATGCTGATTACAGGACCCAAACCTGAGCAATTTAGAAGTCTACAATATTGTTTACATGTAGCATACTGAATAACATTACAATTACACTTTAGAAGACGCCTTGTTACAAACATCAAAGAAGTTCTAATGAACTTTGGTTGCAAAATAGTTTCGTTCGCTACACGCTACATGTACTAAATTGTCGATAAAAATTTCGATCACTAATGATGGTCAGAGAAGAAACAGGTTAAACGAGAGTTTTCAAAACCTAAATTATTGAAAAACAAAGAGTGAAATAAGGTATTCTCTACTCCTTTAAGTAACTGATTACGCATTAACCATTCCAAAACACTACTGTATCGATTACACTTTTTAAATTACAGATCAAACACCTGAAACCCAGATTTGTTTCGTCCCGCGATTATTAAACTTCTATGCTGCATCTGAATAGTCACCTCTCAAACCTAAGCTCAGTTTATTTTTAATCGATTAAAAAAAAAAAAAAAAAAAAACTGTGAGAAATCTGGTTGGTTTTGAATTTAACACCTCTTTGAGCACCTAGGCATGTGAAATGTGGACCTACAGCTTAAAGTAAGAACCAAATCCAAAATCGAAGCCAGGTCTCCAGCGCTCAAGATGTTTCATACGCTAACCATTTAACGAGTTCCTTTGTGTTAAGCAGTTAGCGTACGCGTCTTTGGTGTGGGAGACCCGAGTTTGATTTCCGGTGAGGGCTTGTGTAGTTGAGATGCCACGTTAACCTAAAAATCAAATCAAAATCAAAACTAGCCATTTAAGCGCGAGAACTCATGCAGAATTTAAAATAATTTGGTAAGTTTTCAGCTATGGATAGAATAATTACTGCCTAATAATTTAATCAAGTATTGTTTTGCTTTGCTAGACTGAAGAATTTTCCAAAAACATATTGGGCCTTGCGCAGAGTCGTTCTGACGCATGATTAGTGCCATACTAAAGAGATCGACTCACATATTTCCTACAGTAGTCAGGCCTTTAGTATGACACTAATCATACGTCAAAACGATTCTGCATAAGATCCATTAAGTTTTAGCTCAAACATTAACTCTGCACTATTCTTGCTTACGAAATTTTGTATTTCTACAAATAACACAAACACTTCTGTTTAATAATTTCTTTACATATAACGCAAACTTACATACAGTGAGTCTGGGCGAAAATGCACAAGTGCTACTTATTATGCATGGTAATTACGCTATTTTGTAATTATTTATATTCACACAGCGACGCCCTTGCACTAGCAAGTCTCTCGTGATCTGACTCCATAGTTACGTAGCACTGACATTAGTCGACTAAACAATGTAAAGCATCGGGAAGAGCATTCAGTTGCAGTGCAGAAACTGGAACTCCCCGCTTTATTCTTTCTTTGCTTCCTTTGCAGAAGTTGTCTATTGAATAAATATGCAATAACATTTTCTTTCACTTTAAGTATCAACATGATAACCATAGCTAAGTGGTAGCGAGGAGGATTTATTATATCTTCACCTTACTTCTGTTGTTAAAATTTCATTTTTTTTCTTTTTTTTTTCTATTTCTGGAAATGACATGTGTCATGACTTGAACAACAAATTAAACCTTCCAATCAAAAAAGTGTCCAATCCAACTATTGAAAGAACATTCAGATGGCAATGATTCATTAGAATGCTACAATTAAACATAATTATTACTTACCCGAAGACTATATTTCCAGGATTCCCCACCCTCATCAGTAGCTGAAATATAAGAATAAAATTATTAACTATAGTATATGCTCCACCTTAAACACCTACACACATATTTGTACACAATGACTTGTCTAAATTTGGTATCTGCTGGCGCATACATGCATCCCAGTGTAAGACCTGTCATTACGTCCTTACATGTATAACAAGAGTACTTATATTTAGTAGTATAATGCTTACCTCTGATACGACAGATCATTAATACGCTTCCCGGTGATGTGTGTTGATGAGGGACAACATTGTACCGGGTTATCACAAAATAAGTATCGCTGTTCAGAGAACTCTGGAGACGTAACCACTTGACAGAACGCAACCAAACCTGGTAGGAGTATATTTGGGAGCATGCAGTAGCTGTTGATGTAGAAAATAAAATTAGTTCCAATTTTCACCACTAGAGGTAATTGTGAAACACCAACACCAAGTAAATGCAGCGTGGAAGAAAAATGACACTGGTGATGCTAAATGATAAGAAAGACTGTAATTACATCTCCTGTGGGTATCGTGGCATTGATTACCAATGCTATTCATACCACCCCGTTGTCAGTGGCAGATTTAAGGGAGAAGGGGGTTACTGAGCTGAAACACTCCTTTAAAATTCTTGGATATCTTACAAAAACGAAGTTAAATGTTAGTTCTTCCTCTCCTCATAAACTGCAAGCTCCCCCTAAAGTTCCACGATAAAATCAGTGTCAAATCTCGCCTCCAGAGAATATTGTGTTTCTGTTTAGTGTTAAGTATGGTAACTGTTGTATGGAAGACAAATGATATTATTGCTATTCAATGTAAAAAGGCCGTAATTATGCCTCCGTGTGACACGTGGCATTTATTTGTACTCCTATTAATATTCCCGTGGTGTAGTGATGTGCTATAGGCGATGATGGTGATGTGAGGTTCTGCCCAAAGGCAGGTCTTTGACGTGAGGGTCCTGGGCAAGAAAAATCTATGGTGACTAGTACCGTATGAAATGATGATGTCGTTCTAAGGACGCAAACTACAGGTTAACATGGAATCCAACTCACGTGTGTCTTCACCGGAAATCGAACCCGGGACCCCTGGATCGCAAGACAGAATGTGGAAAGAAAAAAGCAAACATTGGATCATCATGAATTCACTTCTGGCACATAGTGGCTCTCAAACTCGTATAACTGAAATACATGCAGGCGTGAGTAAGCAACCTGAGAGGCAATTACAGCTTTTCTTATCATTTAGCATCACCAGTGTCGTTTTTCTTCCACGCTGCACTTGGCGTTGTACAGTGCCATAATTACCTCTAGTGGTGAAAATTGGAGCTAACTTTGTTTTCTACATCAATCGCTTCTGCATGTTCCCAAATACATTCCTACCAAGTTTGGTAGCATTCTGACGAGTGGTTACGTCTTCAAAGTTCTATGAACAGCGATACTTATTTTATGATAACCTGGTATTAATTTTTTCGGAGTTCTCCCGTTTCCTCCCTCTATCGTCATTCTACTAATTCTTCTATCACCATTTATTTGTATTTATCATCCTCTTTCTCACGTCGCAAGTGGGCGACGTTAACTAAATACTTTTTTCTCTTTTTTTAAGAGCTATATTGTGAGGTTTATGATTCCTTTGATTATCCTCAAGAAGCAAGGTCTAAAAACCTCAGTGTCCCCTTGGGTATTTTTGGAAGCAAGCTGATCAACAAAAATAAATACGAAGAGGAACGTGTATAAGAGATTCCTCCTCTTCTAAACCTTGTTTCCAGTTAGCTGGGATTGGCATTTCGTATCGCTGTCCTCCACCCGCTGCTATCTTGTGTCATATCCATGTGACACCACACTGTACCATATCGTTCTTCATACAATTTATCCACTTTTTCTTTGGTTGGTCTCGCGCTCGTTTCCCACATTCATTCAGTGAGCTACGTATTCCGCGAACATCTTCTCCTTATATGCCCAGACCAATGAAGTCTACTTTCTTGCAATTTTACTACCATTGATCTCACCTTTACTGTTAATCGGATCACTTCATTCTTAATTCTATCCTTCCGCGTCATTCTACACATCCATAGTAGCATGTAACTTCTGTTTCTCTCTCTTCTTCGTCGTCTAACATTCCGGTCCGTACAATATGGCAGCTTTCACTACCATTTTGTAAATATTTCCTTGGAGCCGGAGATTCAATGCTGCAGAAAGAAAGCCTCGCCATACTGTATACTATACTGAACCGAGCAGAGCCGTGCCGTGGGGGGAGGGAAATGAAGTTAGGCTAGAGACGGTGATGATGAGAAATGAATGAAATGGTGGAATGAAGAAAGTGGGAGGAAACGGGAGAACCCCGAGAAAACCCACGTGCACGGTGTTTGTCCACCACAAAGTCCACACGGCGCGAGCTGGGATCGAACCAGGGACCCCAAGCACCGGAGGTGAACGCTCTACCACTGAGCCACCGCGCCCGCCGTGGGGGGAGGGCGAGCGGGGCGACGGCCCCGGGCGCCGAAGTAAGGGGGCGAAAAAATTCGGGAGAAAAAAGGAAAAAGGATAGGAAAAATTGCTTGGAATATATGTATGGGGGCGCCGTCGTATACTCTCGCCCCGGGCGCTGATTTTCTACGGCACGGCCCTGGAGCCGAGTCAATTCAGTCTAGATTATTACCTAAAATCTAAGTTTTGCTTTTTATTATTCTAACGCCTTCTGGATATATTCTATGTTTTTTTTCTAGGATTTTAGATAAGAAATCTATTCACCCCACGCGTATTACTCACGCGAAAAACATGCCCTGTTTATCTTTGACGTCTGGACTACATTACTTGTATGATAATGTGTCCTGTAGCTATTGTAAAGGTTATTCAGTATTATGTCATTTTCTACATTTATCTGTTTGTACTTTTCGTGATGTTCTCTCAACAATATTTTCGAAGGCTTCTATTCTTCTCTGCGTGTTAGAGACATCTTTCACATATAATACAGCACGCAAAATGATGCTTTTCGGTATTAGTCGCGGTATTAAAACGTTTTCATACGAAGTACGTAATCATGTACTTTTCCTTATTATTTATTATTCCCTCGTTGACTTCGTTTTTATTTGTTACTACTATGCGAAAGTGTTTTCAATATTTTATTTATTGTCCATATATTATTAGTACTGCTAACGAACTTCCATCCACAGGTTCTGGCTTGTCACTATGCACTTCGTATAATTTAAGATCAATTTCTTTACACTTAAAAAGATATCTGCACCTTCTTGCATTGATTCTAAATCTTCTACCGATTTTCCATCGTCCACGAATACAAGAGGTATAACTGTGGCTCAGTAGTACAGCACTCACCTCTGGTGCATGGGATTCCTAGTTCGATCCCAGTTTTCGTTAAGTGGATTTATGGACAAATACCGTGTAAGAGGACGTTAAACAAACAAACAAACAAGCAAAAAAAGCCTAATCGAATATTCTAAAGCGAAATGCATGCTCTCCTGTTTCAGACCATTATACATTCCGGAAGAATCAAGGAACTTTCTTCTTATTCGCACCTTCTTGCTTATTTTATTGTTATGCCTTTACCACTCTTCGGAATCCCTAATTCTGCCAAGATATCACATATAGTGTGACTACAAAATCCCGTTATCCCTGAAAACATAAACCACTAAACGTACGTAAATAACTGCACGGAAAGAACTGAATGACATGAAGAACAATGCTTTTCAAGAATTTTTATTGATATAAGAAACATTAAAGAATCCAAAGGATCAGTCTGTCGACCGTCATTCTCATGACAAAGGATAATACGCCGCCAGGTTCTGTGCGATATTTTGCGAAGCACTGCATGTGTAGCTTGACTGAAAGCTTGTTTCACAGCTTCTACCAATTCGACAATGGTATAGTAACGGTTTTGTACAATGATGCACTTTATGAAGCCCCATAGCGCATTATCACAGGTGGTGAGCTCTGGACTTCGTGCTGGCCACGCAAGTGGTGCGGGCAGATCGGGACTACCACGACCAATCCAACGCAAAGAAAAGACCTCCGTAAGATATTCGCGTACGGTGAGGGCACAATGGGCAGGTGCCCCATCATGCTGAAAACCTGTCTCCTTGATTCCGTGCTCCTCCACGAGACGAACAAACCGGTTCTGAACGGGTAAGGGGACTTTGTGGCCACCTCAATAGAATTATAGGACTTTAAAAAGACTATGCTCAAATTATTTTTATTTTTAAATGTTTTATCTATTCTGTTGATAGTTGATAAGCTGACCATCATATTCTTACTTTTTCTCTAGTATCTGTTTGATATACAATATAAGGCTTAATACTGGCTTATATGGGTTAATATCTCAAGTCACACGGATGATATCTAATCGCTTAATCTACGTACAGAGGTAACTGTAAGAATGTTTGACAAGATCTTGTAGCATCTTGGTACTAGTGACACTCCTCAACAGTTAATGCAGTCTGTTTTGTCATTTCGCTTAAATATAGGAACTATTACATTTTTTTCATTCCTTACGAATTTGCTCTTCCTCCCATATAAAACATAGTATTCTGTGAATCACTTTGATTAAAGTGGTTCCTCCGTAAGCTTTTCTGCCAGATATACAGTAAGTTCATTACCACATAAGAATTGCTACTACGCTCATATTATATATATATATATATATATATATATATATATATATACTATATAATAAGTAAATTATTATTTAATAGTGTATAAAGTTTTTTTATTAATATAAAATAAACAATTAAAATAATATTTTTAGTGTAAATATTTGGTATATGGAAGGTGAGAGAATAGATAAAACATTTAAAAATAAAAATAATTTGAGTATAAGTTTGTGTAAATTAAAAAATAATGTTTTTTATAACAAATTATAACGTAATATTTAGTTAATTTTAATATATTAGTGCATTTGTAATTTAATTTATTGTTTATGCATTTAACTTATATATAATTGCTTCTTTTATCCTAAATATTAATTAATTGCATTATACATTCTTCTTATTACTTTTATTCAATCTCTTCTATTCTACTACCTATCACATCTGAATAAAATGTCATAAATCATTTGGATAATGGACTCCATGTAACAGACAATACACTATAACTATAATCCCACTATACTACCCGTTTCATTATTGTAATATACTAATACACTTTATCTATTACACCGTTAAAAATCAATTTTAATTATATTCATTTATATATATATATATATATATATATATATATATATATATATATATATATATATATATATAATTCGTTTCTACAATCAATTTAATACTGTGAATATTAAAGATGAACTTACGATCGCTGTTACCAAGCAAAACTATTACCAGTTTCTAAACAATAAAAGTTCACACAGGGTACATAATCTATCAACTCTTCAGAAGACTTACCAAAATTTTCAGGATTATCATCCCACAACTTAAGATCACTTGCGGTTAGGAGAAAATAGTCATTGACTAATTTTCGGCACATTCCCGTTAGAGTTGACTGATCAAAGAACTTCATTTTGATCTCATGCGCTTGCAGGGTTTCAGGGTTTTTCGTCTCTGAAATAAAAATCACATCACAATTGTTTTATTGTAAATAGAATAACACTGTCGCGTATCAGCAGTTAATATGGTTTAATCACTACGAACTGACGCCGTAGATAATTTAATATATATATATTACGCATACATTAAACCTTTGATGCATTACATACCATTTAATACATTACTAATATTATTAAATATGTATCCTATAGCTACCATTAGAAATGATATGTTAGTTAGACAAAAGCAATCAAATTTTATCTTTTTTCCTTTCTTTAACAATCGGGGGGGAGGGGGGAATGAAATGGAAAATTAATTCATTAGAAAGAATATCTGAAATTTTACATATGACGCTCTTGGGGAATAGTGAAATTCAAATGTTTCTAGAACAAACGTTATTCCATCTTTAAGATTAGTACAGAAAGGTGACTGAAGTTGCATTGTATGAACGTTTTCAGTTAACGCCGTTAAGAAGATGGAAAACTAAATCAATCTTGTATGCACAAATATGTACCAACAGAAGTTTCTCTGGAATCATCTTTATGTTCAACAGAAATATCTATAAGACACTAACGTATAACTTTACCGAGTTTTCCAAATTTTCTCTTCCTCTTACCGTGAATAGCTTTGGACACTTTGTACTCCGCACACAGCAGAATTCCTTTGATAAGGTTCAGGCACTGAATAACGAATCTTACAAAGATAACACTTTTGTCCTCATTGATAAAAACGTAGTGAACAGTAAATTCTAAGGTCGTTTGAATAAACTGTAAATACGAAAACGGGTGAAATTCCAACACGTCCACAAGCACTTTTGTCAAGTGAATAATAAACTTCTCACAGACTTTTCGTATAGTAGATGTATCGTACATGGATTTTCCTGGAGAAAAAAGAAAAAAAGCATTTATAAATATTAGATATATAAAAGAACAGAATAAGTTTCAATTTATCATGCCATTAACGTTTCAAAAACAACAACAGACGAAGAACGAAAGTAGCAAAGAATAAAAACGCAGATCAATAAACAGGACTTTAAAAACTTTTTTTTATCTTTTTACATTTTAAATTATAATTTGGAAAAACTTTCATTATTTTCTCATGGCTTCTTGTGGGTCACATGAACCAATGCAATTTCAATTAAAACAAGAATGCATTCGGCTCCTGGGTATTAATTGAAGGTACTGTCTCAGTTTTTGCTTTCAATTCAAAACTGAAGAGGTAGAAAAGTCCCAAAAACATTGCATGAACAGTGACATTGTATGATATGATACACTATATATAACCTCTGTCTGTATGTTTCCTATCTTTGCTGTATCCGTATTTTAGAAAATTATATTTACTTTGACTTTACACATTGTCACAAATATATTTATGAAATTTGCACTTACGTGTAAAGACAAAATCATCAGATTATAACAGTCACTCCTTATACATGCTTTCGTTTGATGAAATATTTATTTTTCTTGATGTACTGGTTAGAAAACAAAGTAAATTTACATTCACATACATTCATGAGGAAATAAATGTAATTAAAACTTACTACATTCTAACATAGTCCGCGCCCTATCAAAGATGAGCCTTATAAAATTGACAGCGTCTTCTGATTCATGAGGTTTCTTAAAACCATAAACCACTAGTTTCCGCAACACTTTAAGGGATAACAGGGCTTTTTCCAGAGCAGTGAGCATTTCATCGTTTTGATGAGCCTAGAAATAAACATTTATATACAGCTTTGCAAATTATAACTTTACCAAAAAATTAACAGTGATGATAACGTTATTATGGCAATAAATTTCTTCCTCAACACCAGTACTTTGTACTTTTTCCAGCTAATTTACATAAAAATGTGAATTATGTACAAATGAGAGTAAATATTGTTACCTGTGTGTTGTGTTTACTGTCGAAATTTAGTAGATAAGCAATGGGACATCATAAATTACAACAAACAGTAACATCTTAGGTGTACTGTTAATTGTATCGAAATTTCCATTGCATTTTCACAAAATGTTTATTTAGTACGATATTAATGGATATGGACATACTGTTGTTTCACAATGGGAAGATGATAGATTCAATCAAATGATTAGTGTACAATTATCGATTCTAAGAGGAGGAATAAGGCATACAAATCTAGTAAAACTTCGACCTAAGTACTAAAGTTATCCTTTCTCCCGAACGCAAAAAAGAAAAAATGAATTAATGAAATGAAATCTATCAGTTTTACGTCCCACGATTATGTCGGCTAGGCTAAAGGAGACGGTGATGAGAAATGAAGGAAATGGCGGAATGAAGAAAGTGGGAGGAAACGGGACAACCCGGAGAAAACCCATGCACCCGGTATTTGTTCACCATCAAGTTCACTTGACGCGAGTTGAGATCGAATCAAGGACCCCGTGCACCACAGGTGAACGGTTTACCACTGAGCCACCGCGGCCCCAAAGCATGAATTAAGAAGTTGAAGAAGTAATTCAGAGACTACATGAGTAAACGAACAGCGAGGTTGGTGGAATATTGTATAAGAATAATACCGCAAGACGCACCATACAGGTCACAATACTTGCTCTCTTTCACATGAGTTAGTACAGACAAATGCATATATTGATGTATGTACATGAATTAAATTCAGAAAGAATTACACTGAAAGATAAAAAAGATTCATTCTTCAAAGGTTATTTCTCCGATATGGCTAAGTACTAATCGACAGAATTCATTGAATAATTACTGTGGATTTAAAAGTGGTATCAGCGTCAACCTAATTATCCTGTCAACAAAAAATCAATGAAATGATGAAAATAAATTTTAAAAAATACTGTACAAAAAGGTTTCTAACATAAAAATAAGTAGCTAAAGCAAGACTTCTAAAAACGAAAAAAAAAAAAAAATAGAAAAGTCAGAAAGAAGTTCGAACATAACAAAAAATAAATATCAAAATATAAAAATAAAACTAAAGCTAAAATAAATAACAATTAGAAAAATAATAATAAGAAAATAACTGAAAAGTAATATTAACAATAAAAGAAAGCAAGTAAAGGCTAAAAACACCATAGAAGACTTAGAAAACGCTCAGTATTTCAATCACTTGAATAGCGGCGTAAATCTGTCCTCAACATTGAGAGAGACAAGTAAGACCCGTTTCCTTTTTTTGTTATTATTATTATTATTATTGTTAAGCGATGCTCAAAATATTTGTGAAATTTAAAAATAATCCTATGGAGGATCAGGGACAGGGGCGGATAGAGCCACCGGGTTACCGGACGGCGCCCGGTGCGCCCCCTCAACGAAGCTCCCCAAGATGCAATATATATAAAGGAAACTTTGAGACTGAATGGACCTAGCTTTAAGTCGTGAATATCGATGCGACCTCGTGGAAAGAAGGCAAGGATATTAGAAGCTGATACTGACGCTTGCAAAAGGATCACATACCTATTTAGTGCCTCAAAACCTTCAAGATTATCAACGACTGACTGTCAACAGACTGAACACAGTATTGAAGTTTGCGATCCCTCATTTGCTATGAATGCTACTGTCACAGTGGAAAATTCTAGTTTCATGAATGCTGAAATTAACGCTCCCACCACATCAGCTACGAATATCACTGTCAGAGCGGAAAATGAACAAGGTTCCACTTCCATGAGTTTTAAAATTAGTGCACTTCCAACATTAGCTACGATTGTTACTCTCAAAGAAGGAAATGAACAGAAAAGCTTCCGTTCAAGTGATGCCGATTCGGAAGTCAGTAAAACTTTGAAAAGCATTATTCAGCAGAGAATAAAGCAATGCATTATTTCATACGTCCACGAGAGAATGATATTCTCAAGTTTTTGAGTTCCATCCTCATCAATCAAAATATAGTATACCCTTTAATCCTGTGTTTGCTTATAAACGAGTAGATGGCATCAACAGGGCTTAGTTGTCATATGTCCAGCTCAAAATGCGTCTGCGTTTTTTGCAGCCTGTGAACAGCTTGCTCTGCATATCGAACAAACACGTTTCTTAAAGTTTCTGTACGTGACAAACATAACATTAACAGCGTAAACGCAACACATTTAACAGTGAGAGCACGAGTCTTCCAAAATACATCAGACCAGTGTGGATGCCTACATATCTAACAAACGAGAATATAGTGTTAAGAAACTACTTCCTCATGAACAGATTGAGGTTGAGAAAAACAGACAGGTAATGTAACGAGTTCTTAAAATGCTGAAACTCATTGGTAAAAGAGGGCTCGCTTACAGAGGAAAAGGAAACGTAGCAACCTATAGACTGGAAGACAGCTATAGATCATGGAAACTTTTTGGATAATATTCTTTTGTTAAGCAAATTTGACCTTTCGCTTAAAAGTAATTTTAAAAAGATAATCGAGAAAAGCAAACTAAGTCATGTACGAGGAAGTAAGCAAGGTAGTATTCACATAACTTTTAAACAAAACGGTGAATTATGTTTTGGATGTTATCAGTACACTTATCAGAGAAGATATTTCAAAAGAAGTCTCTCAAGCTGGAAGCTTTCTGTTCTATTAGACACTATTAAGATATAATAGTTTTAGCTAGTGCTCTGTCGTTTTACGGTATGTTGTAAACTGTTGTTAAAGAAAGAATTGTTGCCATTGTAAAATGCATATCTGCCACAGGTTAGTATCTTTGCGGTTTACTACTGGAAATTCTTGCAGAAGTTGAACCTTGATATTAAGAAGTGTATCAGAAATTCAACCGCTGACGCAAGTAAAACGGAAGGACAATATTCGGACTTTTCAAAACACCTACGTATGATCAGTTACCCGTGTGGTGTTACGCTCATATACTTAATCTTGTCATATGTGATCTGACAAAAAACATTGCATTGATTCTTTGTCATTTTTTTCTGATAAATGACTGTACGATATTTATACGTGTTTTATCTGCGAATGGACATTTGGAAGATCAAATGTCAGCAAAGGCTTCTTATTGTGGAAACAAGATGGTGGACCAAACACACTGTTTTTCAGAAAAAGTTTGGTCATTTTTCGAACCCAGAGAATGCTTTATACATAGAATTGAGCATAACAATGAAGAAAATTGCTTCTACAGAAAATATCGAATTAGAAGCTAGGTGTAAAGCGAAAGGATATCTAAAAGATCCTTTCAAGTTCAAAACAATTCTGACAGCACAAGTGTTCCTGAGAATATTTCAAATTACGACCCCTTTGTCAAACTATCTCCTAATACAGAGTGCTGGTGTATTATAGTCGTTTCGGATGGTGAAGACTACTCTGTCCCAACTGAAAGACCAGAGAACTCATTTTAAATCCGTTAAAAATGCAGTGCAGAATGGGCCAATAACAAATCTGAAGACTTTAGACCCAAGACTTAGGCTTCGAAGACCTGACCATTTGACAATTCGCCTTCGGAGGTAGAAAAGGATTTTTCCCTATGAACGTAAACAAAGATGAATCTGCTTCTGATCCAGCGAACAAGTACAGCATCGAAACATTCAACACAAAATTGGAAACGATAATTTCGAGTATTTCTTCAAGATCCAAGAAGCAATATACTTATGGATTGTTTGGACCCTAGACACTTCAACTAAGTAATAGAACTTCCAGACACTGCTTTCGATAAACTTATACATCTTCTTAAAATATTCAGTAAAGGAGTTTTCGAGGATTCTATAAATGTCTTCTCCTGGACTTTTCAAGGAAGTAGGAATCCTTGAAAGTCAGTTTTGGTGACGAGTACAGCCCAGAAAAAAATGACTGCTGATGGCGCAA
The DNA here is from genome assembly GCF_964235325.1 of Thermobia domestica. Lineage (NCBI taxonomy): Eukaryota > Metazoa > Arthropoda > Insecta > Zygentoma > Lepismatidae > Thermobia > Thermobia domestica. The sequence continues at coordinate 30,930,709 of NC_137465.1, forward strand.
GTGATTCAGAATTGGAGAAAATACATTTCTTCACAAAGAAAGCGAGTGCAAAACGTGTTGTGAAAATTGTTCAATGTGTTACTTTTTAATTTTGCAGAGTTGAAATTTGTGCAGTAATACTTATCCAGGTTTGCTACTAGCATAAAAATTCTATTGACTTTGTCTGTAACTCAAGTAACATGTGAAAGAAGTTTTCCAAACTGAAATACATTAAAAATAGGTTAAGGAGTACCATGTCTCAGGAACATTTGGGAACATTTATGTTGATGTCTATTGAAAACGATTTATTAAAAAATATTTCTAATGAAAAAGTGATACAGTAGCATCCAAAACCAATACACTAAAACATCTATTAATTTTGTAATATAGTATCCGTACTCCTTGAACTTCATGTAATACTTTGAACAATTCAGAATAATATACTGATGTAAGAATATAGGATTTTAATTGTTAATACTATTGGCTTACTGTAGAAAGAAAACTGTGCACCTTGATTTGTAAAATGAAAACAAAATCTTTAAGTTTTACGTCCCACGGTTATGCCGTTTAGGCTAAAGGAGACGGTGAAGATGAGAGATGAGTGAAATGGTGGAATGAAGAAAGTGGGAGGAAAACGGGAGAACCCCGAGAAAACCCACGAGCACGGTGTTTGTCCACCACAAAGTTCACTTGGCGGGGGCTGGGATCGAACCCGGGACCCCAAGCACCAGAGGTGAACGCTCTACCACTGAGCCACCGCGCCCCCTGCACCTTGATTTGTGACATTGAGATGCTGGTGGCCCTTGTGAGAAAAAGTGCCCGCGCCCCTCTAATGATCCCTATCCGCTCCTGATCAGGAAGCAGAGTTGCCTTCAACATTGGGAGGCGGTCAGATTTGAGACTTATTCTGGGGGAACATCAATTTCATCTCACTTTCCTTTGTGGCGATCACATTTTCCCCCAAAAAGCACATTCCAAATCGAATTATTCGGGGGACAGTCCCCCCAGTTCCAAGATTGGAGAACACATATCCCCCTCATCCCCCCGGGATTTGGGCCAGTGCACTTGAACAAAGGTGAGGAAACGGCCACTAGAAACAGAGTTATCTAACAAACGTGACTAATATTGTTAAGTAGTCCTAAACGTTCTCTTAAGGTCTGAGTATTCCGGACATTCTAGAGAATCTGCCGAATACTCCTGAGAACAATACAGTCTCCACAATACGGACGGTTGATGTCACGTACTATATGTGAGATCAGAGTGCTCAATAAGAAAACGTTCAAAGATCACTTCATCTTGACGACCAGTAGTGACATCTGCCAATTGTCTGAAATATGATTTACTTGGTTTGGTTCCAATCCACTTGCCAATGAAAGCGCATTCGCTGGAGAAAATAACTTCAGAGACCCGAGTATATCTGCCAATGCCGTGTTTTTGGCTGCTGTTTCAATGAATGCTGACATGTTCCGGCAGCCAGCAGAAACGACGACACAGACCTGTTGCTGCAGCTGATGGCATCTCACAAGAATATTTTGCACGAGGTTTTTACTAAAAGACATCCGTAAGTTTATAACAACGCTTTGCAAATCAGTGTCTATAAGCATACGACGTGGTAAAAGTTGAAGCGCATGGTCGAGGGCATGCTTAAATGCTGTTAGTTCAGAACTGAACACTGTACACAGGCGATGCAAACTAAATTCTTAGCTGTCCTTGTCCGTGACTAAGACACGGCCAACAGAATTCTCACTCTTGGAACTGTCTGCATAAAATAACATTAAAATTGTGGCACTGTACTAACAACGCTCCGAGTTCTTGAATATATTTCTACGTATCTGGGTGCTGTTTAATGTGTGATGATAATCGAAGCTCGAACCTTGGCAGATATGGTGGAATAGTACAAACGTGTAGCAATGAAAGAGAAGGCCACACAAATGTGTCCGAGAAGGGACTCGTTGGTAGGAACTACCAACCATGCGTATAAAGCGAGGACGTGCTGTACATCGGTCGTATATCTGGCCTCGATAGCGAGGCAAGCTGCAGGAATGGTTACAATTCAACGCACACAGGCTGCATCATTTTGCAAAAGTCCTTCACGATGATAGGCTAACTTTGCTTCAACATGAAAGTTAACAATAGAACTAGATAAACCATCGTGTTTCAATATTTCAGCTATGATAAATGCTTATCTCCACTCGCATTAATAAAGATCGAAATGGAAGGCAGACTTAACGAAAATATTTTTAAGGTATTTATTCACCACCATATGGTGAACTTCGGGCCATACTCACGTCTATATGTTCTATACATGAGCAATCTTATAATGAATCCATTAATTAGTTTGATGTTTCTTCACAGTAGCGAGATGATATGAGATATGGTCCCATTGTTTAAAGTATCCGAATCTCACACGATATACTTACACGGGAATCCAATCCAAGTAGACCATTGCTGTCCAGTGAATAGAGCTAAGAAATAAGCATGACCCTAAATATAAGACACGAGCATAATTTTGTTCGTGTAGTAATATCAAACAAAATATTTAATTTAATGTTCCGAAACTTTTCGTTGTATCTAAAGGAAGGCAATGATAAATTCAATGGTATTTAAGGGGGCACGGTGGCTTAGTGGTTAAGCGCTTACCTCTAGAGCGGGGGCCCCTGGTTCGACCCCCGGCTAAGTATGTGGTGGACAATATCGTGATTGGGAGTTTTCTCCGGATACTCCCGTTTCTTCCCACTTTCTCATTCCACCAATTCTTCCATCATTTACTTGCCTTAATCATCGTCTCCCCTAGCCTAAAGGGTATAATCGTGGGACGTTAAACTGAAAGATTTCATTTCATTTTCAATGGTATTTAATGAAACAGTGCGAAAGAGAGAAAATAAAAAGGGTTTGATTATGAAAACTCAACTAGCAGGTTTAAGATAGTACCTTAGATTTTGAGAGCACCAGATGTGTGTACTCTACTACCGAGCTCTACTACTGTACTCTACTAGATGTAACCATCATTACAAAGCAAACAATGTCAATTAAGAAAGGTATTATGAAAACTACCAAAACAAACACTTATTATTACAGTTTTGGCAATGTGTCTGATAAAGAGAATGATATGTTGTCGCAAATGAGGAAGAGATTAATAATACTAAGTGTTTTGTTCGGCCAGATTTTATTTTTACTTAAGTTATACGTAGTTTCAAAGCTAAAATGAGCAATACTCAAATTATATTATGAAAACTACCAAATAGTACCTTCCATAAGTAAATTAGATTATACGAAAATATTACATACCTGTTCTAGGAAGTTCTGCACATGGTGATTCCATAAATCTAATGCAAAACGAAAAATGTTATCCGTAAGTTCTTGAAAAAGCTTCCTATCACCTGCCAAGCGTTTCGATGACAACGATTTGATGACATGATGAAGTGTTAACAGCGCTCGGTGTTGGGTTATATTATGATCACTTTTCACTGCATTTAGAAGTGTAGGTATTAGCTCTGGCCACTCCCTTGGACAATCATATCTAAAAGTGTATACAAAGTCAAAGAGTAAGAGAAATATTATGAATTTCTATTTAATAACTATGATTTTACATACATACAAGAGAGCAAACATTGTTGACTGTGATCTGTCTTGTACTTTTTTTTTTTTTTTTTTTACGATATTATAAATGTATACACTTTTTTTTTCATCCTCTCAGAACTTACATGTACAATGAAAAATATGTGATGAACAGAAAGCATCGGCTATCTTCTTATTTTAAAACAAACAGTTTCAAATCTATTAACATTGTACTAGGTCATAAATTACAGCAAACAAAACTTTATACGTACTGTTACTGCACCAGAATTTTTCACAGCATTCACGTCAGTACACTTCAAAAAAACACCCATCTATTAAAAATATTTTTCGCAAACCTCAATCTCTTTTCTTGTCTGTGGATTTGTGGCCAACTTACTCAATTCACATACCATAATGACTAGCAGGGTGGATTGATTTAAATCACGATTTTAATCAAGATTTAAATCACTTGATTTTTTAAATAAAAATCGTTGATTTAAATCAAATTCCGAAATGAATTAATTTAAAGTGAAAGTAAGTAAAATCCCGTTTCTCTTCTGTTATTTCGATTATGGAAGATAATACTCATAATACAATGAGACTCAAATGTATGTAAGCACAGTATGAAAACGAGTATCATGTAGGGAACGATCAGGGAAAATCCCGTTTGAACGGGTTACGGGTGAACCCTGCTTTCTTCTCTTTGCAACACAGGGTTTTAAAATTTCTATTCCAACGGGGAAATCACCATGGACATTTAAGATGAAAACTCTTTTGTGTCCACGTCTATTTGTTTGTTTACAGATAATGGGGGCATATTTAGAGGGGTCAGATCCCCTCTCCGAAACAAAAAAAAAAAAAAAAAAAAAAAATTAGATTTTAAAATTTTGGGCGAAATTTATGTACTAAATACACAGAAGTTCCTCAGGATCGTAATTCGACAAACTTTGGATGCGTTAAAATATCGAATAATACTTCTGATAAAGTGGATATTTGTCCCCATTGCAGAACATGCCGCGATCTACCATGTGATCGCAGAAAATTTGCCGCGCCTGGGCAGGAAAAAATGTCAGAGGAAATAAAATAGCAAACAGAAAAGTATAAAAACGTGCCTGCTATGTATAGATGTCTTAAATGCACGGAGAACTCGCATTTGATCTGTTTTTCAGTCACATAAAGCATATTTTTAACAATCACAAATGTTTCTTCTTCTGGAACTGATCATCTTGATTTTTTTATTTTGGAATTCATGCAGAAAATTCCTGCAGGGAATTCGTGTTATTATTCAGTTCAAAATCTCTTATCGTCGCGAATTGTGTCGAGGAATTTGAAGCTTTAAAATATATAAAACGATAGTTATGCCTGTTGTGCTGTATGGTTGTGAAACATGGTCGCTTACGCTGAGGGAAGAACGCAGAGTGAAAGTATTTGAGAACAAAATCCTGAAACGAATATTCGGAACATGAGGAATGGCGACAACTTCATGATGAGGAACTGCATAATTTATACCGTTCACCAAACATTGTTAGGGTAATCAAATCTTGGAGGCTCAGGTGGGCAGGACATGTAGCGAGAATGGAAGAAAGTAGGAACGCTTTCAAAGTTTTAACTGGAAGTCCAATCGGAAAACGACCATTAGGAAGACCTAGGCGCAGATGGGAGGACAATATTAAGACGGATCTCGCAGAAATAAGAATACAAAATAGAAACTGTATTCAGTTGACTAAGGATAGAAGTCAGGAGAGCTTTTGTGAACATGGCATTGAACCTCCGGGTTCCATAGGTCATAGAGTGAGTTAGTTAATTTTAGGCGAAATTTATGTACTTTATATGTATTTCGTGCCGGTAGCTAGTTCCAATTGTTTAAAAATATGCCCCTGCCAAATATCAGTAACTTTCGTGAAAAGAAAAGTGTCATGTTGATATACATTGCTGTACTTTTTCCTTAATGCTTAAGAAACATTGTTTGAGATTGAAATAGGTTAACGACTGGGAATTAATTCAAAATTGAAACTCAATACTTTCACTTAAATGACATAATTAATATTTAATACTAAGTCCTAATGTTTCTTCTTCAGTTCGCGACTTGTATTATACGAAGAAAAAGATTTGATTTAAATCAAAAAAATCGATTTAAATAAAAAAAAACAAAAATTATTTTTTTTAAAAAAATAATGATTTTTTTCCACCCTGATGACTAGTATTATATTTATATAGATACACGTTGTTTAACCCTTTTAAGTTATATATACACACTATTTTTAATATATTGGGCAGTGTTTTTAATATTCGATTAAAAAAGAAACAATAAATCTTTTTCATTGTTTTTAAAGCCTGGAAGTATTGTAGAACACGTTACGTACGGTTTCACGCCTTTCTGCGTCGAGACATAGTGTGTGATGACGTAATAACTTTTAAAAAAATATTTTGTTTATGCCTATTTCTATTATTATTTGCGGGCTTAATTTTCCACCTACAAGATTGAAATTCTGCACATACATTCAGCGGCTATACGTTCAGTGTACCCCTTAGTATTTTTCAATTTTTTTCAGATTTCTGTGTTAAAGGGAAATCCAGGGGGACAAAAAGGTTAAAAAGAATATTTTTTAACGAAAAACCCTTTTTTCGCGATTTCCTCAGATACAAGATGGACACCAGAATGGTACCGTTTGCAAGTTTGTTCTATTCTAAACAGAATGATGTACGAACCACCATGACCCTAGGATAATTAGGGATGTCTCAGGAAATTTTTATATTACATCCGGGTCTTTTGGGGTAATCAGGGGCATAATGGAGTCACTGGTAAATATTTTTCCAGCCCTTACTATTCAAGACAGAAGCTTGAAATTTGGTAACCCCTTACTATTTTTCAGGCGATTTTGAGACCTGTGTGTTAACACGAGGGGGCAGGGTCAAGAGGGGCCCTAAATTTGGATTTTTTAAAAGAAAAATCCTGTTTGTCTGAAAATTTCCTGCCTCAGAGACATGGTAGGGAAATGAGATAATACCGTTTGAACGGCTGTTCTACTCTGAAGAGAATGGGGTACGAACCATGATCCTAGGATAAATAGGGATGCTCCAGCTGCTTGACCGAAAATCTATAATTTACCTTTAAAAAAAAAAAAAATGTAATAGGGTTAAGGAACCACTATACGAATAAACTGAACAAACATAATTAAAGAAATTGCCTGTCCGATACATTAAAACGACATACCTTGCGATTTTGGAAATCAGGACAGCCAATTGAGTGGCAATGGGATTCACTGGTTCCGTAAAACTGGATATAAGCACCTGACGAATCGAATTTTTTTCAGCTTCAGAAATTGCACTGAAATAAGACACAGGGTACCATTAGTAACATCAAAGTAGATACTTTAAAGAAACAAATACAGTAAAACCTGTTAACTTGGCCACCTGCTCATCTTGTCCTGGTTCGTCTTGAACCTGCATTTTCCCGTAAGACATTCGTTACTTATTACTCTGGAAGTTGGCCAACTGCCTCTCTTGGAAGTTGGCCGCATTGAAGCAATGTTTACCCTATGATGATAATGATAAATTTACCTGCGTATCTTGGCCACATAAAATACTGTTTTGTTATTTTTCTTATAACTCTTCCGTATTCAAATATGAGAAGCAGATGTTCTGTATTTATTGCCGGAGACAAAGAAACATGGATTTCTTATCTGTTCTTGGAGGTCAATGGCCACAACAATAACCTAATAAAGGGGTGGAGAAGGAACATGTGAATAAGAAAAAACACGTACAGGAATTCTGGAAATGGTTATACGTATTTGTTTACCCTGCCTGTTTTGGTAAAACTATTAGCTATATCGGCTCCTTTCATCAGTGGGGAGCTTTAGTAATTCAGGAAAATTCTCTCAAGGTTAAAACTAACCATCTTAATTGTCAACTATTGGCACCTGACGGCTTGTCGAAAGGTTGTGGGGATTTTGAGATATAAATTCCCTTTAGATTTTCTCAAAACATCTTTTGCTCCGAGAGAAACACTTGTAACTCATTAACAAGAAATAATTAACTACAAAATTAGAATGTGCAGTGTTAAAAAGAATAAAAGAAATAAATACGTCTACAATGAACCACCATGAAGAAATTAGTTATTACTAACTGATTCGCTACTTTTCGAAAGATACCTACAGAAAATATTTGTCACTATTGAAAAAAGCCATACAAACTGCATATAAATTGTTCTATTTATAATTTTGCTTTTCTTGTTTTCAATCTGAATAACTCAATTATCAATTTCAATAAACTGCGTACATATGTTTATATTTTATAGTTGTTTTTGTTATTGTGTTTTCAGTCCGAATAATCCAGTATACCAGACTAGTTTCCATAAAGAGAAAGGTACATATATTAAACATATTGTAGTATTTTTTTCTAGTACTGTATATTGTTATGATTACTCTATATACATTATTTAAAAGTAGCTGTCATGCCATTGCTTATTAAAATTTTAGAATCAAGTAATACTAGAAATCCTATTCTACAAATACACCAAACACACTTATTTTCTGTACATTGGTCACCTAAGTTGGTCACAGGTTTCATTCTACTAACTTACTTGGGTGCAGTCTTTCTCCAGTATCGATCAACTCCATTCTTAAAATATAGAACAGCCAGCCATCTAACATTGACAACAATACTATGATCAGAAAATATTTTCTGAAAAACAAAAAAATGAATAAACCTTTATGAACACAACAGTAAAAAAACATGTTTTACACAAAAATTAATTGCAATCAGGGTTGGCAAAAACCATGATTTTTATTGAAAAAACAAAAAAAAAAACTTTTTTTTTGTTTAAATAACTTGCACTATGTATTTATATCACATATGGACAGAAATAAGTTCGTTCCGCTTTGGTGGTATTATGCAACAACCGGGTTATGCTGGAAGGGGTCACATAAGCTTAATGCGGAATCCAAACCGCTTCTCGGCTTACATCCGGAAGAAATTGTCCTCCATTTGAACTCGAAACCGGGACTATTTGGCCACAAATGCTATACGTCTGCTGACTTACTCACGAAGGACTCCTGATAAAAATACGTTGTATTGATCTTTACATACTTGTTAATATAAATGTCAACAGTCATTTCAGAAGGACAGAAAGATAAACTGTTGCCCAAGTGAAATCATTATATAGAATTACATAAGGACAATTTCAAAATACTGCAGAGTACTGAAGAACTAAGTTAGTCCAAGTTAGTTCACTATGACTTTTATTAGTCCAAGTTATATATATATATATATATATATATATATATATAAAAGCATATAAGTAAGAAAAGGAGTAAAGATACGAATTATTTGAGTCCACTTTGGCTCTGATCCACTTATACATAAATAGATACCAAAGATACATTTGATTTCCATAAATGCCACTCGTGGCGGTTTGTATGACCCCCTCCCCCCCCAAAAGTACGGCATTTTCATGTATTTTATCAATAGCAAACATGATTAAAACGAAACAATATTTAGAATTTTTCTTTGATTGCAGTTGGATAAAAATAATAACTATAAAAAATCAGAAAAGAAACATTCATAAACTTATAAAAAAAAAAAAAAAAAAAAAAAAACAGAAGTTGCTTTTGTAGTATAATCCCTCTGAGTAAGGAATGGGGAATTTAGGTCTGAATATAATACGAATTATATACGGAAATGAAATGTGATAACCACAAATGTGTTTCATCAAGATTTTAAGAACACTTACACTTTTATGAACATTTTTCGTTTTTTGGTTTAAACTTTTTTTTTTTTTTTTAAATACACACACAGCTGGTTAAAACCAAGGTTTAAACCACATTGGTTTAAACCAGCCAACCGTGATTGCAATTAATACATTTCTTTTCGGTTCTTTAAATTTACGAAGACAATCCAAAGGTTGAACATCAGAAATTTTACGTGTGTTTGTTCTTTGGCAAAACTAGAATTTGTTCACATTATTCTTAACACATTTATCATTTACGTTTAAAATTTAAAGGAAACCTGAATGTATAAAACTGATACGACAAGGTTAATTTTATTGTTTGCAAAACGTCTACTTGACTTTCAACTTTTATACAATTATCACACTTTCAATATTATACGACTTCGCCATGTTCCCTGAATAATAACAATAATTCTATTTTCCTGTTCCCCAGTTAATTTTAGTTCTTTCATGAGAATACTGAACGCTTCGGAAGCAGTCCTTTCTCTGCATGATTTTGTGTTGTTTTACCATGGAAGGAATAACAGTTTTGTTTCAAATATTTTCAGTATTTTTTCAGGAAAGACCACTCAATTTAAGTTGAAGGAGTGGAATTCTGCATCTGAACTTTTAACAAAAAACAGTGAAATACGTATTTCAGTTTTCGAAGATTCCGCTCCCAAGTGGGGAATGGGAGTAGTTTCCATACTATTAAAATTTTCCACTGTTTATTCAGATACGGTCAGATGAATTCGCTTGAGATGCAAAATTCAGGTTATGTAAACAATTATCTAAAAATAATAGAATACGTATTTTAGTTCAGAAATTCCCTTTAAGGGGAGGAGGAGGAGGAGTCTTTTTCCGACATTGACATCCACGTGCCTGTATCATTATACGGGGAAATAGCTACGAAATCAAGACACAGCGATTGGAAATACGAGTGGTGACTACATAATTTAAGATCAAAATATGCAGGACTGTCTATCAAATTGAATTTATATTATTATCGAGCCAAGTTTTGAAAACTGGCGTCTAGGTCACAAGAAATTTTTTTCGAGCACTGTTTAGGGCTATTCTAAAGCCAAGTTTTTATCACGTCACTTCCATTAAAATGCGCACCCAAAGAGGGAAATAGAGTTTAAAATATGTGCCAAAAAATACAAAATCGCATGGGCCTCTCATGTAAGAGAGATGAAATTTGATACATAAATCCCTTATTTAAAAGCAAGTGGACGCGTGCCGCAGATTTCGGAAATTCCACTTCCAAGAGGGGAAGAGAGTAATACGTATAATTTTTTCTCAAGATATAAAATTGCCATTGATGTCTGTCTCATCATCATGGAAAAACTGTTGAATCGTTTGAAATTAACTTTTCAGCACAGTTGGCTCAAGTCAGGTTTTCAAGTCATTTTCATTAAAATTCATATCCTAAGGATGAAAAGAAGTTAAACATGTATGCCGAAAATCGGATATTATATAAGCTCTCATGTTACGGAGAAGAAACTCAGTACATATACTCCTTATTACAAGAAGTGGTCACGTTTCCCCACTATTTTCGAAAATTCTACTTCTAAGGAGAGAATAGGACAGGGAACCATTTTCTGTAACATTTTCGACGTTGTCTGTTTCGCAAAACGAATTTCGGAACATAGTTAGACTTGGACCAAGCTGTGCTTTAATCATGTTACTTTCATTAAAATGCATATCCTGAATGGGAAGTATGAATTAAATTTGTACCAAATATTGAGTACCTTACAAGCCTCTCATGTTAGGAATATCAAACTTCGTACATCAACTCCTTATTAAAAGTAAACAGTCACGCGCCCCAGCAATTTCAAAAATTCCGCTTCTAAAGGTGTTACGGAACAATTACTAAAATATTTAAATTTTCTATTTTATATGCATAAAATGCCCGAAATGAAGAAAAGTCCGAACTGTTTAAAGTGAGTTGCTAAACATAATTAGCACTTGGGTTCACCTGATATCTTATCAGTTCACTTCAATTTTAAAAAAAATCCTAAGTTGGGAAGAGAATCTTAAAATTTCTCGCAAAGAACAATGGCTTCACCGTATGAAATACATTTTTGAACCTAGCACTTGGGGGTCGAGATGATATTTTTTTATCTCATTTTGATTCAAATACATATCGTAAGCGAAGAAATGGCATTTCAACTAGTTTTCTTAGTACAAAATAAGAGGTAACATTACAACAAGTGAATAGAAAAGGTAAATTAATATCTGCACATCTGGGAATCCTAATGAAATATACTTTGAACACTTTCAACCCATCACAACAAATGAATGCCTGCCAAATTATTCACAAACACTACGGTTTAGAATATTGAAATATTCGCTACTTCAGACGAATTAACATTTTAAACCAATATACTGCATTACAAGCACTCCAAAAAGAATCGAGAAGGTACAGTGAAGATAAAAGGAACATATTACCCACTTCTCTTTCAGATCTAAATTTCTACACGTAGGAAAAGATTGCTACATTCGACTATCCAGTGATGCTATTCAGCCGGTTCGCAACAACCGGTTGATAAAATATTTCGAATTCGCAGAACTATTTGTTATACACAGACATAACCAGAAAAATTTTACCCAGTTATAGCCAGGAAGAGTGAATTTTAGTTTAACTATCTTTGTTTTTAGAAATTCTTACAGCTACAGAGTTAAACATATATCTCAAAACAAAATATAAGTGTTTATTTCTTAATCTCAAATGCTCAGATATCCTGAAAGAAAATTGGGTTCACATAAGTGTAGTGGTGAGGGTTATTTATATTTTAAACACATACATACCATTATCAATAATTGTCGATCCATTCCTGGATTTAAGTCTTTCCACTACTTTTTGACAACTATCTACTGAATAATTCGTTTCCAAGATATTTGCAGTGCTTCTAACTTCATCATACCTCTTTGTATTAGGATGCTGTATAGGTTTCTACTTGTCACTTGTAGTATTCAGTAAAAGATTTGCTTTTTTCTACCTTGTATAATTTGCCTCCTAAGAGAGTTATATCTACGTACCTATCCATCTGCTCTCTCTCTCCCTGCATATATATATATATATATATATATATATATATATATATATATATATATATCAGAACCGGTTGTTAAAAATGCACCACTGCAACTCACTGAATTTATTTGCACACGGCAATATAACAGAATATGTTAATTACGTAAGCAAGTTTGAAGGTCTAGGAAGACATGTGGATATACTCATACAATGAGAAGTTCCACTGAAAAGCTTATTAATTAAGAACTTATTGCATGACACTAAAGTGGTACGTTGCAACTACCCAGCATGATGGAAGTCTAAATGTGAAACTAACTTCTCTTCCTAAATTTGTTCACACTAGATAGCAATTGCCGTAGCAATTAGATCAATGCACTAAACTATTTCTCTATCAGCATTTCTGTACATTGGCTTTATTTTTCTTCAAGCTTACTTCCATATTTGTATATCTAAACATTTTATTTATTACCACCTAAAGTGAAGGTACTTACAACCAAAATAGAATAAAATCCAGGTACTGTTTCCCATTCTTTAAGTTTCGCTTCAGCAGGTTTGAGGACCGCTGCTTCCTGACTGGCTGCTCTGTGAAGAACTTCTAAAACCAGTGTATGAGCCTCTCCAATGTCCATACTCCTTCAAAGAGAATAACAAAGTTACTATATATTGAAGTACACAGACAATGGTTTAAAACAATGATGTGCTGCATCCTATAATTTGAGGACAATGCGTGTTACTTAAGCTTGTCTCAGACGGGACTGAAGTAAGGCTGCGATTCACGATCTAAAACTCACAACCTTACTTAACGATCGTGTGAGAAATAACTTGCTCCTAGTTCAGGTTGAAAGTTTCTGCTGTCCTTATTTGGATCCTGACTTGGAAGAAATAGAAGCAGTTTCTATTTTCATCTGGACTTGCATACAACTACCAATCAGAAAAGAGTACCGCCTGACGACATTCAACTTTATTTCTCGTAGTAATTTCAAAACAATGCTACCTGGACAAGAAAAGCACAAATAGTATTAATAGAGTCATACGAAAAATATGATTTTTTGTAGCACGATTTATATTATTTAAAAAATGCAAGAATAAAGTCCTTAGAGGAGGTATGCAGTGAAGGTATCCGCCCGAACACTACAGCTGTGAACAAATGTAATTACATCTTTTAAAAGAATAAAAATAGATTATTATTGTGCAATTTGTATACCAAAGAAATGTAACATGTTAAAAAAAAAAAGCGTGCAGGTTTACTTTTGGCGCACTACTCGAAATAATTGTTCAAAAATTAGAATTCTTTCACTAATTACCTTCTTATTGTTTTCTAAATGATTTATGCTGCGTGACATGAAAATATCCACATGGCATAGTTAAAATTCAAGGGGGTATCATAAGCAATTGTTGAAAAATTATAATTCTTTTACGATTTGCGTATAAATACAGCGTCCGGATGCATGCATAAAAACTACAGACCAAAAAGCACAAAACAACCTGGGCTAGGTCGCCGCTAAAAAGCACGAATGCTATCTAACCGAGTCATCGCAGAGCGAAACTGTAGGGCCCGAGAGTTACCGAGGTGATGCGTCTGAATGGAACAGGCGCGTTAGCGAAGGTGGGTATCCGCATAAGCGAGGGTAGTGAAAACGAATGGGTTTTGACAATGATACGAGTTTCAATAGTATTTTTCATGGTTTCATACTAGTAGCATTCCATTTGTCAACAAAATACAACTTCTGTAAACTGTGCAGAAATTCATCGCCGGTGGAAAATAGTTTCTATACAGGCATCTTTCATATCAACTCATTTATTTTACCCGTCGTAAAGCACTTGTAATAATTTTAGACTAGTAATCCTACACTTGTAAACATAAAATTAAGATGTGATGCGGCAAAAGTAAACCAGCGCCAAAAACAGAAACAATGAGAGTTAATTGTCATCAGTATTATTTGGCTTTTGTGAAATTTTAGGGAAAGTTCTACAATGCTGGCACAATACAAAAATTCCAGGTGTAGTGCATGAGATGGGTTCCCGGTGGGTATATGTTTACTTTATGAGCTATGTGGGCATTTTTTGTGAGTACTGAGCTGAGAGGATGCACTCAGTACCTATACTAGAAAATTGCTTTTTCTTCTTTATTTTAGCTTTCCGCGCCTGATAACTGCCCTCATTTACATATTTGGACAAATCATTTGATTTTCAGTTTTACAATCTGGTGGATCCAAGGATCTACGGACCACTTTTCAGCTGATACAGACTCCCTCATGTTCGTATCTTGCTGCTGAATTTTCGGAGTTACTAATTTCAATAGGGTATGGAACTGAATAATCTTTTTTTTTTTTTTTGGTAGGAACGAGGATTTGTAAGTGGTTTATTATTCACCATTGAAACTACGGTGCTTTCCTGTGCATTATTGCGGCGAAGAATTCACTCCCTGGTCCACTAGCTCCTCTTTACTCTTTATTTCTCTCTCTCGCTCTCTCTCTCTTGATTTTTTGGGGGAAGGGAGGGCGGATTTTGTGTCAGCAACAGAGCAGATATCGCTGATATGGCTATTTCATTCTCTTCAGATGAACTCATATCGTGAAACAGAAAAACAATAATATTTACGATTTGCGTAACACAGCGACCAGGAGAGTCTCTGCTGGTCGTCTGAGACCCCTACATCACCTCAAGATAAAAGAAATTGTATGGAAGTTTGAGTTAAGCAACACTGTTAAGTTGTAGCCTGGGTTGAGGCCTTATTTCAGATCCGTGTGAGACGGGCTTTACTCTAATTTGCACATTCCCTACGTTGCACTTCTTCCAAATAGATTATGTACAGAACATAAATATAGTACGTAATTGATGAATCGAACTGTTTACTTTTGCCAAAAAGGTATATAGGAGGATATAAATTTTAACATAAATGGGTTTCGCATCACATCTGGAAACTAAAGTACACTTTTACATTATATGGATCTATGAGTTTTAGTAGAAAGATAAGGAAGGAGATAGAATCTACAGTTGGGACGCTCCAGCCATACCACAAACAGTTTTTCACTGTATGTTACAGTTTTTGTTCTATGGAAATCAACATTAAAAACCAGACGTGCTAGTAATTTCTATCAGATTTCATTTCAATAGACGGATAAGGCAGAAATGGAACATATCCTTAGGATGCTGAATCCATATTCAACAACCACTTCCAACTATAAATTTTACTTGCGGCTGCTGAAACCTAAACTGATAAATTTCTGCCACTTCCAGATCAAACAGACGGAACCTATTCTTAGACCGCTGAATTCATACCAAAAACAGTTTCTTGCTACTACCTGTTTTGCTCTATATACTTTATTGAAACCGAAACTCGTACTAATTTTCATCATTTTCGGTTCTAATAGAATACGAGGTGAAATACGAATAAGGTGAAATCTATTCTTACGTTCATGAATCCATATAAGAAAACAGTTATCCGCTACCTTTTACATTTTCTGCTGTATACGTAGAGACGGAACAGTCTTGATACTCTGAATAAGTAAAAAGTTATCCGCAATTTTAACATAACTCTTCTGACAATGCTCATACTGACTTCTGTCCTCGTGTATTTTATTGTTACGCCGTTATGGTCATGCTATGAAAGTTTGATCCTAATTTCTCAATTTGTCTTCCTTTTGTTGCAGATAGAGCATGGCTGCTCCGTTAGAAGTCTGCACCAAAGAGAAATAACGAGCTTTGATCCGGTTTTTGTGGTCGGAAGATGTATCACAGGCCGCAATCCATCACAGACTTTCGGCACAATACAGGAACAGTGTCTTGTCGCAAAGAAGTGTCTATGAATGGACTGAAAAATTCAGAGGCTCCTTTCTCGTGCATAACACTTGTGCGACCATGTTAGAAGTTAAGATTAAAAATAAGACTCTTGAAACTGAAATGGCTGCTCCAGATTTTGTCCGTTGCTTTCGGTATCCGTTAAAGGGAGGCCCGTAACACCGATGGTAAGTATATACATAGTTACAACAGAACCCGATGGTAAGTCAGGGTGTCTACTAAAATTTCAAAATGAAATTTCGTGACCTTTTCTTTACCAAATCATAAAATTTCCTAATATTTTCAAGAGCGAATTTGGGTGCGAATTAGGCCGAATTTTCATCCATGCGATAGAAACGTATTTTGCTTGCGATTTCGTAGCGTCTAAAGCCGACCATACACATTTTTGGTGGTGAACTTTGACTTTTTATAGAACAAAATTTTCCAACCTGTACTTACATTTGAACAGTTAAAAAAAAATAGTGACCCAAAAGCTAAATTTCGTGACTTTCATGACCATTTTCTGATTTCTTGACTTTTTCGTGACCGATAGACACCCTGTAAGTATATACATAGTTACAACAGAACCCGAACATTTCATTATACATAAATATAGGAGGCCAATGTCCGTTGCAATTAGTATCATTATACCGGGTGTCTACTAGAGCTGACTTTGATATTTCGAGTATATTAGCAGTGTCCTACCTGAAAATTTTCCAGTATACTATGGTGAACTAAAAAAATAAAAATAAAAAAAGCGAGCCATATACGACTGTATGGTGATATTTTTCAGCCTGTAAAATACTGTATGTTGAAAAACCAATCTTCTTCAATATTCCTGTAGCAAGAACACAGAGAAAGTAATAGGATTAAAATAAAATTAAAATAAGAGTTTTTTTTTTTAGTTGTTATTTCTCCCAGAATGTCTGTCGTAATGTATTCTTATCCTTTTTTTGTTTTTTGCCTCCAATCACAGTCAACATTTTTCTCACATGGATCACAGTATTACATATATTCAGACTTTTCTTTACAGTCGTACTATATTTCGTACGAAAATCTGTTAAACAGAAGAGCAATTAATTACAAATATCAAATAGTAACATGTTTAATGTCTATGCTTTCACATTTAGATGTGCTAGGCTTACTGTCTTTACACTGCACAAATATTAAATGAATACAAACTCCATACAAAAATCAGTTAAAAGATAACATTTTCAGGATATGATTTGACTGTTTTTCTCAAGCTGTCCATTTTTGTTTCCAAAGTTTCTGATGCCTCTTTTCCACGTTGAAGCACAGCTTTAAGTTTTAGTTTCAGTTTTCTGATCTCATCAACGGCAAATTTTTCAGAGGTTGGCCAGTTACTATCCATATCAACATGATGGAATTCCCATCTTGAAAGATCTCAAAGGGATTTTTTACATTACCCCACTATTACACAATGATTTTCAGTATTTCAAGTATCAGTATACATCTTGACATGAATAATGACAAGAAAATCATATTTAGTTGTACGAATTTTGAACACTCCAGACGAATTAACAATTCCAATTCTCCTGAGCAACTGAATATAACTGCATGCCCATTTATTACTATCAACCAAGCGCAACCGATGTTGCACGATAAATGGTTCTCCAACCACCTTTTTACCTAACCTCAAAGAATGTCTTTCAAGTGTTTGAGTAGTTAATAATCAAAAACTTTGATCTTTATCAAAAGACAATTTTGATGCATGTATGTTTTTTCCCACACAACGTAAGTAGCCCTATGTGACGATCAGCACAGAGAACAGTCTTCAGTTTTATCCCCAAGAAGAGTACCCATGGGAAGCATTGGAATTATCGGGTAAAATATACATAAAGAGAAACATATTCAGGTTTAGTTGCTGTTATATTATACTTTATTTCATTTAGTAAGACCGAAAAAAATTAAATCTTTGAGTTTATGTCTGTTAGATATCAATAATGGACCATGTGGACTGAGCCGAACAACAGGATCCTGAGGAATCTATGCTTGCAGAGTATTAAATATTATTACCAGTTATCGAAGTGAGGACTTCAGTAATAATGACAATTAAATACATATAACAGAATACATACCTCCAAGTAACATGTATTCCAGTATAGCAAGGAACAGACTACAAACGACACAACCTCACACATAACTAGTGAAATAAACTTAAGTGCAGTGTTTTGCTTCATTCAGAGTGCCAAGTGTTTTGTGACAATGTTCTTTTCTTTTTCTTCCTTTCTTACAGACAGGATGCAGTGACATTAACCTATATTTATTATAATATTACTTTGTCAGCAGAATACTCATGTGATACAAACAACATATATTCATGTTACTGGTGACGGACAATGCTGGTGGTGGAACATATATACATACATACGAGTCAAAAGAAAACTTTACATATACAGAGTGTTCAAAGATTAATGGACGAATTTAATTATTATTTTCTTTTCATGTATATACAGGTGGACAGTAATCCTTTATTTTTCCTTCTTCTTCTTTTGGCACACAGGCTCATGTTCAAAATTTCGAGGTAGGGGTAAAGTAAAGTACCGAAAATCCTTACATGTATTTTGTAAATTTATTTTGTTTATTGTAAAACAAGGAAGCGATATTCAAACTATTTGTTCAGGAAAATAAAAACAAATAACGTAGGCATCACACCACAGTTATAGGAAGTTTTCCTATGCGGAAATAACAAAGTAAGGCATTTCATAAGTAAGGAGACCAGAGCTAAGCTCTACGCTATAACCAGGAGGCATCTGTATCCCGGAAAGGGGCTGTGCTGGTTGAGTACGGAGAGTGGACTGGAGAGTTGTAATCAAGATTGCATAGTGAAAAGACATCTATTGGAGATTATCAAAGCTGAACTACCTGTGAGTATTACATCTATTAACGATGTTGGATGGTCATAATAGTTAAGTTTCTGTGCCATTACGATTTAGTAGATCTTTATAGTTAAAACCATTTCGAGTCCTGATACCTTGTGGTGTGATGTCGAAAATATCCAAAAGAAATTGATTATTTCATTTCTTATCCTACGAAGATTAGTTAAATTCATCCTCGAGTTGTCTAAATATACGGTGTTACAAATTTCAGATGAGGTACGCTCTGCCCCCAACCATAAAAATTTTCGAAAATAGTAAGTCATTCCAGTTTGGAATTTGTAGCACACATTATTATACTTTATTTCATTTTAAGACCGAAAAAAAAAAAAAGAAATCTTTGAGTTTAACGTCCCACGATTATGTCTGTTAGGCCAAGGGAAATAATGATTAAAGCAAATGAATGGCGATGGAAGAATTGGTGGAATAAGAAAGTGGTAGGAAACGGAAGTACCGCGAGAAAACCCACGAGCACGATGCTGTCCACCACAAACTTACTTCGCCAGGGATCGAGCCAGGCACCTCATGCACCAAACGTAAGCTCTCTACCATTGCACAACCGTGCCCTCATTAGTAAGATCTATATCAAGCCTTGGTTTAGAAATAACTCTTAAATTTACGATAAGCAGTAATTGTTTATTAATGAATAGAAACTGAATATTACAGTAACAATAATAAGTGTAAATGATAATAAAATTCTGTCTGTATTTTGTAAGTATTAAAGGAACACTCAGGACCAGCGAGCGCGCTTAAGTGTGCACACATGCATTTGATATTGCAACCGCTCCATTCAAAGGCTTCCATCCATCCTGCTTTCAAACATGGGAATAAATTAGCATTATTAGGAAATAATAAATAGCCATGTGCACACCCACCTTCAGTAACGCGTTCTCGCGAACCCTCCTGTTCTCTCTTGCCTTGACGAGGATTAGATATAACACTAGCTTCTAGTGACTACCTAGCACAAGTTTGTGCGTTTTCGCACTTGTCGCCATAATTGTATAGTGCATGGTTCATTAACATACATAACTCGTTATGTTCCGCAGATGGCATTTAGTAACTTTCCAAAATCTATCGGCGGCACCGGAGCCGGTACTGGGACTTGTGGTGACCTTGTTTATGCGTATACTCACCATCACTGACGCGCGTACCCCCTACGGACGCACCCCGTCGATACCACTCAGGTTTCCTATGCTGCGCTCCTGCCGACTCGGTTAAATAGCATTCGTGCTTTTAGTGGCTATCTAGCACAAGTTGGTTCGTGTTTTATGCACTGTAGTTTTTATGAAATGTGTCCATACTGTATTTACACTCATCACAATTACAAAGAACAAACCGTAATCACCACCAAGTGAGTCAGAGTCACTACCAGGTGATTTCAGGAAGAAACTAAATAATACCCTCTACTGCAAAATAAATTGTTAAAAACAGTTTGTGTTTCGGGGGGCTTATCCCCCTTCAATGTCTAAACTACTTACTTTATATCAAGTCCTGTCTTACCTTGTCATCGATGTCTACTGTTTCACTTGTTCCCACTTGTTCAGCTGAGTTTTGTTGTTTTTCATTAATTTGTACTGTTTCGCTCACTCCACTGAGAATGTTTTTTTTACTGACGTTCACGCGTACTATGAAATACTACGTTTTGTTTTCGTCGATTAATTTCTTGAATTTTAATGGGGACATATGCATCGAGGCTATTTGTGCCCGTCACAATCAACACGACTTCTCAAAATCATAGACTGCCGTAAACAAGGTTTAAAAAGCACACACCAATATATAACAAAATAACTGTTGCAAAATGATTAGCACACAGTTTTTCTTTTATTGTTTGTCAAATGTCGTTGTTAAAATTTTGAGTCATTTTTTAATTGGGTAATAGTATACATGAGAACCCCCTGATCTGCGTTTCTTCTGTGTTCTATTACCACTTCTACATGAAATACCATAAATTTTCTACGTAGTGCAATAGTAAGAAGTATCCATCTGCACAAGACATGCGATATGCGTCAAATCCCCCCCCCCCACACACACATAGTCATAGATAAAGTACAAGGGCACTACACATGCAAATATAAAGTACAGGTACGTTCTTTTTTATTTTCGTATCAGTCGATAAGTAAATAAAAGTCGCTTTGTTGCCCCCCTTTGTAAGTTCGTACATACTCAATGAATAATCCCTAAAAGTATGAGCGTCCTGCTCCTTCGGGAACTGATGCAGCTTCATGTATACTAATATCCTTTAATTATTTTTTTCGTAACGTGCATGAGTTGGAATTGATTATTTGGACATTGAAACAGTGCTGTTTTAATTATACTTTTGGAAGGAAATTGATAAAAATGAGAAAGGAGTATTACGTCATAGCCGTGTTATAATCTTTGCATTGCACTTATTCGTTTCTTTTCCTTTCTACTTTAAATTTTGGCGATTTTCTATCTGAAATGTGGGTTAAGTAAATCCCCACTAATTAACTATGCCTATCCGGATAACTGAAAAGAATGAATCTTTTAAGTTTTACGTTCCACGTTATACCGGCTAGGCTAAAGGGGGAGATGATGATGAGAAATGAATGAAATGAAGAAAGTGGAAGGAAACGGGACAACTTAGGGAAAACCCCGGCACACGGCGTTTGTCTACCACAATGCTTACTTGGCAGGAGCTGGGATCGAAACAAGAACCCCATGTACCAGAGGTGAACGCTGTACCACTGAGCCACCACGGACCCCCTATGCAGATAATTATTTCAGATTTTATATATTTTATCGGGACACCAACTACCGAACTTTACCCCTAAATATCAATAACATTATAATGAATATTTAACTCCGGCCAACAATTTAAAAATGACAACGTAACACACCAGCGGCACCGAACTACTTTGGAGACAGTCCACCTCGGGACACCAACAAACTAAACCAATAGTTCTAAACCACTCTTCTTTTCGATAAGCATGAAGGCGAATTGGAGTGTGCCATGTAAACCTAGTTTATTATTATTATTATTATTATTATTATTATTATTATTATTATTTATGCACTTACATTTTGAAAATACATTTCGAAGAGGTCCGGGAATCAGAGCTAAATGTGATGAGAGCGAAAGAGGGTAAATTCCAAAACAATTCGAAGTCGTCAACGAAGGACTGATTTTTGCAAATGTTATGAACGGTTATATTGGTCTTACTTGTTATACGGCGAAGAAGACACAGAAACAACGCACATTTTGACCCTTTCATTAATATACAGAAAAACAGGAAAATTTAATTCATAATCCTCTATAAGATAAAACAAAAATTCGGAAAGGCTGGCGATCGAATGAGTCCCTGATGGTGCCGATGCATTATCGAATCCTTTAGAGCAGTTACATATAGTATGTTCCCCGCCCATCACTGGTTAAGAATGAACATATTTATCACATTTCATATTCAGTTATACATTTCTGTGACATGTTTTTTCTGACTTATCATTTGTGAGTGAGATTACCGTCCTTTTCAGCAGCGAGGCTGCTGGCGAGGGTCTTGGACCTACAACTTAACGTGGGATCCGAACAATAACTCCCGCCGGGATTCGAACCCAAGTGTCCTGCGCCAAAGACGCATATCCTAACTACATAGTTACAATGGAGCACACCCTGTTATGAGTACCGTATCAGCTTTAAGTTCGATGGTACACTACACGAAAAAGTCTTTAACGAACTCAGTAATAATTTAAGCATGAACAGCGCTAAACTGAAATTGACATTACGAATACGTAACTCTCATTTGGTAGTTCGTATTCTCAAATCAACGCAAGTTTTACCTATATTAATTAGAGTCAAATATTAAATTTTTGAAGTACTCCTAACTAGATTGAAAAGTACAAGGGATATTTAGTCAAAAAGGTTAAAGTTTGAAAACAAATTGTTATAACATATTTGACAAAAATTGTTCAAATGGGATTTAAAAAACTTACTTTTTTATTACGTAAACAAATGATATGCAATCGTTTCTCTGTTAAAGAAATTTTGAATGAAGAGCACAACGTATTGCCGGCTATGACTGGCAGCTGACGCACCCTATAACAAGATCACATAGAAATCCCTATATACCTCTTCCAAAACCAATAAATAACAAAGATCTTTTTCTAAAACGATTGCAGATTTATTTAAACATTCTATCATTTATTAACGACACGCAGAAAATAATGACATAAATACGTAATTTACCTTACCATGAATTCCACCAATATTTCCTCCGTATCCTTTCTTCTTCTTCTTTAAAAGAAGTGTTATCACCCTCACCATCAAAATATTTAAAAACCCTTATGTTATGTGGAATAAATAACCTTACTAATTTGGCTAAATTACAATAACATTATTGCTATTTTAATTTTAAAAACTAAAAATTACACTATGTTCCGACTTAAAGAATACCATTGTGGAAATGCTTTATTTATTTACTAAAATATCAAGTTTAGTAGCCAACATTGGTAAAATAACAAGAAAAAGAGCTATGCTTGCTATATGATAACTATAAAGGATCAAAATTAGAACAGATATGACAGTTGAAAACACATGTGGAAATTTATGCTAAGAAAAAGGAAGCTAAGTCAGGGGGTTATTCAAGTCAATGAGAGAGATGTCAATCGACGTCGTGTTGGTATTGCAAACTGTGGATTTCTGTAGAAAGGGACAACAATATTACAATGTTGGCACCTTGTTGTAGCCCTTATTCAGACACTCACAAATGTTTTTCAACATTTACGTCCCACGTTTATGGCGGCTAGGCGAAAGAGATGGTGGTGATGAGAAGAATGAAATGGTGGAATGAAGAAAGTGAGAGGAACGGGAGAACCCTGAGAAAACCCACGCATACGGTATTTGTCCACTACAAATTTCACTTGGCGCAGAGGTGAAAGCTCTACATTAAGCCACCGCGTCCAACAGAGGACACCTAAGCGGAATGCTCACGACATGGCAACAGGGTAACACGTGCTTCCCAATTCGTTTCTCATTTTGACCAGAGTGTAGTTTTCTTGAATCTACATTGATACAATCTTACAGACTTGTCATACATTCTACAGACAAGTTTATTAACTTAGGTTTAGATCCGTACACGTTTGAGTCAATGCAACACAAGATTTGCAATTTAGTTTGCGAAAATCGGAATAAACGTAATAATGACTTATTGTACTCTGTTTACGCGTATCGTTATTGCAAGCAATATTTCACGAAGACTGGTGAGGAATTATCCCCTTGTCGTGACAACCGTGCATCAAATTTTACATAAGCTGTTACGGTTATGTGGGTAGAAAACCAGGGAGAAGGGAAGTGATTTAAAAGGCATTCTTGATGGTATTATGAGTACGCATTTGTTTGTCCCATTTTTCTACGCATCATAACAATACAAACTTTGCTTTTTCGTTTGCAATAATTTGAATGGCATATCAATTTTGTGAATTTGCGATACAACTGCAATAACGCAAGATAGGCCTATAAGTTTTTAATTTTCGATCATCCGTGTATTGATGCAAATTGTCATTTCCAACAATTTTCTTCGACTCATCTAAAAAAAAAAAAATCTTTATGAACATTTTGTGTAACGATTGCAAATTTTGCAAATACATATATGTAATGAGGCTCCTGATAGAGAACAATCCCCAAAATTTTCCGATTGATTAGAGTTTTAGGATTTACTTTCAACACCAATACTATATGATAAGAAACTTATCGGGCGTTTACACTTAGTCGATTTGCGTTCGATTCAGTTGAATTGACGTCACTTTCAACTTAATCGACCGTGTAAACGGGAATTCAACTTAATCGCCTGTTGATCGAAAGCGACTAATCAACTGGCAACTGAATTGAAAGACGTTCTATTTTCTGTGGTTGAAATAATTGAACACATTCATCGATCTGATTCGGCCTAGTTGCTTCGATTTAGTGACAAATGCAGCGAATCGATGTAGTCGTGCGACTAAATCGACCAAGTGTAAACGCCCCATTACTGTTCAAAAGGGATCCGTCGATCTACATAAGGGATCCGTCGATCCGAGGAACTACATAATTTATACGGTTTACCCAACATTGTTAGGATCATCTAGTCTAGGAGGCTTAGGTGGGATGGAAGAAAGTAGAAACGCTTTCAAAGTCTTGAGTGGAAGATCAATCGGAAAACGACCATTAGGAAGACCTAGGCGCAGATGGGAGGACAATATTAAGATGGATCTCGCAGAGATAGGAATAGAAAGTAGAAACTGGATGCAGTTAGCTAAGGATAGAAGTCAGTAGAGAGCTTTTGTGAACGCGGCGTTGAACCTCCGGACACCATAGGCCATAGAGTTAGTTAGTTAGTTAGGCTAAATATTTTATTTTACTATACTCATCATATACTTTCTTTTCTTATAAAAATAATCGTTCTATCATTTTGATTTCTAAAAATATAGGTGACAGTAATTAATTACTTATCTTCTTTTCGGGTGCAGAATAAGACTGATTCGATATTACATAGACGTATTTGACCCCTCCCAGTTTGGGGGTGTAGAACTGGCAGTGCTGTTTAGCTTCTGTTACATGCTGATCCGGCCCGTATCCACGGGGGGCTAGGGTGGGACGCCACCCCCCTAAAATTTTCATGGTAGGCTTGCAAATGAACTATAATATCGTGATGAACTATGATATGGTTGAGCCGGGCCTCCCCCTAGATTTTTGGGCTGGCTACCGGCCTGATGCTGATCCTCTGGTGGCTTTCAAAGTATGCTTTCCAGAACGTATCACTAATAAACCTTGTTTCGCCTCGTGTGGAAGTATATTGTGTTCATCGTGCATTCCTTACAACCAAGACGAATGATTTGGAATGTAGTTTTTCTTTTACGTACGTGTGTGGGTCAGTGCATTTTTTTAAGAAATCGCTACTGGGTATCCAGGTACAAAAGGGGGCCTTGACACACACATAGCAAAATTCAAACACACAGAGATGTTTTAAAGTGCATTTTTGGATAATGTACACTTTTGAAATAATGACATACAAAATGAGGTATTCGTCACACTTCTGTTAAACCGTTTCATTTCCGATTCAACACATTGCCATCAATACAGGAGCGGACATATCTTTTTTACATTTTGGCTCAGATCCTCCTTCAGGCCGGTACTTAAACATAAAACCATAATTGGATATTTTCCTTTATTTATTTATTTATTTATTTATTTATTTATTTATTTATTTATTTTTATAACCATATTTTTAAATTTGACATAGACAGGACAAGGACAAAGAAACGCGACTAATACAGATGGAGAGGATACAAAGCACACAATACAAGACACAAACTGCTTAGCAAGTAAATAATACGTAAACTTGACTAAACATTTCCCTAACGGAATCATTTTATGTATATATGCATGTATTTAATGTTAAATATTATTACTAATTTATTTTTTAAAGAAACAATGTATTAAAAATTTATCTTTATGGTTTAAATATTATCAATGGTTTAAATCATAGTATGTAAGCCTTTTTGTTAGTGGTTCCACTTCTGCTATCATTTTTACACTTTAAATATCAATCTGTTTCACATTGTTTGGTTTTTCGCCTCTTTTAAAGCGTGTTACTCCACTTGTAACTGGTTAATTTCTACAATTATTTTCACACTTCAAATTTTAAAATGTCCCATATTATTTGGTTTCTTATCTGCATTAAAGCATTTTAGGCTATTTGTTAATGATTATACTTTTGCTATTATTTTCACACTTTAAAGCTGAAGTTGTTTCACGTTGTTTGGTTCCACAAGTACTTTAAAGCCGTGTTATCCCAGTTGTTATTAGTTATACTCCTGCTATTATTTTTACACTCTGCATCTGAATGTGTTCTGCGTTATTTGGTTTCTTATATGTTTAGAATATAATTGAGTAAGTTGCTCATCTAGTTACCATAGGTTTAACAGAGCCGTTAAAATCATCAGCAGTCTTAACACCTGTATTACTATCACGGCAATTGATACATGATCTACTATCACCAAATTAAGGACACTGGCTGATAACATCGCAACAAATGCCTATGTGACACAAATATGTTGACTTTGAATATAACAGATTGTTCAACTCTGAAAAACCTTTTCACAAACTCCCTTGTCTTATAGATACCACGATCAGGCCTGCTCTCCCATCTGTCCTTTTGCTTCAAGAACTCCGCTACAGCGATCTTACGTCGTAGTTCGCAGTACCTGTTCTATTTAGCGGTATTAGAAGTCGATCATTAGTCGTGTTTTCACACATCGACAAACGATGATCACTTCGAAGCTGGTTATAGTGTGAAACAGCTCGTTCAACTGAAATGCTGTGAGGTGATATTGTAAGTAAATTCCAGGACGTAAATGACAGCATTCCAGGAAGTTTCTGCAGCATTCCAAAGACTGGTAATAGTCTCTTGAGTCTCACAAAATATTTCATTTCTACATCAGCACTATCCACTAGTAAGGTACTTCCTGAATTCCTAGCCAGCTGTCGCATACATTTGAGGCAAAAGTATGTACTTCTTCTTTTCCAAATATTGCTTCTTGCTAATGGACGAACAGCATTTACCATAGACTATGCTGAGATTCGGACAAAGTAGTCTGATTGGAGCTGAGAATGCTGTCATCTTCTATGTTCAGTCAAACACCAAGGAAGTTTAAGCAAGATTGCACTGTTTCTCTTCGAACAGCTTCCCAGTTTCTGTTTCGACGAGTCGCATGCACATTATGATTTGTACGACATTGTAGCTTCTGTTCATCGTCCCTCACGTTGTCGCTAGCTACACAGTCCTCCTTTCCACCGGGAAAGGGATTCTCCAACATTAAGGTCAGTTTCCTTAATGCTATATCCCTCCTGTAAGAACATCAATCAGTAGAAAATCAGACCGTTAAAGAATATTCTGCATCTTCTGGAAGATACTAATGATGTCATGCATGAGAACTGTTAGCTTAAACTGTATGGAATTTTCGGCCCACGCGTCTAACATTCCGTTGGCAGCAGCTCAATCCTTTTTCTCCCCTTCCCTGACAATTGCCTCCCAAACCATCTTGCATCGAGGAAAGTTGTGGAGTACGGCGACAATGAATGTATGCAAGTGTTCACTAAACCGTAACCTTGAAGTAGGCAAGAAAAGTATGGAAATTAGCCATTGTTTTGTGCAGCACACCGCCCGCTGGATGGGAGCGAACCTACCGTCCAGCGGGCGGTGGTGCAGCATTTTTGCTTTTATTTTCAATGTTCTGAAATACATTGTAACATTTTTCAAACTTGACAGTCAATATGTTATTTCAGGAACAAAGTCCAACATGTCCTCCATTCCAGGATCAGATCTGTGGTAAACACACCAAACAGTAAGGATGTCGGCATCGACACTCTGAATCAGCAGCTCCTTGCTCTAAATCTTGCCGTTTTCTATCTAAAGTTGCTAGGTCAGAACTGGCTATCGTCGCAACGCAAGGTGTTCCCCTAAAGGATAAAAGTTCTTTTTACAATTTTTTATCAGAAATAATGAGTTTCAATTGTAACGAACCAAAACAGTGTTGTAAGCTAAAAATAAGTAAAAAATTCACTTCATAAAAATTAAATATCCAAATAGCAAGTTGTTTTCTGTTATTTTCTCTCAGAGACTATTCAAAAGATATATAAGCCAAACGTCATTTGGACCGTTATGTGTGAGAGTTCTGCTTCAACCTTTCTATCTATTTAGTCGGTCTATTAATTTTCTCTGTATTAGAGTAGAATGAAAGTATTAGCATCTCGAATAGATAAATGAGTACACGAAACGAAGGAAAAAGGATCTAAAATTTCAAGAATGAAGCTCTCCAATTTTATACCTACCCACAGAATACAAGCCATTACATATAGACACAAAACCAAAGTATATTGAAGTGATTTTAAACTTACAGTAATTCAAGTAATTTATTGTTTAAGTACTCTTCCAGTAATTTAAAGATTTATGAAGTAAACTGGGTATCCAAACTGCTGGGCCTGGGTATCCAAGTGCTGGGCCTGGGTATCCATTTGGATACAAAAAGGTAGCTTAAAAATGCCCAGGTTCATATCCCTTTATACACCCTGGTTTTAAATCGAACACTTCTCTATGCTTCATTAAAACTTTTCTTAATTTTTGCTTTTCAACCACACTGAGGTCGGTGTACCCTTCTACGAGGCTAGAAATCTCAGCTGGTGTGACTTTAGCTTGTACTTTATTCCATTCATGCGGGCTGTACACTACATTGGCAAGTTCAGTAGCTCCCATCCAGATGGGATCTGAGAGAAGTCATCTCTTTACTATGCCCTTCTCTATTTCTTACATCTTCCATCTGAAATGCATAGATGGATTCTATACCCGTTTCGCCTATTTCGCCCACTTCGCCTATGGGAAAAGAATATAAAAATCTCTCTTCATCTTCAAACTCTAAAGTCAAACTCCTGACCACTAACTCACTCTCTTCGATTTCTACATCTTGAAAACTAACCTGAACCTCAGTTGGTGAATTTAGTCTCAAAACTCCTACGTTATAATCTAGCACAGCCTTGCTCTCAGCAAAGAACTGTGACCCAATAATCAAGGGATGATTTAATCCTTGTACAATTAATTCCACAGTATAGAATTCTTGATTACTAAATGTCATTACTAGCATCACTTGACCAAGGATTTTGGCTATAGATTTTCCAAAAGCCGAACTAACCTTTATATTGTTTGCTTTTAGGAATGCAGGGGCGGGGTGATATTCTTTACCTGTGCCCATAAGTCACTACTAATTGCGCTAATAGATGCTCCGCTGTCAAGAAGAGCACATACTTTTTTACCAAATAAACAAGTTTCTACTTCTGGTAACGTTATAACATTGTTGGTATGTGCATTCTCCCTTTCATCTGTTTCCAATAAATCTCGAAAAATGGCATTTGATTCATCAAAAAGACCTTTATTTAATTTAATATTTTTTCCACTTCTCAAAAGCAAACATAATTCTTTATCTTTACCTTTGGCACTTTTATCATCCGAAAAATATTGTTTATTAATAATTTTGTCACATTGTATGCAATCTCGGCTATTACGTTCCAATCCCATGATTTCTAACTAATTGACAAGAGTTTCGCATTCTCCCTTATTATGTTCAGCATGATAAGAACTATCCTCATTACGCACACTACTAGGTAAAAATTTAGCACTATCAGATAGAGAACAGTTATCTGTAGCTCCTAGACAGCGTGCGTACGTTTCTTACTGTCTAGAAACTGTTTGTCTCATATTCCGGGGGCTCTGTGACCTAGATCTTTGGTTTTCACTTTCATTAGAAGAACCGTTACCCCTACTGAATTCCATATTGTTAACCTGCTCTTCACCAGAGTATGATCTCCTCCGACCTCTGGGATTATTCCTGTCCCTGAAGGAACCTCGGTTGTTTGAACGACCCTGAGACCTTTCATTGTTATTATTCTCACCATTTCTATCCCTTGGTGACCATGTCGTTCCATGGTTGCCAAATTGCCTACTCGTGTTCCCTCTACCTCTCTGTGTATTTCCACAACGATTCTGATTATTGCGATTCTTTCGTGGGGAATATGGGCGGTGTCTATACGATGTACTGCTAGCTCTTTCATTATCGCTTTCTTCTATTGACATCATATTAATCCCCATTCTAATGTTATTGTTTCCGCTATTATTTTGATACGTCACTTGCAATTCTGCCACAAGATCAACCAATTCTTCGATTGTTTTAGGTTTGGATGATATCAGAGACCTGTAAATCCAAGATGGCAGTTGTCTTGGCAGTATCTTTAAAAGTACTTGCGGTTCTAATGGCGGCGATAAAATACTATTTTTATGCAGCAAGTCTAAAAGGTACTCCGTGGGAAGCCTGTTTGAATGGCTATCAAACCGAGCCGTTAGAATGGTCGCACGTAAGTTCGCCAACTTCTCTTCGCTCAGATAGGTCCGTTTGAAATGCATTATAAAATCTTGATACGTCTTGCACTTAATTAGAGTTACTTGAGCCCATTGCAGTGATGTATTTCTAAAGCATTTCGAGACAAATTGTAGCTTTCGATCTACCGGTACTCCCGTGAGATCAAAATAATTATCGAGCTCGACAAGAAAATTATGAGCCTGCACTTCACTTTCTAAACCAGAGAATATAGGAAGAGACAGATCACGATGAATCAGTCCCACAGCTGATGCTAGCTGGCACGTAGAGACAGGCGGCTGAGCGTTTGACGATGCACGGGATTCTGTCTCGTCTCGAAAGACAAAACAAGGAGCATCTCGAGAGGTACCAGGTTGGTTATTGTTTATTCTTTCACCTCTGTCATCAATTTCTCGAACCGATTTCTTTAAAGAAGCAAGTTCTTTCTCTAATTTGGTGCAAACAGAAGTAATATTCTGTTGTATCTCTTGCATACCATCCCGATATTCGCTCCGCACCTCTTCAAGCTGGTTTTCGTGACCAATTTCTTCGCGTAATCGACCCATTTCTTCTCTCCACTGTATTTTTTCACGCTGTATATTATTCTCCGCTTGAGCAATTGACCCTCAACGCTTTCCAACCTACTTGTCACCTGTTCTACACAAGTCCTGACGCTTTCTACCTGGTTGTCTACTCTCACAATGTCTTGTCCTAAAGTTAATTGTATTTCATCTAATTTTCTATTGTTACTCGCCTCGAGCTGCTGTACCCTCTCATCATTCGATCTTATTGAACCTCGTAACTCGTTGCATGCTCCAGCTAATCGCTCATTGAACGATTCAGCTGTTGCATCCAGCCGAGTACTCAGTTCAGCTATACTGTTCATTAATTTACTGCTATTTACTTCCTGCCTTTTCACTAATTCCTGTACTGACTTTTCCTGCTGTTGTGCAATTTTTTCCTGCTTATCAACTAGTTCCTTTACTGACCTTTCCTGTTTGTCAACGAGTTCTTTCACAGTGCTCTTTACCAGCTGTTGTAACATTACAAACAGTGGATTCATAGATGGATCCATTGTCTCCATGTTCACAACACTGGATGGTCCAGGGATCGAATCCTTTTCGTTTTCCTGACTTCCCTGATTTCCGTTTCCGTTACTAACTTCTCCCTGGCTTTCTATATTCGCCATTCTCTCCTCTAACTCTAACTCGCCGAGCTGATTCTGCGGAAAGTTAACCAGGTCTTCTTCCATTTTCTTTTTCTGTAGTCTAGTGACCACCATCAACTTAATAGAAATACTCTAACTCTCTAACTTCCTAAGATATGCTAATTTCTGTATCTTATAAAAATAACACGCAAAAAAATGTTATCCCCCTCTTAAATTTTCCGACAGGCACACATGGAAATACTCTAATCAGAATAACTAAATTCTTACAAATAAAACATGTAATTTTGGCTGTTTTTTTCGAAATAAACAAGGAAACAAAGAAACAAAATTCGTAAATAAAATGTTGCCGGACACAAAGCTTATTACTTCATTGTTGGTGTATGGCCCTGAACATTTCATTGACAGCATCCACTTCTTTTTTTTTAAATATTACAACCCGTGACACTGAAGTGATCTCGCCTTACGCTGGGTAAGCCAGATTTTGTGGTGGGCTAAGGTGAACGTGTTGGGCATAGCCAATTTTGAAATTAAAATACTTAAATATTTGCACCACAATGGTGGAGTGCCCTGAATGGACAGTCCCAAGAAGTATTTAAATTAAGTAATTAACAGAAGTTATGTAAATGAATTATATGAAATACTTGTGATTACTTAAAATATTAAAGATATAAAAGAAATATTCGGTAGAGCTTTTTTTTAAAAATTAAGTGATTTGAAATATACAAAATACTCTTTAACTCAGGTAATCAGTGGCTTTACTTCAACTCAGATGCTCCATTGAAATTGTCAGATTACAACCATACACCCTTCTCTGTTCATGTTCTTGCCATGCTGTAAAAGAAAAGCATATGCGAAATTTTCCACATACCTTAATTGATGTCTAGAATCCGTACAAGAAAGACTTCCATGTTATTTTGTCGAATTTTTAATGTTGATAAAAAAACACTCCACTCCTCCACAGAAATCATACAGATTTTAAACACTGATATTCACACACATATATAAAAAAATTATTTTATATTCACACGAATATTAAATTGAAGTGACCGGTCGATAAAGAAAATTTGGCCATTATATATTTCTGTTCATAGTTCGTGCACGTATTGTTTTGACGTGTTCTTCATTGTCTTCTTCCTTCAGTCCTCTCTCTTCTCACTGAAGTTCACTCGGCATCCTAGAACCTCCTAGATGATATCAATTGCTGCTACTGATGGCTGTTCTGGTTGTTTCTTCGCTGCACTGGTGTCTCTCTCTTAGTATCTTTGGATCCATTTGAAGACATCTGGTTTATGCAGTGTTACTGGATAATTCTCATCTGTATTGCCTCAAAAGACACTGGAAATGTACTGATTCTACGGTCCAGTTTCAAAGTTCTCACTACTTCGGACACATATGACGCACTTAAAATTTTACTTTTCGAATTTTATACATATATCACACAGCAAACTACATACGAGAGTTATATGCTAGTATTCATTGTCCTAGCTGCAGATTCAAAACTCAGTCTCTGCATCTATAAAAAATATTCTAACTCTCCTTTTTTTAAACATCTCGTCTCGCAACATGTGTTTCCCGTAAAGCACAGTTAAGTTCTGAGATGACGTTAAGTTCTGAGACAGACTTACTACTGTTGATATTTCAGATCAAGAAAAAAACTTAATCTCGAGTAACGTCGCAATTCGGCTATTTAAAATGTGCCTATCTCACAAAACAGACCATTGTCACGATGAGTCTTGCACTAACTATTACAGAGGATGACCTTTGTATATCGCGTCTTAACACCAACTAACTTGCTCCTTCCCTGTCAAACAGTTTTCTTTTAGAGGAAACAACACGATTTTCAAAGGCTCGCTCCTGACCTACCCAAAATTCAATGTATAGACCCTTTTCGCGGACCCTAATGGTTTTGTCGCCAAAATGTCTGGGTACTACACTTTCATGTAATCTTTCATTTATTCTTAGATTATTATTGCTTGTCATCTGTATTGAGTTTGACCACCGGATAGAGGAAATACTAAACTTTAAAACGGTGTATCATACACTTTGTTATTCAAATGTTAAATACTTGTTTTCGTATTGTTTTCCCCGGCGTCACTGTACATTTTCTTTGTAAACAACCTTCCTTGCCGAACCCAGTCCACGTGCGTTTCTTTACCTTGCCAGAGTACTCTAGCGGTGATCTCTCGCAACCTCCACACACACACTTGTTCTTGGTTTTTCACTTTCTTTTCACAATAATTATCATGAATCAACAATATATTCTATATTACATTGTACCTAATATTCCTCTGATTATATTTACATAGGATTCCAGCAGTGACATTCAATTTAGAATTAATAATCAATAAATATACACATATCGGCTGCTATGACATTCACGGTACTGCATATCGCTGTCGTCTCAATTACAGCAATGTCAACATCAAGCACAGTAAAGTAATAAGCTTTTGTTTTAAAGTTAAGGTAACAACAAAAAATCTTTTCTGACCAAAATTACATATTATCTTACATTTCTACAATTCTAAATATGTAATAATGCTAGGATATGACTGCATTCATAATTTTCAATGGGGGGAAAACCCACTCGCAGGAAGAGCAGGAGCTCTTCACTGTCAAAACCGCGCTTTGAAGAAAAAAAATATAGGCTGATTTTGCTGTCGGGATCTAACCCAAGCTATCGAAGTTTCTAGTGTGAAAAATGGTCACTTGACGAAAATCTAACGCCTTATTGTTCCCAAGAATTCTAACCCACTTGCTAAAATATCTGAGCAGAAATACACAAAGGTAATGGGATAGGATCTATGTCGCCAGGGCACTATCTGCAGCAACGTTAGCAACTCTGCTCACTTCTACCTAACTAAGTTAGAAGTATGATTTAAATATATGACCTAGATAAAATTTCTCTCATACCACAATTCTTCTTTAACTTTAGATAGCAATCCTGGGTGCACGTACACAGCTTTTAACTGCTACGGAACATTTTCTTTTTTCTTTTAACTCAGTGGAGCTTTTCCAAGTTATGTTTTCTTTCCTACATATATTTTTATATTTCAAATGAC
Source organism: Thermobia domestica (assembly GCF_964235325.1). Lineage (NCBI taxonomy): Eukaryota > Metazoa > Arthropoda > Insecta > Zygentoma > Lepismatidae > Thermobia > Thermobia domestica. The sequence goes on from NC_137465.1 coordinate 30,965,789, forward strand.
AATGTTTAATTCACCTATTCTATATACTAATTAACCTAACATTACATATATATATATATATATATATATATATATATATATATATATATATATATTGTGGCAGAGCCCGTATTTTATTTATCAGAATTCTTAATTTAACGATGAACTTTATTTTTGAGGATATTGGTTTTTGGAAAATATTAAAATTATTTGGTGAAGGAAAACACTGTTACAATTGAGGTTAATGCAAGTTGGTAAAATTGTATTATTTTTGCCGTCAGCAGATAAAATAAACAAAACACATAATTGGTAGTCTGCGAATGCAGGAAGGAAATTCATGAAATGCGTTGGCTATAATATTTATAACATTCTGTAAAAATTAGAGTTACAGTTGTAACATGTTTGTGAACATCTGACACATTCACGGATATGTAGAAATTGCCTAGAATCGGGAAATCAGAGCATGTCGAGTGTTGCAGTTTTTGTTCTTGAAACAAGGAAAGAATTTGCTTTCCGAAAGAAAGGAGGTCACACGTGCCTGACAGCAGACGACGACGCAGAATTCCGGGAGTCGAGATCCAAACAAAACCAAGGGACAGGAAGTCTTTAGGGAGAAGTCCTACGGCTTTGGAGGGAGAAGTCCTACGGCTTTGGAGAGAGACGTCTTACGGCTTTAGAGACAGAAGTTCTACGTCTTTCGTCGAAGTAGTTTTGAGTTCATCGATGTAAAGTTTCTAATGTGATTCATAGTACGGAGTTAATCACAACATCGGTAATCCGATCTTCAAACGACTAACAGCCAACGTTAGTTAAACCGGAGCATTGGTTCGAGAGGCCATATCCAATGCAAACCATCTATTGACCAGCGACGCCTGTCCGTATCGGTATCAACCTGGCGATATCGAAATCAACGTAGCAACCCCAGAGATCATCAACAGAGAACGTCACCTGAAGACAACAGTAAAAGGTATGTGTGATTTTAAATTCAGGGTACAAATGCTCAATGCTCGATATGCACTACTCGTCTGGCAAAGATTCTAAATATCCGTTCTAAACCACGACATTTTACACTAGCTACACTCTTTTAATAAGAAATATAATTGTTGTTTAATAATTGAATTTATGTGTTATCATTACGACTTAATCCCCAATAGAAATGTGCTTAATTCGAAACCTCTCGCTTATAAAACAGATACTTGCCCACTCATTCTAGATGGTGAGTGGAAGGTGATCTGCTCAATTCAACTTTTGCATCCCCAATTCAGGCACGAATTGAGCAGGTTGTCAATATATATATATATATATATATATATATATATATATATATATATATATATATATATATATATATATATATATATATATATATATAATCCTATGCATAATTCCAAGAATACGTGAAAAGAAAAATACTTCTATCCTAAACTAACTTACATACTCTTAATTAACATACAAATATGTAAATTATTCTAATATTATGCAAAAATTTCGCGTGAAATAAAAAAAAAAATTCTAAATAGAACAGCTATATGTGTGCCTCCTATATTTGTATTCCTATTTATGCGAGATTCATCTTAATATTGTCTTCCCATCTGCGCCTAGGTCTTCCTAATGGTCGTTTTCCGATTGGTCTTCCAGCCAAGACTTTGAAAGCGTTTCTACTTTCTTCCATCCCACCTAAGCCTCCTAGACTTGACGACCCTAACAATGTTGGGTAAACCATATAAATTATGTAGTACCTCGTTATGAAGTTTCCGCCATTCCCCATTCCCGTTCCTCTTGGGCCTGAATATTTGCCTTAGGATCTTGTTCTCAAATACTTTCAGTCTATGTTCTTCCCTCAGAGTAAGCGACCATGTTTCGCAACCATACAGAACAACAGGCATAATTGTCGTTTTGTATATTTTAAGCTTCAAATTCCTCGACAGAATTCGCGATGACAAGAGATTTTGAACTGAATAATAACACGAATTTCCTGGTTTTAGTCGACATTTAATTTCTTCGTGAATATGATTTTCGTCTGTTAATATTGATCCTAGATATTTGAAACTATCCACTTTGTCAAAAGTATAATTTAATATTTTAACGCATCCATAATTTGCCGTATTACAGTCCCGACGCACTTCCATGTATTTAGTTTTCTCTGCATTTACTTCTAAACCCAAGTCACTGCTAACCAGGTCCGTAGCCAGCCTCGAAATTTGGGGGGGGGGGACTAAATGTAAATTTGGGTGGGCACACACACAGAGACAGACATTATATATATTTATATAATGTCTGTCTCTGTGCGTGATGATGAATAATTTCTTATGCTCTTAAAACTAAAACTACAGCGTGAAGGAATTATTATTAAAATTTTCCCCTGTAGCGTTAGTACAACTGTACCTGAAAGCTAGAATACTATGCGTTTCCTTTTTATTTATTTGTTATGGCAACAATATATTTCTTTCGTTTTCTCATCTTCAAGGAAATAAAAAAATATTTTGTTAAAAAAATAGTTGGCCGAACGAACCAATCATTAAATTTCCAAAGAATTAGTACAGGAAATACGTTTTTAAATTTTTGATGGACTGAAAAAATATTTGTGAAACTCAAAAACATCTAGAAAGTAATGAGATTTAATACTATCTTCAAAGAGATTCTATAGAGAAGGGTCTCAAAATCTTAAATCAATATTTTGAAATACATGTAGCCTAAACAAATATATGCATATTGGAAAACTGAAATTAACATCTTACCTGTATTATTATTTACATCTCCTTAGATATGAAACTTTATATTTCTTCAAATATCACGCGCTTTATTTTACACTTGTACTTCTAAACATTTTTTGATCAGTTTTTTATAGTGATGTTCAAAAAAAATAATGATATGTTTATGGGTTTTTGCTATCTACAGATTTATAAATTTTATAAGATTAAGAAACACAAACACAACACGCATATATATACACTCCTCATGTTGGCACACTATAGTAGAAACAAGTTGAACATTTGAACAATCACTAACAACACAATCACAGTATAAGTCTCCTCGTTTTGGATGCTGCCAATCTTAGAACAATTGTGTACAGATCGAGGTTTCCGGTAATGTCCTTGTTGTAACTCAACAAAACAAGATGGGCACGGTGCAGTTAATGTACAACTCCTTTTGAAAAAATGTCCTAACAAAGAAGGAATTCCTCTCACCTGAAGTAGTCCTATATAACGGTTGACCGGCTTCAGGGCAGAAATTTAGTAAAGAAAATATTCAAATTTACAAACGTAGGTATAATTTCTAATTGCTTTCTTTTTAGTAACTGAAAAAATACTTTTTGCATAACAGCTGTGAGTTCCATTTTATCACAACACATTTCAATTTTTAAACGTCGCGGGCCCCGTAGCCAGATCACGCGGACTCCAGTTTGAAAACCACTGGTCTAGACTCTTTGGAACATACTATCAACAATCATTTAGGACGATTGCTACTAAAGTCATGTTTAAGTAAAATTAATCTGTTATGTTTTGGTACTCGAGCATTCAAATAAGAAATAACTCCAAAAAATTTCCCTGTTCTAGCGCAGTTACCTTCTTTCTCGAAATGAAATTGATAAGAGAAGTAACAATTCATTAAATTTTCTTTGTATAGTACAATTCATATCAAAGTATACATGAAATTCTTCTTTACATTGTACAAATAAGAATTCGAGATCAGTTGCTTTAATAGATACTAAAAAAAAGTTTAAGTTAAGAACCAATGATTTAAACAGCTATTTACTTATTTCTATTGAAGATATCTCTTCTTCAAAATCAAACTACATTAACAAATTGTTACTTTTGTGGGCTACGCCGTAGTCTCATAGATACAGCGCTCGCCTTCGGCGCGTCTGGTTTCGGGTTCAAACCGTACTGGGAGTCCTCGGATTCAAACCGATAGTGATTTGGATGTTACTTTAAGCTATAGGTCCTGTGTCTATATAGCCTCCCTGCTGAAGAGGGCGCTAAACTCCCCAACGCACCCAGGCGGATGGCGTAAATTCATCCCTGACTTATCTCCTCTAATATGAAGTTGTTGTTTTTTTTTTTTTTTTTTTTACCGCACAATAACAAATTCCCTCAACTTGTCAAAATGCCACTCGCCAAATGTTACAGCTGAATACCGGCTATTAACTGCCAGCCACGATCTTGAATTTACATTCCTTCTCCAAGACCCCTAACGAATTATTACCTCTACGCAAACACTTGTAAGACACGAAAAGAACTTCTTACCTGAAAACTTTTTAGATTTCTACTGAACTCCCTCATTGTATCTAACAATCTGATAAAATGTTGTTACAAATATTTAGTTAAACTATTATGTTATCTCTCAAATTTTTCAATCGCCACAGGAATTTTTCCTGATAAACTAAAAGTTGCTCAAGTTAAACCTTTACACAAAAAAGGTAAACTCAATGAAATAGAAAACTATAGACCGATATCATTGCTACCCATTATAGGTAAAATTCTGAAAAAAAAAATAATGTTCAATCGGGTAATGGGTTTCATTAATAAATATTCCTTTATATCCAACACACAACATGGTTTCTTGAAAGGTAAATCCACAGAGATAGCAATTTTCCATTTTCTAGAAACCTGCAGAAAGTTGCTGGATGAGAAGGAATTATCTATAGGAATATCTTTAGATCTAACAAAAGCCTTCGATTTAGTAGATTAGTAAATCATAATATATTGCTAGAAAAACTTAGTTGCTATGGTATTAGAGGCTTAGCAAATAAATGGCTTGAATCATACCTTAAAGATCGGAAGCAAGTAATTTAAATCACAGGAATAGTTAATAATAAAATTCAAAAAATGTGTATCAAGTGAAGAAATTATTAATCGTGGAGTACCACAAGGATCAATTCTAGGGCCACTATTCTTCTTCTAACTATTCTTCTTTATATAAATGATCTTTCTGAAAGTATTAACAGTTCATGTATGACTTTATATGCAGATGATACAAACAATAGTTAGTGAGAAAGACGAATGCGAATTAGTTTCAAACTGCCAAAAGGCAATGAACCAACTTTCAAGTTGGATGATTAAAAATGACCTAATTATGAATGCAAACAAAACATGTGCCTTAAATTTTCACAATGGTAAAAGTAATCAAGCGAATACAATAATAAGAATAAATAATAAAACAGTTAAATATGTAGAAACTGCTACCTTTCTTGGAGTTAAAATATCTAATGATTTCAACTGGGAACCACATATAGAACATGTAAGAAGTAAGTTAAGCAAGCTATGTTGGGTAATTAGATGCGTAAGAGATAAGATTAATGTAAAAACAGCTAAGTGTATATATTACTGAAATTTTCATTCTATAATAAAACAGGGGCGGATCCAGGACGGACTTCTGGTGGGGCGGTGGGTTGTAATACTGCTATTTGGAGCTACTTTTAAGAGCGTCAAAAATAAACTATATATTTTATTTATATATAAAATTAAAAAGTTTCCTCTTCTGGGGGGAACGATCGCCCCGATCGCCCCCCCTGGATGCGCCCCTGTTACAAAATATGGCTCGATTTTCTGGGGAAATGCACCTAAAAGTATTGTTATCTTTAGGCTACAGAAGAAAGTGGTAAGAATACTTGCAGGGGTAGAATGGAGCTCTTCTTGTAGAAATATTTTTAAGGAACTTGGAATAATGACTCTTCCCTCAATGTATTTATTCGAAATATTTATGTATCTGAAAAAACATAGAGAATTTATTGTTAACAAAGACATTCACAGGTACAACACAAGAAGTTAAGATGACATTCACTTGCATGCACATAGAACAAATATATACAATAAATCAGTTACGCACAAAGGTACTCTATTATACAATCTACTTCCATTATATATAAAAAAAATCAGGTCTCTGTAAATAGTTTTAGATCCAAACTTAAAATGTACTTGATAGAACAATGCTTTTACTCGGTTGAAGAATATGTACAAAATAATTCGTATGCGTAAAATTATATGTATAGTAAGTAAATTAGTGAATCTATAAGAATCCATATGTAATAATAGTATGTATGTTTATGTATACTGGTATATATACAACTGACATGTCCAATTTCGTTCTATGACGATGAACGGATGCAACAAATTCTGATTATGATTATTCCCTTGACTGCGATTTTTAAATTGCTATATTCATTATTTTGCTGCAACCGGAATTTACATCTATCTGTACTGTTTACATAAACATGTTATTAACAATAGTACTTTAAAAAGTTACTTTATATCTTCCAGAATGTACAAACTGATTACGGTTGCATTGGCAGTTGTCATTATCCTACTTTTATGTGTTTCAGTGCATAATGTACTCCTTAACCTATTTTTAATGTATTTCAGTTTGAAAAACTTCTTTCACATGTTACTTGAGTTACGGACAAAGTCAATAAAATTTTTATGCTAATAGCAAACCTGGATAAGTGTTACTCCACAAATTACAACTCTGCAAAATTAAAAACCAACACGTTGGACAATTTTTCCAACACGTTTTGCACTCGCTTTCCTTGTGAAGAAATGTATTTTCTCCTAATTCTGAATCACTTGCGCCATCAGCAGTCATTTTTTCCTGCACTGTACTCGTCACCAAAACAGACTTTCAAGGATTCCCACTTCCTTGAAAATACCAGGAGAAGACATTTATAGAATCTCCAAAAACTTCTTTACTGAATATTTTAAGATGTATAAGTTTATCGAAACAGTGTCTGGAAGTTCTATTACTTAGTCAAAGTGTCTAGAGTCCAAACAATCGATAAAGTATATTGCTTCTTGAATCTTGAAGAAATACTCGAAATTACCGTATCCAGTGTTGTTTTGAATGTTTCGTTGCTGTACTTGGTCGTTGGATCAGAAGCAGATTCATCTTTATTTACATTCATAGGGAAAAATCCTTTTCCATCTCCGAAGGTGAATTGTCGACAGGTCAGGTCTTCAAACAGGGGCGTCATTTAGGGGGAGCAGGAGGGGGCAATTGCCCCCCCCAAGAGTTTGAGGAATACATATACTTTAATAGATTGTCTACTAATATAATAGTACAAAACGTGAAAGTCTTATGTCGGTGGTGCTCTTGCCCCCCCCAAGCGAAGTTTGAAATGACGCCCCTGTCTTCAAAGTCTAAGTCTTGAGTCTAAAGTCTTCAGATTTGTTATTGGCCCATTCTGCACTGCATTTTCAACGGATTCAAAATGAGCTCTCTGCCATTTCAGTTGGGACAGAGTAGTCTTCACCATCCGATACGACTATAATACACCAGCACTCTGTATTTGGAGATAGTTTGACAGAGGGATCGTCACTTGAAATATTCTCAGGAACACTTGTGCTGTCAGAATTGTTTTGAACTTGAAAAGATCTTTTAGATATCCTTTCCCTTTACAGCTAGCTTCTAATTCGATATTTTCTATAGAAGCAATTGTCTTCATTGTTATGCTCAATTTTATGTATAAAGCATTTTCTGGGTTCGAAAAATGACCAAAGTTTTTCTGCAAAACAGTGTGTTTGGTCCACCGTCTTGTTTTCACAATAAGAATCCTTTGTTGACATTTGATTTTCTAAATGTCCATTCGCAGATAAGACACGTATAAATATCGCACAGTCATTTATCAGGAAAAAAACGACAAAGAATCAATGCATTTTTTCTCAGATCACATATGACAAGATTCAGTATATGAGCGTAACACCACACAGGTAACTGATCATACATAGGTGTTTTGAAAAGTCCGAATATTGTCCTTCCATTTTAGTTGCGTCATTGGTTGAATTTCTAATACACTTCTTAATATCAAGGTTCAACTTCTGCAGAATTTCCAGTAGTAAACCGCAAAGATACTAACCTGTGGCAGATATGCATTTTACAATGGCAACAATTCTTTCTTTAATAACAGTTTACAACATACCGTAAAACAACAGAGCACTAGCTGAAACTATTATATCTGAAGTACTGTGTAATAGAACAGAAAACATTCCAGCTTGAGAGACTTCTCTCGAAATATCTTCTCTGATAAGTGTACTGATAGCATCCAAAACATAATTCACCGTGTTGTTTAAAAGTTATGTGAATACTACCCTGCTTACTTCCTCGTACATGACTTAGTTTACTCTTCTCGATGATCGTTTTTAAATTACTTTTAAGCGAAAGGTCAAATTTGCTTAACAAAAGAATAATATCCAAAAAGTTTCCATGATCTATAGCTGTGTCTTCCAGTCTATAGGTTGCTACGTTTCCTTTTCCTCTGTAAGCGAGCCCTCTTTTACCAATGAGTTTCAGCACTTTAAGAACTCGTTACATTACCTATCTGTTTTTCTCAACCTTAATCTGTTCATGAGGAAGTAGTTTCTTAACACTATATTCTCTTTTATTAGATATGTAGGCATCCACACCGGTCTGATGTATTTTGGAAGACTCGTGCTCTCACTGTTAAATGTGTTACGTTTACGCTGTTAATGTTACGTTTGTCACGTACAGAAACTTTAAGAAACGTGTTTGTTCGATATGCAGAACAAGCTGTTCACAGGCTGCAAAAAACGCAAACGCATTTTGAGCTGGACATATTACAACTAAGCCCTGTTGGTGCCATCTAGTAGTACTTGCCCCACCTGATCTCAATTTTGATTATTGGGGCCTCATGGACCGTAGTGAATGAATCAGGGATGCTTTGACCCGGGATTGCGTCACCTATTGAAATTTTGCTTATGCTTATTCAGGGGCCATGCACGCTGGTGCGAATGAGTCAGAGGTACCTTGGCCCGGCTATGACGTCATTGAATTGGGAGTTTTGGATCAGATGTTATGATGATTCTTTAAAATTACTAAAAATATGGTCTTGATGATTCATTACGTTATGAAATAGTACAGGATTTACGAATGCTTTTTTATTTTTTCGTTCCCTTTTATGGCATAAAATTTGGAGATTGTTATCCCTTTGATGAGATGGACTAACACTGGTGCAAATGAAATCTTTAGTTTTACGTCCCACGGTTATGCCGTTTAGGCTAAAGGAGACGGTGACGATGAGAAATGAATGAAAGTGTGGGAGAAAATTGGAGTATCCCGAGCATAATGTTGCCCACCACAAAACTACTTTCGCGGGGTTTGAACCAAGGACCCCCATACAGCAGAGGTGGCGCTTTATCACTGAGCTTCAGCGTCACTTCTGGTGAGAATGGATTAGAGGTATTTGGTTCGAGCTAATGTGTTCGTGTGACGTCACTGAACTGGGACTTTTAGCTTGGAAGTTATGATGGCTTGTTTCGTTCAGTTTTATGGTTATATAATTACTAAAACAAGGTTTGATCTCTTTCTTGATGACCTATTGAGCTCCTCCGTGGCTAAGCGGTTAGCGTACGCGCCTTTGGCGTGGGAGACCCGGGTTCGATTCCCGGCGGGAGCTCATGTGGTTCGGATTCCACGTTAATCAGTAGGTCCACGTCTCATATAGCCTCGCTGCTGAAAGGGACGCTAAACTAAAATCAACTCAAGTCAACTTGATGACCTATTACATTATGAATTAGTAGACTCAGTAATAGTATAAATTAGTATTAGTATTAATATGAAACTCGAAAATTTTGGAGTTCCTCCGTGGCTAGTCGGTTAGCGTATGCATCTTTAACGTGGGAGACCAGGGTTCGATTCCCGGAAGGAGTTTAAGCGGTTTGGATTTCACGTTAATTAGTAGGTTCTATCCTCGCTGCTGAACGGGACGTTAAACTCAGCTCGAAAACTTTGGGAGGAATACTTGATTTTTGGTTAAGGTATAGTTTTCATTCACGGGACTTATGGGACTCGAACCACGATATTCAATTGGCAAAAAGTGTGTCCAGGAAAGCATACATTTATCTGAGACGCATAAAAGAGGGGCGATCCCGGATTTGGTTAACAATAATAATTTATATTGTATTCGTTTGTGGATTAAATAAAACTGTTGGAAGATTTAAAAAGCTTCTTTCTGCATTGACTTATAATCATATGTTGAAAAAGAATCGTCAACTATATCGTGTTACATATGCTTACGTATTCGTTGTCACGGTATTTTTGCATTCTTTGTTCGAACAAGTACTGTGTTTAATTGTCAAATAGTGTGTAATGGTTTACTTTGAAAAGATATATTCATTCTTTGAGAAGGAGAAAAGGGATGAGATGATGTTATTTTGGACCTAGTTAGTACCTCTTGTTTTCGTCTGTGACGTCACATTTACGTTTTGTTTAAATCTGATTGGTTCATTGTAATGACGATTAATCATACTTCTGTAACGAGATAACATTGAGGGGTTATTTCTTATGACAAAACAAGAACATATATGTGTAATGGTTTACTTTGAAAGAATACATTCATTCCTAGAGAAGGTAAAAGAGGGAAGTGATGAGCTGAACCTAGTTACTACCTTTCGTTTCCGTTCGTGGATAAATAATAATGACGTCATGAGTATAGGTTTTTATAGGGCATGGGTACATGAACGAACACTAAAATTTCATGATTGGTGGGTTAATTTGGCAGAACCAAAGTCATGGTCTCCAGAACTAATTTTAGTATTTGATCACCTAAAATTGTTGAAGATATAATTTGGGAAGGATTCTAACCTCATGTATTCTCTTTATTACGTTATAGGCATGCACAGTCTAGATTTAGTTTCCGAAGGCCATGAGTTTGATTCTCGATGATGGCTTATATGACTGATATTAACAAATTTTTGTGCTGCTTTGGATTTATGCTCTACATAGACGTTGTGTGAGCTCTTCAAAGTAGAGTTTACTGTCACTTTATTTACATATAATGAGGATATGCGTACCTTAATGCACTCCTCTTAAGCTTTTTGATAAGAGAGAACCACGATATTTTAAGTTTACATTCTTGGTCTTGGTGTTAGTTCGTGTAATTTATATCTTAAATAACATTGACAGTTTAGTTAAAATCATCATCTCAAAATATTTTAGCCAAACTTTTTCAGTGAGTGCAAAGAGGGAATTGTTTCACGGTTAACCGTCAAACCTTATCCGGTTTTTAAATATTCGATTAACAAATAAACGGTTTTTTAACTATTCGATTAACAAATAAAGGGTTTTAACTGTTCGATTAACATAAACGGTTTTTAACTATTCGATTAACAAATAAAGGGTTTTAACTATTCGATTAACAAATAAACGGTTTTTAACTATTCGATTAAATTTTGAGTCCACTAATTTCCAGTTATTTCAAAAGTTCAAGTGAAAAATTTGAAACTAAAATTTCTAGAACAAAAGTTTAAACTCAAAAAATTTGAACTGAAATTTTCGAATTAAAAGTTTCAACCTGTCAAACTAAAAATTTTATAACTTGAAATTTTCAAATCACAATTTTCGAACTAAAAAAGTTGAAACCAAATTTTAGAAATAAAAAGTTGAAACTAAAATTTTCGAACAAAAACAAAATTGAAATAAAATTTTTAAATTCGAAATTTCAAATCAAAGAAAAAATCAAACTGAAATTTTAGAATTAAAAGTTTTCGAAACAAATTTTGGAAAACTATGAATTTTCTAACAAAAAAGATGAAAAGAAATTTCGATTTCAAATTTTTCAAATCAAACAATTTCACACTGAAATTTTCGAACTAGAAATGTAAACACATTTTCGAAACATGAAATCAAAATATTCGAACCAAAAGAAGTTGAAACCAATTTTTTAGACCAAAAAGTTGAAACTAAAATTTTTGAAAAATGAAATGATTTTTCAAACGAAAAATTCGAATTGAGATTTTCGAATTAAAAGTTTCAACCTGTCAAACTAAAAATTTTATAACTTGAAAATTTCGAATTACAAATTTCGAACCAAAAAAGTTGAAACCAAATTTTAGAACTAGAAAGTTGAAACTAAAATTTTCGGGAAAAAATGAAATCAAGATTATTTCAAACGAAAAAATCAAACTGAAATTTTCGAATTAAAAGATTCAACATATGTCAAACTAAAAAATTATAACGAAATTTACAAATCAAATTTTTGAACCTAAAATTTTTAAACCAAAATTTTCGAACTGAAAGTTTAAAGTTTCGAACAAAAAATAATTCGAAATTTTCATACAAACTTTTTTAAAAAAATTAAGCAGAGGTTTGAAAGTGATCACTTAATTAGATTACACCTTAGAAATAAACGGTTTACAACAAATGAACGTTTTCGACTACATTTGCAATCTTAAAATTCAAAGTGTAAAATTAATGAATGGATTTCAAGGTCGAACTAGAAGTTAAGTTATGGATTAATTAATTTTGGGCAAAGGTAACTTTTCATCAATAACTATCCTCTATTCAAGTTTTATAGTCATAAAAGTTTATCATTTCAGATGACGAGAAATCTCCATAAAATTAAAAAAAATAGGAATGATCTGTTTGGTCATAACTCATTTCATAAGGCATAACCATAGCCGTTTACTGATTTTAAAATTTTAATTGTCTTGAAGAAATATTTGGGACTAAGTTTTTGAGACGATGAACCGTTTGGTAAGCCATAACCGGACCGATACATTGATATTGCTTGAAATGAAGTTGAATCAAGCTTTATCTCATCAGCAGCTCTAACTTACGAACCGTTTTAGTGTACTGTAACATTTATTTGTTTCAGAATAACGTCGATGTGATGAGCTAGTTGGCAGCCATAATCGGACTTCTTTTCCGTATCATCTTGAAAGCACGCAAAGCTTCTTAGAACGGTTATAGGCGTTACGCTACGTGAAAAACCTGAATCCCTACCACTGAACAAACATAAACGCATATTTTCAACACCTTGAATCGAACCTGGGACCTGAATCTAATTAAGTGATCACTTTCAAACCTCTGCTTAATTTTTTTTTCAAAAAGTTTGTATGAAAATTTCGAATTATTTTTTGGCCGAAACTTTAAACTTTCAGTTCGAAAATTTTGGTTTAAAATTTTAGGTTAAAAAATTTGATTTGTAAATTTCGTTATAATTTTTTAGTTTGACACATGTTGAATCTTTTAATTCGAAAATTTCAGTTTGATTTTTTTGTTTGAAATAATCTTGATTTCATTTTTTTTTCGAAAATTTTAGTTTCAACTTTCTAGTTCTAAAATTTGGTTTCAACTTTTTTGGTTCGAAATTTGTAATTCGAAATTTTCAAGTTATAAACTTTTTAGTTTGACAAGTTGAAACTTTTAATTCGAAAATCTCAGTTCCGCCCCTGCCACTGCGTACTGTTAGCAATTGAGCCGTGTTCAAGAATAACTCAACACTCTGGAGCCAGCGCTTCTGAATCGCAAAGAGGTCCTCCTGTTACAGGTCAACGCTAAGCCCTACGTGGCTAGGATGACCCGGTATACTATTCTACGCCTTGGATGGGAAACACTATTGCATCCGCAATACTGCTTGGACATTGCACCGTCCGATTATTAGCTGTTACATTCCTTGGAAAATCACCTTAGAGGGTGCCAGTTCAAATCCCTAGTGGAGGTGCAAAATGCACTTGATACCTTCTTCACATCAGGCCCAACAATTTCTACGGTGATGGAATCAATGGCGTTCCAGAACGTTGGCAGGTCGTCGATACTGATGGGGACTATTCTTGATCTTCCAGGTACGTCTTAGGAGACATTTCGATGTTCAAACGTGGTGGGTGAAAAAGTGACAGAACTTTCTTCGTTACCTTTATATAAGAGTGACATCATATTATTGAGAACTAATTCTAGAAATCAAATAATTTGTTCTCATGTGTAGAGATTTCTTAAGTATATAGTTTCCTTCTATAACGTTTCTTATTATAGATTTATTCTATCATAGCAACTGTACACAATCTTAATAATAGGCAAATGCTTCTTCTGTAAATAAGATTTAACAGAGTAAAAACTGATCATTTATAAAATGTTATGCATATCTTATTTTTTCCTTTTTTCTTACCGTTACAATAAGTATTAAGAGTGAAAGGCGGTAATATATATAAAAAAACGTGGATGGCAAATTGTTCATGATTCTCTCTTGAAGGTAATTTTGAAATCTGGTTTCTGCTAGGTGCATTTCGCCAGCCCCCCCCCCCCCCCACCTTGGAGTTTCGAAGCAAAACCTATGCCAATCGTTTGTGCTACGTTTGTGCCGGAATGTACTGCAAAATTTTCGTTTGTACAGCGGTGGACACTTCTAAATGGTACAGCCATATGGAAATTTACGGCTAAGGTGTACCATTTAGAAGTGTCCACCGCTGTACCACTTAAGATACAAAGTTATAAGAGTTTTAAAGTGCGGGGGCTGGGGAAACGGCAGCCCCTCCCCTTGGAATTTCAAAACGAAACCTATGCCATTCGTTTTTGCTACGTTGGTGCCGGAATGTACCGCAAAAATTTTCGTTTGTACCACTTCCGGTACGAAGTTATAGGTCTAAGGGTTTTAAAGTGGGGGGATGGGGAAACAGCAGCCCCCACCTTGGAATTTCAAAAAAAACCTATGCCAATCGTTTGTGCTACGTTTGTGCCGGAATGTACCGCAAAAATTTTCGTTTGTACCACTTCCGGTACGAAGTTATAAGGGTTTTAAAGTGGGGGCTGTTGAAACGGCAACCCCTACCTTGGAATTTCGAAACGAAACCTATGCCAATCGTTTGTGCTACGTTTGTGCCAGAATGTACCGCAAAAAGTTTCGTTTGTACCACTTCCGGTACGAACTTATAAGGGTTTTAATTAGTGCTGTCGAAATCGGTTTTTGAAAAAACCGAAAACCGGTTTTTGAAAAAAGTGAAATTTCATAAAACCGAAATGTCGGTTTTGAAAACCGCATTTGCGGTTTCGGTTTTGAAAACTGCTTTTGCGGTTTCGGTTTTGAAAACCGCTTTTGCGGTTTCGGTTTTGAAAACCGCTTTTGCGGTTTCGGTTTTGAAAACCGCTCTTGCGGTTTCGGTTTTGAAAACCGCTTTTGCGGTTTCGGTTTTGAAAACCGCTTTTGCGGTTTCGGTTTTGAAAACCGCATCTGCGGTTTCGGTTTTGAAAACCGCATTTGAGGTTTCGGTTTTGAAAACCGCTTTTGCGGTTTCGGTTTTGAAAACCGCATTTGCGGTTTCGGTTTTGAAAACCGCTTTTGCGATTTCGGTTTTGAAAACCGCATCTGCGGTTTCGGTTTTGAAAACCGATTTTCTAAAAAAAAAAAACGAAAACTGCAGAAGTCACAAAAATCGACAGCACTAATATCAAGTAACGACGAGGAAACAGCAAAGAATCTTCCCATCTTCGGCTCACAGTTGCCAGATGGAGGGAAATTTCCCCCGGCGTAGGGAAAAAATGCTCAAAATTTGCAGAGGTGACAGAAGATATTTTTTCTTAAAATGTCTTAACGTGTAGGGAAATTCTTGTTTAGTATTCTTTTACAATTGGCAGAATAAAAAAAAAATAAGTTGCAGTTTCTCACAAAGAGGCACAGCTATCGTTATTGGGAAGTAAAAAGATATAGAATAAAATATGATCGGTGTTCCCTTCATGTATGAACTATTGCAGGTGTCTGGGACTTGCGATAAGAAACCAGTCAACACATGCAAAACCACAACATTCACATTTATCGGAGTGGCAACAAATCAACAATAAAATTGTGTATTGCGATCTAAATTTTTTTCTTTTTTTTTTTAAGAAAGGGAGGTGGTGTTTTTTTGTTAACAAAAGAAAGAGTGGCAGTTTTATTTAGAAACAAAGTGAAAGAGTAATGATAATATAAAAGATCTCAGTCTAAGTGGATGAGATTTCAAATTGGATTTCATGAGTTGCAGGTGTAGTGATCTTAAATAGGGATATACCTTATTTTCTATTTAGCTTAGTGTTGTCATATTACCCGATTTTTGCGGGTACCACCCGATTGTCAGGTTCTATATTCGTCCCTCGCTATCTTAATCACGAAAAACCACCCGCTTTTGGGGATTGGAGAAAAATCTAAGACGACTTAGTGAATAAAGTGTTGGTATATTCAACGTAAACCGCTATACCTTTGACAATCTTAATCGCGATTGAGTTAAATTTGGACTCGCGCTCAGGCTCAGGCTGTGAGCTATCTGAGCAGTGCGCGGGTGTAGGGCCATTCGCTAATAAGAGATCTGCTCTAATGCACAATAGTTTTCTTTGTGTAGTTCATGTGTTTTTAATGTAATGTATTGGAGGTTCTATACGAATGAATATTCTTTTGTAGATGTGACAAACATACTTGAATTATTCATGCCTTCATAAGCTACAAGAATGCCGAACGACAATTTCAAGTGTAACTTTAACGACACTTATAGAAGCGAATTTATGTATGTTCGCCAAGGCAGAACTCAGTTTGAAGCAAAATGTACACTCTGGAAAACTTAGTTTCGTTTGAAAAGTAGGCTGCAGGGAAGCAAAGTGGACCCCGCCTGATTTTTATATATTTTGTAAACTAGATCACGAGGAACACGAATCTGGAGTTTTGACATTCCGACTTCCGGAGCTCGAGATATTAAAACTAAGTTTAACATAGATATATTCTCTATACGAAACATATTATGTCCTGTGAGATATATAAAGGTAACCAAGAAAGTTCTGTCGCTTTTTGTGGAGGTATGTGTTCAATTGATCCTTACACCGTGAGTTGAATGCGAATGGAGAAAAGGCGAAGGTCAGATGTTGGTGTGGGTATATCCAACATTCTACCTGCTTGTGGCAGCTCAGTTACAACATGAACTTGTGTGAGGACATACTGAATATGGAACCTCCACAGAGCGTCATAAGGGCGTGTATGCTGTACGAGTTCAAACTTGGATCAAACGCCACTGCAGTGGGGCGGAAGATATCTCAGGCCTTTCGTGAGGGTGTCGTGATTACGCAGACAGTGCAAGGGTGGTTTAGAAAGTTTAAGGACGGTGACAAAACACTCACGAAAGACGCACCACGTGCCGGAAGACCAACACATGTACAAAATGAAGATATTCAGGTAGCAATTGAGGCGAACAGTGGAGAGACCTGTGAGGAACTGGGGCTAACATTCAATGTGAGTGGAGAAACCATCCGGCAGCACCTCCATCAACTTGGGAAACACTACAATTTGAGTCTATTGGTCCCACATGAATTAACTCCGGGCCAGAAGACTACGCGTACAGACACCTGTGTTTCTTTGCTGTCTCGTCTGAGGAAGGAGCCATTTCTGGACAGGATGTTGACATGTGATGAGAAGCTCCATGGCGTCGTCATCATTGGTTAAAATCCCATGAACTGGTTCCAAAACAGCTGAAACCAGTAATGCAGCAGAAAGTCCTGCTGTGTGTTTGGTGGACTGCTCGCGACATCGTGCATCGGGAACTGCTACCGGCTGGTCAGAGCAGAACATTAATGCAACTGTCTACTGTCAGCAGTTGAGCCGTGTTCAAGAAAAACTCAAAACCCTGGAGCCAGCACTTCTCAATCGCTAAGGGGTTCTCCCGTTACGGGACAACGCTAAGCCCCACATGATTAGAGTGACCCGGGACACCATCCTACGCCTTAAATGGGAAACACTATTGCAACCGCCATACTCCCTGGACAATGCACCGTCCGATTATCCCTGAACCATTTCTTGGACACTCACATTAGAGAACTAAAGTTCAACTCCGTAGTAGAGGTGCAAAATGCACTTGATACCTTCTTTGCTTCACGGCAAACCAAGTTCTACCGCGAAGTAATCCATGCCCATCCCGAACGTTTTCAGAAGGTCGTTGATACTGATGGGTACTATTTTTGATCTTCCAGGTACGTCTTAGGCAGGGGTGTAGCCACGGGGGACCCATCGGGGCAAGGCTCCCCAAATGATTTCCTGGCCCCCCTAATGACCAGATGTTAAAACATCATCGTGAGATTACTTCGCTTCAGTCATTTAAAAATAACAATGTTTACATATAATTAATAATTTACGGTAAAATAGTATGGAAAAATAGTATTTTACCATACCGATCACAAAATAGTATGGTATTTCTTCCTTATAGCGATCCGAAAATAATATGGTATACTTTTTGTGACAGTAGATTACACAATTTACGGCGATTTGTATTTGACAGTTTGAAGACAAACGTTTTGACAAGGTACTATAAATTCTATGAAATGAAATGAAATCTTTGAGTTTAACGTCCCACGCCTATGCCGGTTAGGCCAAAGGAGACGGTGATTATGAGAAATGAATGAAATAGTGGAGTGAAGAAAGTGGGAGGAAACGGAACCCCGAGAAAATCCATGAGCACGGTGTTTGTCCACCACAAAGTCCACACGGCGCGAGCTGGGATCGAACCAGGGACCCCAAGCACCGGAGGTGAACGCTCTACCACTGAGCCACCGCGCTCCCACTATAGATTCTATCATAAAACAATGGTACTATACTAAATCGTAAGTACATTATATTATTTATATGCTGTAATTAGTGTTTCAAGAAAACTTTTTATCAGATGGAAAATTTGGTGAAAAGCAACGTTTTTATTCAGTTTTTCAGTTTGGATTTCATTCGCTTTTTAAAATGCTATTTCATGTAAAACAGGAAGTGAGATATAGCTGTTAATAAAATAATTATGTCTTTTTAGTCACGAATAATAAATAAACATTTTTTTCAGAAAATCTTAAAATAAATTAAGTGCAATTTCAAAGAAAATCAGTCTTATGCATAAAAGTAACCAAGAAAGTTCTGTCGCTTTTTGCGTAGGTCTGCGATAGTTGGCCCTCACTGGCGGCCGGGTTTCGTCGAGTCGAAACATATATCTCGCGTCGGGGTGTTGAAGTTACCACCGCGTAGCAGCGACCAGCGAGAACTTTGTTTTGGTCCGCACTTCTTAGATTCTTCGCGGAGAATCGTGAAGGGACCAACACGAACTATCGCCAGTCATGTGCATGCGGTTATTATTATATTTTATTTTTTGCTGACGAATTGTTCCTAAAGTGAGCTCCGAGGGTCAAGAATAACCTCTGCCTCAACATCATGACGTGAAAAATCTTGAGATAAGTGCGATAATTGTATGAATTTAGATGACAACTGTCGTCGATCATTAGAAAGTTAGTATGCGAGAACTATGAAATAAAGTAAATAGACACGCGTCATTTTGTTACAAAATTACATGGCGAACACATTTTATCTAATTCCAAACAGTTATCGTCGAATATACACTGTTAAAGGAGCACTGTGATTGACCAAATTAAAAAGATCTTAACGATTTATCCCTTTACAAGCGACGTTTCCTTCATCGCTATCGTAGCAAAGTAGGAAGAACACTTGCCTAGTAATCATAAGGTTGGTGGTTTGAGTCCCCTTCGGGGTAATTTTTTGGTACTTTTTAAAAGTGTTTTTTAGACTCACCTTAATGTAACTAAATCACACATATAGCCAATTTAACATTTTGGGGGAGTAATTTTGTGGTTCATTGCCGTTTTGTCGCATCTCTGCCGCTGGTGGCATAATTTTCAAAACGGTAGAGGGGCCACCGGGGATCGTCGCTGCGGCGCCGCCAATGTTTGGCGTGATGTCGCTAATTGCCCATTTGTGGTCCACCGACGCTTACGGCATGGGGACAATTCAGTGTGAGTGGCGAAACCATTCAGCAGCACCTTCATCAACTGAGGAAACACTAGAAGTTGGGTCCATGGGTCCCACCTAACTTGATTCCGGGTCAAAAGGCAACGCAAGCAGACACCTGTGTTTCTTTGCTGTCTCGTCTGAGGAAGGAGCCATTTCTGGACAAGGTGTTGCCATGTGATGAGAAATGGGTCCTGTACGAAGTTCCATGGCGCCGCCATAATTGGTTAGCATCCCATGAACGGTTCCAAGACAGCCGAAACCAGTACTACACCAGAAGAAAGTCCTCCTGTGTGTTGATGAACTGCTCGTGGCATCGTGCATCGGGAACTGCTACCAGCTGGTCATCGCATCAATCCAACTGCGTACTGTCAGCAGTTGAGCCGTGTTCAAGAGAAACTCAAAACTCTGGAGCCAGCATTTCTGAATCCCAAAGGGGTCCTTATGTTGCAGGACAACGCTAAGCCCCTCGTGGCTAGGATGACCCGGGACACCATTTTACGCCTTGGATAGGAAACACTATTGCATCCGCCATACTCCCTGGACATTGCACCGTCCGATTATCATCTGTTCCCTTCCTTGGACAATCACTTTAAAGGATGCCAGCTCAAATCCCAAATAGAGGTGCAAAATGCACTTGATAACTTCTTCACTTCACGGAACACCAACCTCTACCGCGATGGAATAAATGGCCTTCCAGAACGTTTGCAGAAGGTTGTCGATCTATTCTTGATCTTCCAGATACGTGTTAGGTGACATATGAATGTCCGGAGGTGGTGGGTGAGAAAGCGAAAGAACTTTCTTGTTTACCTATATAGATCGGTTCTGTGTATTGAAATAGTTATGCACAAAGGTATAATGTTTGGTCGGGGGCAGTAGTTCTTGGTTAAACATAATACAAACTATCTGTAATATAATTTATGAAATTATTATTATTATTACTATTAATAATAATAATAATAATAATAATAATAATAATAATAATAATAATAATAATAATAATAATAATAATAATAATAATAAGCTAAAACAATGTTTTTAGTTTTCCGGAAGGAAACCAAAATTTTCCAGTTTTTTTTTTTCAGGCTTCAAAAACACTAGCTGTAACACATTTTTTTCGATTGTAGCTGCCCCCCTTCAAAAACGACGGGCCCCTCCTACAGAAACCTGCTGGCTACACCCCTGGTCTTAGGTGACATATCGATGTTCTAAGGTGATAGGTCAAAAAGCGACAGAACTTTCTTCATTAATTTTATACATACTATGTAAAACTACTGTATAAGTTCTAGTATCTCGAGTTCGGGAAGTCGGAATGTCAAAATTCCTTAAGATTCGTGTTCCTCGTGCTCTACTTTACAAAATATATAAAAATCAGGTGGGGTCCAGTTTACTTCCCTGCAACCGAAAAGTAGCTTGGAAGTGTCATCAAAGAAGTAACTTAAAAAAAGTGCAAATGATCCCAGGTCAGTATTTGTAACACATAAGTTCACATCAGTACTTACAGAGTTCTAAACCGTAAGAAAGTGGGAGGAAACGGGAGCAAATAAAAAAAGTTGAAACACAGACATAAATCAATATAATTGTCTCGATCGATAGATGCTTTCACAATTGTTGAAAGGTGTAATTAAAAACATTGGTTTCGGTTTTAAAAACCGCATTTGCGGTTTCGGTTTTGAAAACTGCATTTGCGGTTTCGGTTTTGAAAACCGCATTTGCGGTTTCGGTTTTGAAAACCGCTTTTGCGGTTTCGGTTTTGAAAACCGCATTTGCGGTTTCGGTTTTGAAAACCGCATTTGCGGTTTTCGGTTTTCAGAAAACCGGTTTTCTCAGAAACCGAAAACCGCAAATGTCACAAAAATTCAACAGCACTAGTTTTAATGTGGGGGCTGGAGCAGTGTTGGGAAGTAACGTAACGCAAGTAACGCGTTACTTTTTAAGTAACGTTTCCTAGTAACGCGTTACATTTTTTCCAAAGTAACTGTAACGGTAACGCGTTACAAATTTTTAAGTAACGTACCTAGTTTGCGTTACTTTTTTCGCGTTACATTTCGGATGAGTAACTACAATATATGTATATATTTTTTTTTTTCGGAAACAAATGTTTCTTTCCTGTAAGTGAATTTCTCAGAATGAAACAATCGAGCAGGAACTACGTATGTCAGTGACCAACGGTCACAGACACACAGAGAAACAGATATGTTCGTAATGCCACTTGCTGTTTTTTGAAGATGAGGACAACCTTAGGGAAATCACGTGTACTGATTGCAAGCACCCGGAAGATTTTGTCGTAGATTTTGACAGCTCCAAATCAATACATTCAGTGAGTGAACTAGGAGTGCAATGATACCGGTAGTCTATTTTACTTTGATTGGTGTTGTTTTTATAAAGATGGAGAACGAAAATATTTTATCGTTCGAACATTTTACTCAGCTCTTAAGAATGCTTTTTTCTTAAGAGCTGAGGATGATGGTGGACAGAATTTAAAAGTAAAGTGTCTGAAGTGCCCCGGCGGAAAATATTTATCAACAACTAGGGTCAGGGAGTAATCTACACCCCCCAACACCCCCCTAACACCCCTCCAAATTTCTTTACACACACCCCTGGATGGAAAAGGAATACTCCCCCAAATCCAATTGTATCAATCAGTATCATATAGGTTATTTATTACATCAAGTTAAAAAAGGTTTAGCGTTTAGGAAAGAAGGCAATATTCTTATTTATTTATTTCACTTCAAAATATGAAACGACCTCGTTCTCATGTACGGGCTTCAAGAACCACATGACCTCATTGTTTCGGGCGGTGTTTCGATCAAAACAATTGACAAAACAGACCCGCTTTATACCTACCCTCCTGGGCTCCGCGGTCGTTTCCGAGAAAAGAGATTGGTGTACAGATGCAGATGACTGAAATTGGCAACGTCTTGAGAGGTCATTCACCTACCTTCTCCTCAACAAGGAAAAATGTGACAATATAGTAATAAGCCTATACCAGATTCAGTTGGTAAGTACTACTCTGTAACAGGCTCGCAACCAGAGGGGGCTATGGAGGGCCCGGCTCTCCCTTAATTTTTCATGTCCCCTCCAGACCTCAATACAACATGCACAATTTAGATATTTGAAAATAAAAGTTTTAATGACTTGGCCCCTCCTAACATATTCGTGGCTCCCCAAAGCTCTGTGGCTGGTTTTGAGCCTGCTCTGTAAGTGGTGTATCAACGGGCGGACGTTAGAAGGGTGTAGCCAAAACGTTTTTAGAAATGAGGAGATCGATCGAATTAAGAATTATATATATATTTTAGACTGAGTCTAGTGTTATGCAGGAACGCATTTGGCGCTAGCTTAATTTTTGTAAAGTATATTTTTGTTCACGTAAATTGATTGAGTGGAACAGAGCTCATAACGAGTCACTTTTTTAACTAAAATTTACTTTTTTTTGAAGTTGGTCACTAAAAGTTACTTTTTTTAAAAAAAATTGTCACTAAAAGATACTTTTTTGAGAGGAACGATAATGTCTGAGACGAAGAAATTCGGAAATAGGCCAGAACTGGTTCCACTTACTCAGGAGCTTTTTACCTGTGCTTATAGTCTGCTTACCACATAACTACAAAGCTTACTCTGAAAACCTAAGAAAGGAGGAAGCTCAAAAAGAAGAAGGAAAGAAGAAACAAAACAAACAAAGAGAGAGAGGTGATGGAGAAATTGACAAAACAAAAAAGGGGCATGATGAAATTTTGGTCATTTTTTCGTGTGCTTTGCCCATTTTTGGTCTTTTCAAATATTTACAAGAGACCAGACCACTATGAGCCCTGGGATTTTTAAAATTAGGGTATATTAAAGAAGACAAAACAGAAAGATACAAAATATTTGTAAATTGAAAAACTGGATTTCTGGAAAACAACTAAATCAATGAATAATTTTCCTATGAAAGATATTCAGAGCCATAACGCAGCCAGGAAGGGGCAGGAACGGACATTAAGAGATCAAATAATATTACAACAATTAACGTTAACAACAGCGTTAGAATATTAAAATAATGAAATTGGAACTATGTACGGTATAAATTACTAAACGAATGTGATTTCATCATGGGATGAGGGAATTTTTCCTAATTAATATTTTTGAAAAAAATCACCCACTAAAACTTGCTGGGGTGAAAAGAGAACCCTTCCTTTTAGGGACACCCCTCATTTACGGGCAAATAATGGTGTTCCACCGATGTCCATTTTGAGAGGTTTCACTGTATTACTTAGTTTCACAATAATAATAAATGCTGAAATGTGTGAACTTACTTTATTGAACCTACCAGTGCGAAGAGCTGATATTATTATTATTATTATTATTATTATTATTATTATTATTATTAGTAGTAGTAGTAGTAGTAGTAGTAGTAGTAGTAGTAGTAGTAGTGGTGGTGGGGGTGTTGCAATAGTTGCGTAACAAAATATACTGTTTTCTTGTTTGAGTTTGTTTAAAAATTATATCACTATTCTGAGAACACCCCCCCAAGTAAAAATTTCTGGCGTACTTACTGACTAGGGTGCCATCATTAACGATTTACAGTAAGGGGTTAATATGAATAAGCTGTGTTCTGATGAGCAGGCCTACTTTATTACTTGAAAATAGTTTGCTGATGGTATGTAATATTGGAGACTTTCATATCAGTTTGCTTATCCTAGAGTCCCGTTGATTATAGACTAGTGTAATGTTCCTCTATATTCTTTATTTTTAATTTTACATAACAACATTGCTATTATTATATAATTAGTTTAGCAGAATAATAATAAGCAACTATTTTTTTCTAACGCTAAGGGATGAGCACTAGTCAAGCTAAAACTCGACTCGACTCGAATTCAAGTCGAGTTTCGAGTCAAGTCAAGGGTAATATCCTCGAGTCGAGTTCCGAGCCGATTCAGTTTTCGCATCGAGTTTCGAGTCCAGTCGAGTTTGATAAATGGCTCGTTCGTTTTAAGTCGTCTTGAAATCATGGCCTGATTATACTGGAAAACGAAAGCCATGAGAAATGTAAGCTAAACAGTAATATGGAATACTTTTAGTGTTGTTCACGAGAGGGGACACTGCTTGCATCTTGTCTCGTCTCGATAGCGAGACCATAAGAGATTTTTTATAACAAGCTCAGCTCAGCTCGGCTCAACTGAGAAGATGGCTCGAGCCGGCTCACTTGGGGTGAACCATCGGCTCGAGCTGGCTTGGTAGGGATGAGCCATTTGCTCGGTTCGGCTCAACTGAGCCTAAGGCTCTAGCTGAGTCGGTTTTGTGAGCTGTTGGATCGGCTCACTTCTCGGTTCGGGTCGATAGTGAATGAGCTGTGAGCCGAGCTGCTCGAGTCATTGACAATTCTAAACCCAGGCCGAGCAGTTTTGAAGATATTTGGCCAGTGCCCTATAACTTTTAACAGTGTTTGGCTCGAGCCCGAATACTCAAAACCCTCAACCCAAATTCAGAAGCTCGTGAACAATGTCCTTGACTCCTAGACTTCATGGCTACCGAGGTTGGCAATCAACTAGTTTTTTAGTATTCAAATACAAACAGCCTATCTTTCTTTTTATATACAATGTTGTTATAATTAATAATAATAATAATAATAATAATAATAATAATAATAATAATAATAATAATAATAATAATAATAATAATAATAAGTTGTAGTAGTAGTAGTGTAATTGGTAATAATTATACTGTCTATGTAATATACTTGAAGAATGTACTCGAAACTACACACCGGATTTGGCTCGAGTTGACTCGAAACTCGACCCCAATTCAAGTCGAGCGGGAGGAAATTTTTCGAGTCGAATTCTCGGGTCGAGCTCAAAGATGTCTGTTTCTAATCCAATCGAGTGTCAAAGAAAACTCGCTCGTGTCCATCCCTACGAGTAACGCAGTATGGCATTTTTCAATGTTACATTATATGAAAATGTTCATATATCAAGTAAAAATTTGTCCTTGCATTTACATAAAGCGATTCAGAACGCGCAGTAATAATAATAATAATAATAATAATAATAATAGCGATAGTAATAGTAGTACGGAAAATTGAAGCCATATTTTTTTCACATTTTTAAAGTTTCGGACCTAAAAGTAACGCGTTAGTAACGCGTTACTTTCGAAGTAAAGTAACAGTTACTTTTTGGGGGCAAGTAACGCGTTACTAACGCGTTACATTTTAAGAGAAAGTAAAGTAACTTGTAACGCGTTACATTTTTACAAGTAACTTACCCAACACTGGGCTGGAGAAACGGCAGCCTCCAACCTTGGAATTTCGAAACAAAACCTATTGCAATCGTTTGTGCCGGAATGTACCGCAAACATTCTCGTTTGTACCACTTCCGGTACGAAGTTATAAGGGTTTTAAAGTGGTTGGGCTGGAGAAACGGCAGCCTCCAACCTTGGAATTTCGAAACAAAACCTATGCCAATCGTTTGTGCTACGTTTGTGCCGAAATGTACCGCAAAAATTTTCGTTTTTACCACTTCCGGTGCAACGTTATAAGAGTTTTAAAGTGGGGGCTGGAGAAACGGCAGCCTCCATCCAACCTTGGAATTTCGAAACAAAACCTATGCCAATCATTAGTGCTACGTTTGTGCCGAAATGTACCGCAAGAATTTTCGTTTGTACCACTTCCGGTATGGAGTTATAAAAGTTTTAAAGTGGGGGCTGGGGAAACGGCAGCCAACAACCTTGGAATTTCAAAGCAAAACCTATTCCAATTGTTTGTGCTACATTTGTGCCGGAATGTACAGGAAAATTTTTTGGTTGTACCGCTTCCGTTAAAAAGGTATAGAAGTTTTAAAATATGGAGCTGTGGAGACTGCATCCTTCTAGTTTAAAACTTTTATATCTTTGTACCGGAAGTGGTACAAACGAAAATTTTTCATGTGCATTCCGCTACAAACGTAGAAAAATAATTGGCATATGTTTTATTTCGAAATTCAATGGTGGGAGCCTGTGAAATCGGCAGCCCCATAGATTAAAACTCCCTTATCTTTGTACCGAAATGGAAACAAACGATTTTTTTTTTTTTGCAGTACGTTCCGGTACTAACATGGTAAAAGGGATTGACAAGTTTTGTTTGTTAATTCAATGGGGGGTGGGGCGTGGAAACGGCAGCTTCCTAGTTTACAACTTTTATATCTTTGTACCGGAATTGGTACAAACGAAGATTTTTACGGTACATTCCAGAAATAACATAGTACAAACTATTGTCATAGGTTTTGTTTCAAAATTCCAAGATGGCGGGCTGTGGAAACGGCAGCTCCCTAGTTAAAACTTCTATGTCTTTTTAACAGAAGTGGTAAAAGCAAAAGTTTTGCAGTACATTCCGTTACACACGTAGTACAAACGATTGGGAAAATCTACAATTTTCTAAATTGAAAGTGGGAGTTTCCGTTTCTACAGCCCAACTCTTATACTTTTGTAACTGAGCTAGTACAAACGAAATTTTTTTACTTGCCTGAAGTTGCCCCCCCCCCCCACCTCTCCCAAATTACACCAAACGTTGCACATCGTTAGTGCACGTTAGTGCATTTAGAACTAACGTTAGTGCTATCAGCGTTTACGAGATATTGAAGATTTTTGGTGGGGGGCCAACTTCATATGACGTTAGTGCATCATAGACTTAGCGCATCGTTAGTGCACTTAAACACACTAAGCACTACCGTTAGTGCTACCATATTTTGGGATTTATTCCAGATTTTCGGTGGGGGGCCAACTTCAGAAATATCAAATTCTATACCAATAGAGGTAGAAACATGAGGTTAACGGCAATCGTTAGTGCATCGTTAATGCACTTAAAAGCACTAAGCACTAATGTTAGTGCTACCATATTTTGGGATTTATTCAAGATTTTTGGTGGGGGGACCAACTTCAGAAACATCAAATTCTATAGAAATAGAGGTACAAACATAATGTTAACGGCAATCGTTAGTGCACTTAAAAACACTAAACACTGACGTTAGTGCTACCATATTTTGGGATTTATTCAAGATTTTAGATGGGGGCCAACTTCAGAAATATCAAATTCTATACAAATAGAGGTAGAAACATGCAGTTCAAGACAATCGTTATTGCATCGTTAGTGCACTTAAATGATTTGTAACATTAGCGCTACAGTTCTCTTTTATTTGTAACATTAGTGCTTCCTAGTGCACCAACACCATTAGTGCTTCCTAGTAAGTTTAGTGCTTCATTAGTGTAGGTGCTACAAGTAAGAAACATTTGCGGGCCAGCGTGAACTTGGTTCCCATTTCAAGCAGTAACGAAAAATAAGTCCATTCGTTAATGTATCGTTAGCGCTTCTGCAAAACACTCATAGTTCCGTTAATGCTTAACTATTGATGTAGATATGGCCAATTATATGCCACAAAAATCCCATAAGAGATTCATGTGGAATTTTTCATTGCGTCAAATTTCCGCCATAATCAAAAGCACTAATGACCTCTTCTACTGAAATCGTTAGTGCTTCTTAGTGCATTAACACCTAACGTTAGTTCTTCATTAATGTAGGTCCTACAAGTAAAAAAAAAAAACATTGGAAGCTTTCAGGAACTTGGCGCCCCACTTCAACCAATAACGAAAAAAAATAGAGCCGTTTTCGTTAGTGCTTCACTATTAGTGTAGTTATGGCCAGTTACATCTCAGGAAACTCACATAAGAAATTTAAGTTTTTCACTGTGTCAAATTTCTGCCAAATTAAAAAGCACTAATGATCACTTCTAGTACAATCCTTAGTCCTTCTTCGTGCACCAACCCCTAACGTTAGTGCTTAATTAGTGTAGGTGCTACAAGTAAAATATCTTTTCTGGTCAGCATGAATTTGCGCCCTCTTCAAGCACTAACAAAGTAATTAGTGCATTCGTTACTGCTTCCTGAAAATACTGACACTTTGTATGGAATTTGATATTTCTGAAGTTGGCCCCCACCAAAAATTTTGAATAAATCCCAAAATTTGGTAGCACTAACGTTAGTGTTTATTGCATTTAAGTGCACTAACAATGCACTAACGATTGCCGTTAACCCCATATTTATACATCAATTGTATGGAATTTGATATTTCTGACGTTGACTCCTAACCAAAAATCTTGAATAAATACCAAAATATTGTAGAACTGACATTAGTCCTTAGTGCGTTTAAGTACACTAACGATTGCCATTAACACTATGTTTCTGAAGTTGGCCCCTCCACCAAAAATCTTGAATAAATCCCAAAATATAGTAGCACTAATGTTAGTGCGTAGTGCTTTTATGTGCACTAACGATCGCCGTTAACCCCATATTTCTACCTTTATTTGTATAGAATTTGATATTTCTGAAGTTGGCCTCCACCAAAAATCTTGAATAAATCCCAAATTTTGGTAGCACTAACGTTAGAGCTTAGTGCTTTTAAGTGCACTAACGATTGCCGTTAACCTCATGTTTCTACCTCTATTGGTATAGAATTTGATATTTCTGAAGTTGGCCCCCCACCGAAAATCTTGAATAAATCCCAAAATATGGTAGCACTTACGGTAGTGCTTAGTGTGTTTAAGTGCACTAACGATGCACTAAGTTTTGTGAAAATCTGTCTGCATAAAGATGGGTGGGGAGCTAACTTCATATGAAGTTGCCACCCACCAAAATCTTCAATATCTCGTAAACGCTGATAGCACTAACGTTAGTTCTAAATGCACTAACGATGTGCAACGATTGGTGTAATTTGGGAGAGGTGGGGGGCCACCTTCAGGCACGTTTTTTTTTCTTTTGCGGTACATTCCGGTAAAAACGTACCACAAACGATTGACATAGTCTTATCTCGAAATTTCAAGGTGGGGGGTTCTGGAAACGGCAGCCCCCTAGTTAAAACTGTCATACTTTTGTACTGGAAGTGATACAAACAAAAATGTTTGCGATACATTCCGATACAAATGTTGTTAAAAGATTGGCATAGGTTTCGTTTCGAAATTCCGAGGGGGTTTTGAAAACGGCAGCCCCGTACTTTGAAACTCTCGTATCTTTTTACCGGAAGTGGTACAGAAAAGAGTTTTGCGGTACATTGCGGCACAAACGTACCACAAACGGTGGGCATAGGTTTCATTTCGAATTCTTAGGTGCGGGGCTGCCGTTTTCCCAGCCCCCCACTTTAAAACTCTTATAACTTCGTACCGGAAGTGGTACAAACGAAAATTTTTGCGGTACATTCCGGCACAAACGTAGCACAAACGATTGGCATAGGTTTTGTTTCGAAGCTCCAAGGTAGGGGGGGGGGCTGGCGAAATGCACCTGTTTCTGCTCTATTTCGCTCAGTATCATTGTAGTACATAAATCGAAGGACTTGTAGCAAAAACAACCCTTGTCGAAACAAGATTTTTTTTTCAGAAAAATTAATAGAAAGCTACATATTTGTGCATGTTTTAGAAGGTATCAGAGACACGTATAAAGAAACATATTTGCAGTTTTTCATAGTGTCTACTGGAGAAAGCTCTCTCTTCATTCTTGAGAGAAATTTTGTTTTGACAAGGATTATTTTCCGAAAAGCCCCTCAACCGATATTAAAAATGGATATTTTTAATTAGATTATAGAGAAACTTAATGATTATATACTTGCCGGCAGACCAAGATATTATATACAGGGTGACCGCGTGACTATGTTACAAAATTTAAGGGATGATTCCTGACACGGAAACAAGAAAAAAAGTTCAAATAAACTTTTGTCCAACGTACATAATTTCGGAGCTACAAGGTGCCGAAAGCGTGGGAAACTGACATTCAAAGCTCTATAGCTCGACTATGGTGAATGATAGAGCTAATGCGGCATGGTCACGTCAAAGACACCGAAGCTGCTGTATTCAAAAATGCTTAGGTCGAGATCGTGCAATTCGTGCACAAGGGATTCCCCAAAGGAGCGTAGGGATTCCCGGATAATCTGTCAAGAAAGATGGGTCGAAAAGGATACGGATGAACAGCTGTCCCAACTGCTAGCAATACTGCGTCTGTACTAAGTCGATATCTCGCACAAGCACAAAATGGCGAACAGTTTTATACGTGCCATGTGTGGTTGCATAACGCGCACTAAATAAGAATGGGAAACATAAAAGGAAAATGTGAATAATTTAGTACAAATGTTAAATACATGATATTACGCTGTCCTATCATTGAACATACGCATTTAATAAAAGGCAATAGTCATGAAACGTACTAAAATGTTGTACAAACATCACACTATCATTGTTTTCTTTCATGTAGTTTTGTCATTGAAAGCAAGTAAAACTAAGGGGAAAAACCGGGGGATATGGGTGCTTTCTTCCAGGCAGAAACTTTATTTCATTTGATGATACGAGCCGAGGATACTTTTTACGAGAGGGGGATTTTTCCGCCATCCCATGTTAATTTGACCACTGCCAGAGAACAACAGTAAAATATCCGTTTCTTATCATTAGCCGTAATGTGCGTTACCCGAACATTGAAAAAGAACAAGGAAAAACAATTTATCAGGACGTTTGTTTTAGTCGCTGCTTCCGATGTTTTGCAGGACTAATTCCGAGATTTTGTCTAGAATGCTTAACATGTCGTATTGTTATCGTTTAGAAGATATTTTGTTTTCACAGACGGTGCTATCACCTGAAGTACACCACAGTTTGCAGGTTCGATCACAAGCATTTGTTCTTCCTTCTGTCGTAGAAAACAATCGAAGGTAAGGAAAGTATAAGACAACCCTACTAGAAGGTGTTGTGGAAGGTGGAAGGTCATTCTTCATGTGGTTTTCTTCGTAGCGTACGAGTTCCTTAGTGCAGTTTGTGCTTTGCTTGTTCGAATGTGAGATCAAATGGAGTATTCGATAGCAGAACTTGCGCACATGATATTTGTATACGGTCAAGCAAATGGCAACAGTCGACAAGCTAATAGGTTATATCGACTGAAGTGTCCAGAAAGAAGACATCCAGCCCATACTATGTTTGCCAGACTTTTTCAACGCTTACGAGACACGGGGAATTTACAACCTCAATACTACGACCAAGGAAGACGAAGAACCACAAGTACTCCGAACTTTGAAGAACAAGTGCTTGACCGTTTCACCCAAGACCCAACAGTAAGTACCCGGAAAGTAGCACGTGAAAGGGGAGTAGCACAAGATACTGTTTGGAAAGTAGTACACGAGCAACAGTTACACCCCTATCACCCGCAGAGGGTTCAGGCCATACGTCCAACTGACTTTCAACCTCGCGTTCGGTTTTGAGAGTGGTTTCTCCAACGCTCTGTAATTGATCCACAGTTTGCTTCCTACCTGCTTTTCACCGACGAAGCTTGTTTTACGAAAGACGGGATATTTAATAGTCACAATACTCATGTATGGGCAGACGAAAATCCTTATGCAATTGTGGAAAGGGGCCACTAAGACCGATTCGCCATAAATATGTGGGCGGGTATTATCAGTGATCAGATAATAGGTCCATATTTACTACCACCACGATTAACTGCACCAGTGTATACGAGATTCCTGCGAGACATACTTCCAGAGTTATTAGAGGATGTCCCTCTCGGTGTTCGTCAACGGATGTGGTTTCAACATGATGGCGCCCCAGCCCACTTTTCAGCTAGTGCTCGAGAGTATTTGAATCAAACGTTTCGTGACAGATGGATTGGAAGAGGCAGTCCTTGTAATTGGCATGCACGTTCCCCAGATTTGCATCCACTTAATTTTTTCTTGTGGGGTCATGTCAAAACACTTGTCTATGAAACGTCTATAGACAACGCAGAAGAACTTAGCACGAATACTCGCTGTCTGTGATACTATAAGAACAGATCCTGGGTTGTTACAGCGGATGCGTCAGATCTTACTGCGACGCTGTAACGCCTGTGTTGAAGTAGAGGGACGCCATGTCCATCACCTATTGTAGGATAATTGGGAGATTTGTCTCGTTTAGAGGTAATTGATGATGTTCTTGGCTGCATTCAATCCTGCTGTAAAATGTTGATTGAAGACATTATTCCCATTCTTGTGACTTTTGTTTTTAGGAAACAACCTCTTTTGCATTATGGTTGTTTCGCTGTTTTGTTTATTTGTTTTCAATGACAAAACTACATGGAAGAAAGACTAATAGTGTGATCCTTTTACAACATTTTAGAACGTTTCATGACTATTGCCTTTTATTAAATGCGTATGTTCAATGATAGGACAGCGTAATATCATGTATTTAACATTTGTACTAAATTATTCACATTTTCCTTTTATGTTTCCCATTCTTATTTAGTGCGCGTTATGCAACCACACATGGCACGTATAAAACTGTTCGCCATTTTGTGCTTGTGCGAGATATCGACTTAGTACAGACGCAGTATTGCTAGCAGTTGGGACAGCTGTTCATCCGTATCCTTTTCGACCCATCTTTCTTGACAGATTATCCGGGAATCCCTACGCTCCTTTGGGGAATCCCTTGTGCACGAATTGCACGATCTCGACCTAAGCATTTTTGAATACAGCAGCTTCGGTGTCTTTGACGTGACCATGCCGCATTAGCTCTATCATTCACCATAGTCGAGCTATAGAGCTTTGAATGTCAGTTTCCCACGCTTTCGGCACCTTGTAGCTCCGAAATTATGTACGTTGGACAAAAGTTTATTTGAACTTTTTTCCTTGTTTCCGTGTCAGGAATCATCCCTTAAATTTTGTAACATAGTCACGCGGTCACCCTGTATATATATCGAGGTTGGGCAAAAAATCTGAAACGTTTGCAAAAGTGTAAAAATTATACCTAGTATGGTGTGGGGCCTCCTTTTGCCTCCAAAACAGCTTGGATCCAACGTGGAATGGACGTATACAGCTCCTGAATCGGGTGTATGGAATTTTTGTACCATTGTTCCTCCAAAACATGCTCCAGTTCCTTAAGGGATGCTGGTGGAGGGTAATGAGACCGAACACGCCTTTCTAACTCAGACCACAATGGCTCAATGATGGTCACATCTGGTGATTGTGAGACCCAAGGGAGGTGTGATAGGAAGCCGTACAGCGAGCGCCTGCAGAAATATTTTTACCTCATTCAGCGACAGAAGAGTACAAGTAACACTCCTGGCCACAGGATGCAAGCTCAGCTGATTCACAAAATGGACATATCCATGTTGATATTCGGTTACGCACGAAGGAGAGAAGTAAGATTAAATTAACGGGAAAGGAAGTGATTATGAAGTCTTCAGATTTGGTGTTGATCCACCCCTCTTGTTTGCTATCAAGCAGTTGTCGCACAAGTTCTTTGACACGTTTGCTGGACCATTTTATGTAAAATGCATTACCCATAATTCAGCTATTCTTTGGACGTCCCATTGGTTGTCAAAGCCTAAAGAACATTGAAGTTTTCAACTGTACTCCGAAAAAAAAAAAAAAAAAGGAAGAATTATTGCGAAATTTTCAGCCTCAATAAACTGAAAAACGTTCTTGACTTATAGAAGTATTGGGAGTATGTAGAACTGACGATGCTTTGGCAAAATTTATAAAATAACTGTATGAATAAACACGATGCTAACAAATATAAATATATATTACTCGTATTCTTGTGACTTCAAACGTGTAGTTGGAAATAAGAACTTGTATTAAAAAATGTGTTATCTTCATTGTATATTTTATATATTTGTGTTTAATACAAGTTCATATATATATCGTACTTTTCTTTTGAATGAATAGCAGTTTGATATTTCTTGATGTCACAATTGTAATTGTTATTATACATGATGCAAAAACAAAAAGATCACTTGTATTCTCCAAGTATTAATAGGCTGTCAAACCTTTAATTACAAATCTTCAAAATTTGCATTATTGATTATTTTCTTTTCTCCCATAAAACGCTAGTCACAACATTAAAGTAAAATTTGAATACTTTTGAAAATTTGAAACTTTTAATATTTTCTTCCTATAAACGTTTCAGTAGTTGATAAGATATTTGTTGATTTTATGCCCATTTATAAAACGCTTTTCGTTTGATTAATGGATCGATTTATAAATAAAGATTGTATTATTCGAAAAGAGAAAAAAAGACACTTATTTATCTATATTCACGTAAACGAAACAAGAATGTGTAACAATCAAAAATCTCTCTCTTCTCCATAATTTTTATTTTATGGATTTTCATTTTGTTTTAACTTTAAGGTATGTGATTTCCGAGACGTTTTCCTGTAAAAGATTTTCGGATTTCAGAAAAGAAACTGTTTCCATTCAGAAATAGTTCTGGGAACATTTCTTCATTTCAACAATTTCTCTTCTTTTCTGAGCAGCCGAGGAAATTGTAGTAACCTCCTACAATATTTACGGTGGCTTCATTGTAATTTTCCTATGCTACACTGTATGTTAATCTTCATTGTAAAGTTTTAACATTATTTTCATAAAATATGGAATATTACGGTCTTCTAAACTGATAAATAAGGACTAGGTAAAATTTTAACTAAACAGGAATAACATGACTATATCGCAAAATCTATAAATTGTAAAGTTCAATTGCAATTAAATTTAAAGTACAGAGTGGCGCACGAAATGATCCATTTTTTAATTTTTTTTTATCGTTTCAGAGGAACAAGAAATCGCAATGTACACTTTTACAGCAGTAGCAGTACAGTTTGGAGAAACAGTTTAGGAAGAAATTGACACCTAACTCACCCTGCCGCCGCTAGAGGGCTAGTTTTCAAGATGGCTGACAAGAGCAGACTGAGCACAGAGCAGCGCTCAAGAATCGTGCTTTTGTTCCATGAATCAAAAAGTGTTATTGTTGCTCAAAGACGGTTTCGAATGAGGTTTAATACCCGATCGGCTCCCTCCAACAAAACCATCCACAGACTATATGAAAACTTTCAGAGGGAAAGTACAATATTGGAGCCGAAGCGTCCTCGACAGAAGCCTGTGTGTTCACGTCAGAATATTGAAACTATTAAGAGTTGCAATGCAGAGGAGTCCCGGGAAGTCGACAAGAAAGGCAGCAGTGCAACTTGGCATATCAAGACGTTCGGTTCAACGAATTCTGAAGAGTGACCTCCATTTTTATCCATACAAAATGACCGTTGTGCAACGACTCACAAATGATCACAAGCAGCAGAGATTAGTATTCGCGCAATGGGCAGAGGGTAAGCAACGAATCCTTCACAACGTTTGGTTTTCTGACGAGGCGCATTTCCATTTGCACGGAGTGGTCAACAAACAAAATGTGCGTTTTTGGGCCAATGAAAATCCACGGTTGATTCATGAAAAACAACACCACGCTCCTAGGATTACAGTGTGGGTTGCCATTTCCAGTCATGGATTGATTGGGCCATTCTTCTTCGAAGAAACAGTAAACAGTGAGCGGTACTTGACTATGCTCCGGAATAACTTTGTCCCGCAGTTGCTTGCTACTGCTTTGCCCATCAACACGCAGTGGTTCATGCAAGATGGAGCCAAACCGCACACTGCGAATGTTGTTGTGGATTTCTTACACGAATTTTTTCACATGCGCGTTATTTCTGATCGGTTTTCAGACCGGTTTCATGCTGGACAATCTTGGCCACCTCATACTCCTGATCTCAACCCATGTGATTACTTTCTGTGGGGGTATTTGAAGGAAAAGATTTTTCCGAAACATCCCAAAAATTTGGTAGAGCTCAGACGACTTCTTGTTCAGGCTTGCAGTGAAATTGATGAAAACATGTGTCGTCGAGTAGTGAATAGCCTGTATTCGATTAAATGCAGTTCAGATCAACAATGGTGGTCACATTGAACATGTTTCGAATTAGAACATTTCTCCACAGTACACTCTTTCTTGTGACGCATTTCTTTCTGTTCTGATTGTGAATAAAGTTTTTATTTAAAAAAATGGTGGATCATTTCGTGCGCCACCCTGTATCTGGTCCAATTATAAGAGGTGATAGAGGGCTCCAAAATAAACATTTACTACCATAGAAGTGGGTCTGAAAAAATGTCGCGTTTAACCGCTGGTGGCGAAGATAGATGGGAAAGATCAAATGCAATGTAACAAGCTGTTTGTCTTGTTTAAACACATAATCGACGAAGTTATCACCAACAGTACCATCAGAAATTCCGCATTTAAACGCTGGTAGATGATACTGTGAAAGTCGATACTAGCTGCCAGTGACGTGAGGCGTCAGTCCCTGCTGACACTCCACCAATATAAATCACTACACGAATTCCAAGAGTGCTGACATCCATCAGATATGGGGAGCGAACATCAACGATTACAAGGGCAACTTCTCCCGAATAGACAACTACCAAATCAGTAAATATTCAAACAAGTGCACCGGCAACTTTGCAAAAGTGGATTTGTCGGTGCTATTAGACGAAATGTGGGCCGGTCGGCGCAAACAACCAGAATTTCTGGGGTAGAACAAAATATGTTACGTGCTGTTCAGGGATATCCACTCACAAGCACGAGAGCTACTTCCGGTAGCGTAAGTCTAAGACATTCACATAAATGGGACAACGAGAGCATCCATCTCATTTAGTTGTAGTGTGCAGGCGCTGAGAGTGGATGAGTAACCTGATCATAGAGATTTCGTTCGTTGGTACCTGCAACAAATTACTCTACAGCTTCACTTTTTTTTAAACATGTTATTCACGAATGAAAGTACACTTACACGGGAGAAACTGTTTAACAATAACAACACTTGCGTGTGGGAGCATTTAAAACCACATGGCTACGAGCACCAGCAAAGATGTTCTATTAATATGTGGTCAGGGACAGTATGACATTACTTGATTGGACCTCGTTGCTTGAACAGGCACGTATATGGTATCCTATCCTCTCCACTGGTCTAGTACCTAGTGTGTGTGCTATTAGTGTACGTGACCCAGGTTAGACTCCTGGTGGGAAAGTAGAGAAATTTAACAATCACACATTTAAATTTTACAATCATTAATTTTCATTAATCAGGGCATTTGAAGAGTACCATGTACGATAGCCCCATTGGCTCCGAAGAAGATCTCGTCTCCAGAGTTGATGCTGCAACTGAAGAGGTTCAAAACGTTCCTAAAATATTTGAACATGTACACCTTGTCTCAAAAAGGTTGAGCGCATTCTTTATTGGTGTTTTGAGGCAAAAATTTTCTAAGTCCAGCTTCGGGTATCTTCGGGAAAAAGTAAGCAAGGTTCGAACCTCCAAACCAGCCTTTGCAATCGGGAAAAAGTTTGCAGATTTGTTTTTCTTCTTTTAAATATAATAAGACTTGTTACCAAGTGTTTAAAAAAAGCAACATTGATTGAAATACTTAATGATACAATATTTCGAAACCTTTTTTTTTTTTTTATGTCAGCACATGCTTGTTTGTCATTTAGCTCTCCATACGTAATGGAACATTTAAATACGTTAAAGAATCTTTCCATATGTAAAAGAATGCTCAAAGTTAAGAAATAGAACATAATTATCGCCTGAGTACTAAAATAAAAGTCAAAATAGAACAGAAACAGCGTTTGTAATGGATATGAATGTCATAATTATCTTGAGATCCGTTATACATCGCTAGAAGCATAGTTCTAGAAGTCCTTGTGTTAGCTCATTGGTAAGCTGTCGGATTTCAAATCATAAGGTTGAGAGTTCGAATCCTGCCTAGGTCAATCCTTTTTTTTTAAATTATATTTTCCGCAATGCATGAAAAATTATATAAAATAATTACATTAGAATACATAAGTTCTGTATATATAACATAATCATTGAAAAACATAGTAATTATTATGTTTAAAATATAACATCTGAGATAATTTTCACAGTAGGTCGGTATATATGAGGATGTAAATACAAGTTAGGAAAATCATTTAATAGCAATAAATAAGTTATGTAGTGTATTTATTTGCATCTATTTGTCATACAGATGTAACTTCTCAATATTCTCATTACAGCATGTCATTTACATTCGTAAAATACAATATATTCCTACGGATATAGAAAGTGTATAAACAGAGTATCCAAAGTCGTATCCTGCTTCAAGACACATAACTTTTCCCGATCCCCTTAACGTCACGGGAAGAAACACAAACTCTCTTTAGAACGGAATGTCGTTACTTAGAGTCTCATTCGAATACGTTGAATATGCTTTTGTATATTCATCTCTCTCTCTCTCTCTCTCTCTCTCTCTCTCTCTTTCGCTTTGTTTATGTGTGTGTGTTGCGCAGTGGCGGCGGTTGGACGTTAAAAGTGGGGGGACAAGACATGATCTTAACAATTGTATATCAATGTTAGATTTTCTGGTTGTTTCTAACAATGTTTGACGAAAGGTTGCATACCTAATAGGATACTATCTTTTTCAGTTAAAATGTCGTATATCGTATTTCTATTTTATTAAGTAAATTCGTAAGAGCAATACATGTAGGTAGCCCTTTATATTCTTAAACAAGGAAAGTGTAAGAAGAGATTTGAGTTCTTGCTCATGAACATCTTAAAATTCTGTCTGGAAAATTGTGTGATCAGATTATTTAATAGATTTGCAAAACAAATAAATAGAGAGGATAATATTAATCATAGTAATGAATAATGATGCTTGTTTTGCAGAAGTTACATTGAAACTGGGAATTAACGAACAACTTATACTTTTAATTCCACACATGCCATTAAATGAATATTTTTACTCTTAGAAAATGAAATACAGTAAGTACTGCAAGCATATGCTATGACATTTAAGGAAATATGCAATTGGAATATTAATTGCTTTGAATTGCAATTAAAACGCAATTCCTGTAGCTTTCGTAACTCCACGGGAAGACAAATATCCAATACGTACTCACGCAACGGCAAATATATGGCATCATTTTTTCCCTATGAAACAGTAATACATACAAAACCTTTACCAGGGTGTCCACATTCTAGAAAATAAGTGAAAGTCAGGGATAGGTCAAGGAAAAAAATGTGTCAGGTGAAGTCAGGAAAATGGCAGATTGGTCAGGGAAAGTCAGGGAAAAATCGATTTAGGTCCATTGTTCAATTACTTATTTTATGAAATAGGGTTGATTTCTTTCATGTTACTGGATGCAAAATGTAGTGTTCTCAATGATGATATTGAGAGAGGCAGTGTTCTCTGATATAGTTGTTGAAACTAATTTTCTGGGGAAAAAGCATATCTAACTGCATCCTGGCATATTTGCTCAAAAGAGTAGACGCTGTTCTAGAAGAACTGCATGGTGTCACGAGGATATCTGGACAAGTGGCTGAGAACGCGAAGAAATATAATCC
The DNA here is from genome assembly GCF_964235325.1 of Thermobia domestica. NCBI lineage: Eukaryota > Metazoa > Arthropoda > Insecta > Zygentoma > Lepismatidae > Thermobia > Thermobia domestica. The sequence goes on from NC_137465.1 coordinate 31,005,456, forward strand.
CAGCTCACAGTGAAAACTCAGACTGAAGAATTTAAGGAACACTCGAATGAATTCATAGCCAATGATTGAGATGGTATTGAACTTGATGAGTTTTTTACTTAGTCTTAGGAAATGGGAAGAACTTCGTTGACTTATGGTCAGTTATGAAATTGTGTTTTGTTTTCTTTCACGGAAACGCATTTTTTGAAAGTGGTTTCACAATAAATAAAATTCTCATTGTTGACAATTTACAAGAAGAATCTCTGGTGGCTCAACGGATCATATATGATTCTGTGACGAGAATATATGGATCATCGGAGGTATGATAAATTCAGTGAGAAGTTCAATGAGATAATATCAGGTGTATTTGGAAAAGAAAAGAAAAATAAATGCTGGGGACGAGAAGAGGAGAGAGAAACGGAAGATTCAGCAACAACTAAAGGAGCTGGAGGAAGAAGAGAAGAAAATTAAACTGTGGAGGCAACAAGAAGGATATGCAGATCAATGAGAAGAAAACTATGCGAGAAAGGATTAAAACAAATTTCTAAATGTGTTGCATTTAACAACTGCACCAGCAAAAGTGTGTGTGTGTGTGTATTTTTTTTAATAATCAGTAAAATCATGTATGAACTGTTTATTACTATAGGCAATATTATAATGCTGTGTAATTGATATTATAATGTGTAAGGATATAATCTGTATTTTTTTCATATCTTAAGTACTCTGTATACTACACACGTTCGTTTGTAACTTCACATTTTGTGTAATATGTAGGCCTAATCAATATCGGCCTGATGCATATGTTTGTAAATTTACATTCCTTTGGAAAGAAAATTGAAAAAAGAAAAACAGAAACGGAAGAGAACAAGGCCAACTATGCGGAGTGTGGAGGCTGGAGTTTCTTCCTTTTTTCTATATTTTTAAGTTATTCAGGGATTAGGGAAACCTGGAACTTCCGTCATGGAAAGTCAGAGATCTTTTCTCCAAATTGTGTGGACACTCTGTTTACATTTCCAAATGAAATTATATAAATTAGGGCGTCATTTCAAAAAAGTGGGGGGGGGGCAACTGCCCCCTCTTGGCCCCCCTAATCGCCGCCCATGGTGTTGCGGAATATCCCAAGTTGAATACAACATTTGCCAAGTATATGAGCATCATTGTCATCGAATACCAGAAATTGAAAGTCGTGTTCCTTCAGGTTGGGTTTGCGTGTTCATGTTAGCTCACTGGTAGAGTACGGACTTGCCAATAAACAGGTCTTGAGTTCAAAGCCTACAGCTAATTATCATTCTTTTGTTAGTAGGATTGCACAGAAATCGGATACAAGGAGTGGTTTACTTCTAGAAATATTTTCAGAAGCGTTTAGGTAGCCCTGAAAAGGGCTGTTTTCGGGAGTTGAGGCGGGGACATTAATATTGTGTCCAAGACCCTTCTGAATTTATTACACGCTCCATTCTTCTGGGCATGGAATCTATTACATGGGTGACAAATCTATTTCCTTCCCCTACCTCCAGCCATGCTTCGGAAACAAGATGACACAGGTCATCATGAGATGTTGGTGGATCTGCCTCAGGCCAACTTTCCCTTAGAGTACGCTTCACTTCTGCCCACATATTTTCCATGAGATTGAGGTCTGCTCCACGAGCGGCCAGTCGATTAAATCAATCTCAGGGTGCCCTGCGAACCATTCCTGAATCACACGGGAAGTATGTATTGGCGACTGGTATTGCTGGAACTGAATTACACTATCAGGCTGAAATACTCGTACAGATAGCACCATGATATTACTGATAATGTCTAAGTACTGAGCATTGTCCAGATGTCCTTCAATTCTATGAAGCTGTCCTGCTCCGCGACTGGAAATCCAACCCCAACATAAAATAGATACATGGCCACTGCGATTGCAAGCAGCCACATATCCATGGTCATATCGGGTGCCTCTCGGACGATACACAAAACGGCGTCCCTCCTTTGATGTTGTGAATATGGATTCATCTGAGAAAAACTACGTTTTCCCAATTGAGACCCACATTCGCCTGTGCAAACGCGTGACGGTAAATTTTGTGGTCGTCTGAGAGTTTTTCCTTCACGGCAGCAACACGGCCACGTAATCCAGCATGACGAAGCCTTCGCAGAGCTGTATGCTTTCTACCAGGAAAGAGAGAAACTTCCCTTAGCTGTCTAGACGTCCTTAGTGGGTCTAACCGGGCTTCGTTTACTAATTTCGCATCTTGGGCTTCGGTTGACACATGCGGACGACCAGGAGATCGTAAATTATCAGTCTGACCTGTAGCACCATATTTCCGAATCCATCGCCTTCCTGTAGAGGCCGGGACACTTACTCGCCTGGTAGCTGCAGTTGCAGAATAACCTTCCAACTCCCATAAAGTAATTACTGCTGTACGTCTATCCATAGTTACCAATGTTCTGTGCTGTGAGAAGGAAGCAATAGGTAAAAGCTAGTACCTGACGTGTGATTGGTTACTTGCACGACACGCCTATTGTGGGAAACAGCGTTGCCAGATCTAGCATAATGATGCTAGATCTAGCATAATTTGCATGTCTCTAGCATCTAGCATCTTGCTTTTAGCATCCTGCCCAAATCTAGCACAATTTCAGCAAGTTTATCAAAAAGCCGTAAAACCTGGAGATGAAAAAGAAGTTGGTCGTGGGAAGAAAAAGAACGGCAGAAATGTATCCTCTTCCATTGATTCATACAGTCGGTAAACCATACAGGCAGTCTTATTTTCCGAAGTAAGTTCGAAACGTCTTTGGGCTTTTTTGTGGCTCCACTCAGGGTTTTCTAATCCTTTAACTCCGAGGCATGGGCGGAGCTATGGGGGCCATTCTCCCCCCAACTTTTTGACAACTTCACCATCTTTATTTCTGACTTCATGATCATATTTATTCCTGAAATGACAGCTCCGAGACCGACCAAAAATCTGCCGCCCCCCCCCCCCAGCAGACGATTCCCAACTCCCCTTATGCTGCGAAGTAATTTTCTTTCAAAATATGTAAACAAAAACTTTGCATTCATTTATACGATATATACGCCATTGAGTCTGGCAACGACTGCATTAATTTAGTTGAGTTAAAATTTTGGTGCGTGAAGTATTGAGTTCTATCCATGCATTCTTGCTCTCTGTGTATTTTAAGTTACGTTATCGTATCTCAACTTCGTTTTTTTAAACTCCTGAATTAGTAATTATGAGGATCTAGCATAATTAGACCGAATCTAGCATAAGTTCGATCAGGTTTTGGAATAATTCCGAGCTGTGAGTCTGGCAACGCTGGTGGGGAACGACTTGGTCAACGACTCGCGAAAGAAATCTGAAAATGGTGCGCCGTAATAATAATATCAAAAACAGTTTTTATAAAGGAATATTAATACATACGAAAAGCTGTTTAAAGAATGAATTGTTATACTGACTTTACACGTATAAAAACATATACCATATACTAAACAGATTGAGCGATATGATGATAGCTGTTTTGAGACAAACTCTTTCGAAGTCCAACTTCGGGTATCTTCGGAAAACAGTAAACTAAAGCTGCTGGTTCGAACCTCCAAAGCCAACCTTAGTAATCGGGAAACGATGTACAGATATGTTTTTCCATCTGTTAAATATAATAAGACATGTTGAAATGGTATTAAGTGTAGAAAAATGTAACATTGAAATACTTAATGATACAATACTTCGAGACTATGTATTCACACTCTCGTTTCGTCATTGTGATTTCCATACGGAAAAGAGCATTTACGTATGAGCTCAGTTATATTTCAGAAGCAGCTTCCGAAAAGCGGTCATGTTAGCTCAGTGGTACACCACCAAGCGTTTAAATCGTGAGTTCGATACCCGTTCAGGTGAAATTCTTTTATGATATTCTACCTTCCTCAATGCATGAAAATTATGTAAAATAGTTACATTACAATTCATCAGTTGTATATATCAGTTGAATATATATATTCATATCATCAGTTGTATATATCAGTTGAATATATATATTCATATCATTTCACGACATAAGTAATTCTTATCTTTAAAATATAACATCTGAGGTATTGACAGAACGTCGGTGTGTTATGTGTGAATATTGAATACAAATTTAAAAAATCGTGTAATAGCAATAAATAAGTTATGTAATGTATTTATTTGCAGCTACTTTCATCGCAGATAACTTCTCAATATTCGCATTACAGCATTTAGGTAGAGCATATCGAAAATCGGATCGTGGTCCAAGACAAAAAACTAGCTAGCCCCAAACTGTCACGTAAGAAATTCGCGAATCGCAAAAGTAAAGTGAAGAGATTGAGAGCGGTAATTCCTTAATCCCTCTCTCTCAACTCTCTCCTATCTGCATTTATACACATAAAAGTGTATGTATGTATGTTCCAACATAACTCATGTATGCCTTGAGCAGGGTTTCTCAACCTGGGAGTCGCGGCCCCTAGGGGATCGCGAAGATAGGCGGAAGAGATAAATATAGTTAGAATCTAATACCAGAAATTATTTTTAAATATTATTTTTAATTTTGTTCTGATAGTCATACTTTTATTTTTTATACACACTGTAAAGAAAAATAAAAAATAAGTCTACTGAACATTTTTAAAGGGTGTAGAATTCGTGTTACTATTCGGTTCAAAGTCTCTTGTCGTCGCGAATTCTGTCGAGAAATTTGAAGCTTAAAATATACAAAACGATAATCATGCCTGTTGTTCTGTATGGTTGCGAAACATGGTCGCTTACTTTGAGGAAAGAACATAGACTGAAAGTATTTGAGAACAAGATCCTTAGACGAATATTCGGACCCAAGAGGAACGGGAATGGGGAATGGCGGAAACTTCATAACGAGGAACTACATAATTTATACGGTTTACCCAACATTCTTAGGGTCGTCTAGTCTAGAAGGCTTAGGTGGGCAGGTCATGTAGCTAGAATGGAAGAAAGTAGAAACGCTTTCAAAATCTTGACTGGAAGACCAATCGGAAAACGACCATTAGGAAGACCTAGGCGCAGATGGGAGGACAATATTAAGATGGATCTCGCTGAGATACGAATATACAAAGTAGAAACTGGATCCAATTGGCTAAGTATAGAAGTCAGTGTAGAGCTTTTGTGAACGCGGCATTGAACCTCCGGGTTCCATAGGCCATAGAGTTAGTTAGTTAGTAGAGTTGTTTAAAAATGAATTTAAATCAAAGAGGTATGATATAAAACTAATGAGAACTGTATATAGAAATACTAGAAAAATACACATGCAACAAAACCTGCACATTGAAATACAATTAAAATTAAAACCTAATGAGACACCTAAGCATGGTGTAATTTCACTAGTTCAGCAATGTCCGGTTCAATCTTCATGACGAACATTATCAAGCCATTTTCAACTGATAAGCGATTCTTATCTTTGTTTTAATGTTTACCATAAAAAAACACACTTTCGCACAAGTACGATATAGCAAATGGAATTATTACTTTTAAAGCAGCAATCCCCAGACCAGGATATTCTTCTCTCCTCATCAGGCAGAACTTGTCCAAGTCTTCGTTACAAAAAACCAGTTGCAAAGACTTGTCGCATAATCATTCTATTATTTGGTCAAGAAGTTGTGGGCTTAGATCGGATACGTTAATGGCCTCTTCAATGAAGGAATTTAACATCCATCTTGAACCAGCACCTTCGTCGTTGGAAATATAGATATTACAGTTACTGTAT